>NC_045558.1:40820670-41186503 GCF_009769535.1 Thamnophis elegans
TAAGCTATTTAAAAATTAATCCGGGCGGGGACCATTCCTGAGGAATTTCTTCTATTATTATCCAAAATACCAGCTTCAATTTTGTAAAAGGCTCCCTTTTCTAGCTGCGTCACAAGATGGCGATCTTATAGCTTTTGTGTTTGATGTGACGTACTTAGTCAGCCCTACTCTCCTGAAGGCTTCTCCGTATTAACTGTTAAAAGATTAACTGAGGGGAGCAGAGACTTTGATTGTTGGCTTGCTTGATTGCTTGTTTTTATTTTTTTATTTTTTTGGAATGGCTCCCAAATCTAAGCAGAAGCACTTCCTTAATAACACATCTCAAAAAATTGCTATGAAGTCGCTGCCCTTGCCTCCTACGCCCTCCACTGGAGATTTGTTAATACAAGAATTTCTTCTCAAAACGCTTAATAATTTCAGACAGGAAATTAATCAACTGATATCGGATTTATATGATCAATTTGATGCTAAAATTGCTCAAGCAAAGGAGGATATGATCGGAGTAATGACAGTTATGACAGATTATATTGCTGAAACGGAGGATAAATTGGAACTTTTGGAAGAAACCAACTCTAATTTGACATCCAAAATCCAAACGTTACAACAGGAAATTGAAAATGCTCAAAAACAACTTGTCATGATAAATTATAATAAGACTGCGTTTGCAATAAGAGTTAGAGGACTGCGTGAAAAGGAACAGGAGAATTTGAAACAGATCTTCTTTGAGGCTCTTAGCCGTTCGGTGGGAAGTCCGGGACTTAACTTTGATTGGCAGATCCAAAAAATTTACCGCCAGAATTCGTGGGCAGCAAAACAGCGACAGCTTCCGAGGGACATAATTATATATTTCACCACAAGGGAATCCAGAAATGTGATAATACAGAGGCTTTACAACAAGAGGCTGAGAATTGATGGACAGGACTTGATTGTTTTTAAAGAAATACCATCTCAAATATTAAGAGCAAGGAGAGACTACATTTTCTTAACTGAAGAACTCAGAAATTCTCAGATTCCATACAAATGGGAAGTCCCGGCTGGCATTACAGTTACATTTGAGAATCAAAAACATCGCTTTAACTCTGTCTGTGAAGCCCGAGAATTTTATTACAAGACTTTGAAGGCGGGACTTCCTGATTCATCCGGACCTGGAGAGAGACAAGGAGAAGGAGAAGACAAGCAGCGGGACACGTGGCCACAAGGCGGAGGGTGTTGCTTTCCTCTTCCGGAAGGGCAGAAGAGTAAAGAATAAAGACTTAGCGATGCTTTTAAAACTTCATGATTTCTGCCTGGTATAAAATGGAAAAGTTGTACATCGATGATGAGATATGGAGGCTGAAAGAAGCGCTGCTGATTGTGGACATATATTGTATATAAGATTTGTTTGAACTCTAACTCAAATTGCGCATGAATTATTTTCCTAGATGAGGAGAGCGGAGATCGCGATCTTCTTGAGTTGTGGTTTGGGACGAACGGAGTTGGGAGCTGCGTGGGAGATGGAAGGGTAGCGAAAGCTTAACTAGACTACTTGGGGCTAGAATGCAAGCTGATGTTTGTATGAATTGCTATTTCAATATAAGGTTAAGAAAGATTAGTCAGAGAGTCTCCAGGAAGGTGGAGTAAATATGTGAGGAGCAATGGACGCGGATAAAATATATATGTGGACATGGGTAAAGGCAGGGTGGAAGGTAAAAAATTTACACGTGGATGTGGGTAAAGACAGAATGGGAGGTGTTGGAAATGAAAAATGAAAGAAGTACTTGAGTTTAATGGTTTTATAGAAAGGTTTGGATATTTGGATAAAAAAGAGATAAATTAAAGGTCCGAATAGATAGATAAAGCAATGAGACCTTTAGTTGGAGAACCCCAATTGATTAACTTACCTGGCTCTAATAGAGTTTGAAACCCTGCAAGTAATAAAATAACCGAAATTTGGAATGAGGCACATTGTTTAAGATTTACAGAGGATGGGAAGCTGTGTTAATGTAGCGGGTTTATTGATCTTTTTTGTTTTTCTTTTTTTTGTGTGTCTTTTTCTTTCTATTTTTTTCTTTTAATTTTAAAGTTAGTTGGTCTTATTACACTCCAGTGCTTGTTAAAGAACTATGCCGGGTATGGGACCTGGGAAGCCGTAAGGGGGTTAGGGAGGGGGGATTATAGGGGGGAGGGGGGAGGGTGGAAATACAGTTTCAATTCTTAGAACAATAAGAATGCACTTGTATACTGTTGCTCGCTTTTCTTTCTTTTTTTCTTTCATTTTCTAAAAAATAAACTGAATAGATTAATTGTAGGGATACACCAAAGTGAGGAGTAGAGGGAAAGAAGAGGGAGAAGTAAAGAGGGAGTGAGAGGGGAATGTAAGGAGGGTGAGATGGAGGGAGGGGGAGATGTCTGAGGGGGAAGGGAAGTAGAAAAGGGGAATGTTGGAGGGGAGAAATGAAAGTTGGAGGGTGAGAAGAAAGGGTGTATGGGGGATTGAAGTGTTATGTTGGTTTTTTTATGGTGGATTTTTTTTCCCTTTTTTTTTGGTTTTTTTGTTACGCACAGTATATAAGTGATTGTATAAAATGAAAATGAAAATGAAATGAAATAAAAATATGGAAAATAATAACTGGTATTGCCCAGGTATTTATGGCCTTGATTGTATTTCCACCATTCAATTTAGATTTTAAAATTTTCCTAACTCTGTTGGTGTACTCTCGCCTGACAATAGTTTTTACTTCTCCATGCTTGATGTTATCCAACTGCAGAATGCCTAAGTATTTGTAGGCTTCATTTTCTTTGCATTTAATTAGTTGGCCATTGGGCATTTCAATTCCCTCAGATGCAGTGATTTTGCCCCTTTTTATGGATACAGTGGCGCATTTTTCCATGCCAAACTGCATTGAAATATCGGTGCTGAATACTCGGATTGTATTTGTCAATGATTGGATTTCTATTTCTGATTATTATTATTATTATTATTATTATTATTATTATTATTATACAATTGTATCACAGCGGCCAGTTGTTTCGCTGGATTTGGCATTGGTTACTAGTTGGGCCCCACCCAGGGGCCTAGGACATCGTAACGTATTTTCGTAATATGCGTGGAGATCCAAGCAGTGCAGCTTTTTGCACTTGACTAATGGTGATTTTGTCAATTTTTAACTGTTTTAAATGTAATTCCAGTGCTTTTGGAATAGCACCCAATGTGCCAATTACCACTGGAATTACCACTGCTGGTTTGTGCATAGTCGTTGAATTTCGATTTTTAAGTCCTGGTATTTCGCGATTTTTTCATGTTCCTTCTCGACGATCCTGTTATCCCCTGGTATTGCGATATCTATGATTGTGACCTTATTTTTCTCAACCAGTGTGATGTCTGGTGTATTATGCGCCAGTATTTTGTCTGTTTATATACGGAAATCCCACAAGATCTTGACCATCTGATTTTCGGTGACTTTTTCAGGCTGATGTTCCCACCAGTTTGTTGCTGTTTTAATATTATAATTTTTGCACAAATTCCAGTGGATCATTTGTGTTACTGAATTGTGCCGCAATTTATAATCAGTCTGCGCAATTTTTTTACAGCAGCTGAGGATATGATCAACAGTTTCATCAGCTTCTTTGCAAAGTCTGCATTTGGCATCATCAGAGGATTTTTCGATTTTGGCCTTAATGGCATTTGTGCAGATAGCTAGTTCTTGCGCAGCCAGGATTAGTGACTCTGTTTCTTTCTTTAATGTACCTGCTGTTAACCATAACCAAGTTTGTTCACTGTCCACTTTATCTTTTTTTTCCCAGAAATTGGCCATGCAGTGCTTTGTTCTGCCAACTCTTCATTCTTGATTTTATCACATCTTTTCTGTATTCTTGTTTCGTCTGTTGGGCCTTCAGTAGATTTTTGTTCTTTACTTTAATTAATAGATGTTCTTGACTTTCTTTTAAATAATCAGCCAGTGCATGTTTTTCTTCTTCAACTGTTTGCTTCACTTGTAATAATCCTCTGCCACCTGATTTTCGGGGCAGGTATAATCTATCAGTATCACCACGTGGATGTAAACTGTAGTGCATTGTCATTAGTTTCCTGGTTTTTCGGTCCAAAATGTCCAAATCAGCTTGTGTCCAGTTAACTATACCAGCTGTGTATCTTATATATTATTATTATTATTATTATTATTATTATTATTATTATTATTATTATTATTTAGTAGTAGTATTAAGCCACTGAATGTCAGAACTCCTTGTTGATTTATGTTTTAGCAATACATCTTCCCACTTCTGACATATATTTTAGTGGGGATGATATATAATATCATTCGATTATATGAAAATTATTAATTCTATAACTACATCTGAACATATAAAGGTCTTTCTCTTATTTCACTCTCAGCCATCATATTCAAATGAATCTATATCTTGAACTTTACAGTGAAATGGGTCTTCCACATGATGGCTGGGGAAATAATCAATTTGGAGAACCAATTCATAAGTTGTTCAATCATTTTTTTTTAAAAAAATTAAATTGAATTTTGAATAAAGAAATAGATTCGAATAGTTGAATTTAACACCTCTAAATTGGCTAATATGATTTCAGGTTTTTTATGTCTGCACAAAAAGACTTTTTCCTAATCCATTCTCAAATCCAAATTGATTCAACCCTATTCAATCTGATTCAAAGTCACATTGAATTTTCTTGGTGATTTGAATTATTCACTGAGATATATTTTGAACTGAGTCAGTGATACACAAAGAATGACTTTCCCATATCTACTTCATTTATTCATCTCACTTTCAGTGGTTGATTGCAATTGTTTTACTAACGGTTCAGGTGCACTTGTGTGTGCACTCGTGCATGTGCTCATGTCTGTGCGTGATCCTTCTGTGCATGCGCAGAAGCATCTGGGAGGGTGGGTGGAGCCTCCCACCACTGCTGCTACCTGCTACTGGTTTGCCCGATCTGGGCCGAACTAGGAGCATTCCACTTCCACTTCCACTACCAGAGACATGAAATTTTGCAAAAGCCTAATAGATTACAGGAAAAGACAAACCACAACAGCTTAAATTTATTTTATTATTTCCCATAATGAAGGGAAACCCTTGTTTGATAAGAAAAGGTATTTCCTGTAAATATCTTTAGAGTTACTCACATGATCTACTTAGCAGTGTTTAAAACACACCAATTTAATCAACTGATAACCCCCAGTTGATAAATTATAAGCTCTTATCACCATTTCCACAAGATGATCAGATCTCTGAGTAACAGGCAGAATCTCTTCATGCTTAGAATCAATAAAAATCATTCTGCCTCACGTCAAAGTAAAGTTTCTATTTCTGGGCAGAATGACTTTTCCCAGAGAGGTGTTACTCTCTCTTCAAGCTTTATTTCATTTTCATTTTATACAATCACTTATATACTGTGCAATTAAGAAAACAGTCTTATATTCCACCATAGAAAACCAACATAACACTTCAACCCTCCATACACCCTTTCTTCTCCCCCTCCAACTTTCATTTCTCCCCTCCAACATTCCCCTCTTCTACTTCCCCTCCCCCTCAAACATTCCTTTCTCCCCCTCCCTCCATCTCCCCCTCCTTCCATTCCCCTCTCACTCCCTCTCTACTCCTCCCTCTTCTTTCCCTCTACTCCTCACTTCGGTGTATTTCTACTATTCATTAATCTATTCAATTTGTATTTTATACTAAAATTAATAAAAAAGAAAAATAAAAAGAAAAGAAAAGGAAAAGAAAAAAAAAGAAAAAGGAGCAACAGTATACAAGTGCGTTCTTGTTGTTTTGGAAATTGAAACTATGTTTCCCCCCTCCCCCCCTCCCCCCTGTAAACCCCCCTCCCTACCCCCCTTCCGACTTCCCAGATCCCATACCCGGCCTAGCTTTTTATCAAACACAGTCTAGAGTATATTAGAACCAAATAGGTTAAAAATTAAAAGATAAGAGAGAAAGGAAAAAAGAAAGGAATAAAAAAATAAAAAAAATAAAGAGAAAAATCAATAAACTCTCTACCTTGAGCTCAGCTTCCCATTATTATTAGAACTTAAACAATGTACATCATTCCTGATCTCAATTAATTAATTGCTTGCAGGATTTCAAACTATATTGAAACCAAATAAGTTAATCAGATAAAATTCTACTCTAGCTAGGGGCCTTATCTCTTTGTCTAAGTATCTGTCTATTTCCAAACCTTTAATTTGTCCCTTTTATACCTCCTTCTCTCTGAAGCAATTTAAACACATCTCAAATTCTTCTCTCGGTTTCCTTTTCCAACTCTTCTCATCCTGCCTCTACCTGTGTCCATATATATATTTTATTTTCATCCGTACTCCTCTCATATTTGCTCCGCCCTCCTGCAAGCTCCCTGGGTATATCCTTCCAAACATTATACTCAAGTAACAGTTTATACAAAAATCAACTTACTTTCTGGCTCAAAATAAGCTCTAATTCAACCTTCACTACCCTCCCATCTACACCACACTTCCCAACTCCATTCAACCTGAACCACGATCCAGGAACACCATGATCTCCGCCCTCCTCACCCTAGAAAATAAATCATGAGCAATTTATATAAAAGTTCAGAGTTATCCATCAAGTCTTTTTTAAGTCCCATACAATATGTTTTCCGAGGAAATCAGCATTAGTTCTTTCAGCCTTAATGTCTCTTCATCGATATACAACTATACCATTTTATGCAAGACAGAAGTCACAGAAGTCAGATTATTGTTCAAGTTAAGAATTAAGCAAATGTTTTGGAAGCACGACTAAGTCCTTGTTCTCTGCTCTTCTGCCCTTCCGGAGGGGGAAAGCGATACCTCCTACCTTGTAGTTGTGTGTTTTGTTGTTTCTCTTCTACTTCTCTTTGTCTTTCTCCAAGTCCAGGTGATTCAGGATGTCCCGCCTTTAGGATCTTATAATAAAAATCTCGGGCTTCCCAAACAGAGTTAAGACGATATTTTTGGTCATCAAATGTAACTATAATACCAAATGGCACATCCCATCTGTACTGTATCTGACAATGTCTGAGTTCTTTAGTTAGAAAAGCATAGTCTCTCCTGGCTCTTAACATTTGAGGTGGTATTTCTTTGAAAACGATCAAGTCCTGTCCATCAATTCGCAGCCTGTTATTATAAAACTCTTGTAATATCGCATTTCTGGATTCTCTTGTAGCAAAATATATAATTATATCTCTTGGAAGCTGTCTCTGTTTTGCCGCCCACGAATTATGGCGGTAAATTTTTTGGATCTGCCAATCAAAGTTAAGTCCCGGACTTCCCACCAAACGACTGAAAGCCTCAGAAAAAGTCTGTTTCAAATTCTCCTGTTCATTTTCACGCAATCCCCTAACTCTTATTGCAAGCGCTGTCTTTTTATAATTTGTCATAACAAGTTGTTTTTCTGCATTTTCAACTTCCTGTTGCAACACCTCAATTTTAGATGTCAGGTTAGAATTAGCTTCCTCCAAGAGTTCCAGCTTATCTTCCATTCCAACAATATAATCTGTCATTACAGTTATGACTCCGATCATATCCTCCTTTGTTTGAGCAATCTTGGCATCAAGCTTGTCACATAAGTCCAAAATAAGTTGCTTCATTTCCTCTCTAAATTCTTTAAGAGTTTCAAAAAGAAATTCTTTCGTTAACAAATCTCCAGTAGAGGGCGTAGAAGGCAAGAGCTGCGGTTTTGTAGCAATTACTTGGGATGTGTTGTTAAAAAAACGTCTGGGCTGCTTTGATTTCGGAGCCATTATAAAAAGGAAACAAACAGAGTCTCTGCTCACATTGGTTTAAGATAAGGTACTTTCAATAAACTTTTGGCAATTGATAAAAAGAAGTCTTCGAAGAAACAGGGCTAATTAATTTGTGAGACGTTATTCCCTTGATTCTGTGCCAGGAAGGTGGAAATATATCGTATAAGAAATGTGGAAGCTATAAAATCGCCATTTTAAAAAACAATTAAACAAAGGAGTTTTTTTGTAAAATTGAAGCTGGTATTTTGAATAATAATAATAATAATAAAAAAGGAGTTCTCAGGAATGGTCACTGCTCGGATTGATTTTAAGTAACTTAGTTTCAAAAATTTGTCCTGAGGGGGGGGTAACTTGCCTTGAGCTGAAAAAAGACAGCTGAGAAGATCTGGCCGGAGTGAATGACTCAGCTTTTGTTGAACCTTCTTCTCCGTTCACAGCCAAAAAAAAAGAGCTGTGAACTACAAAGAGGATTCTAACGACTGAGTCACCTCCCTGCTTCTTTCTTGCCTGAAAAAAGAGATATCTATAGATTTTAAATAGATATACGAACCAGAACTCTGAGGGCAGCTCCGTTGAGCTACCGGCAACGGCAAGCCCCTCCCCCTGGAAGTGAGAATGACTTTTTATGACTTCAAGCAATTTGGAAAAGAACAATAATTTATGTGCCTAAAGAGCATCCCAATTCCTCTTTGCCAGAAAGAATTCAACTGATTCTGCCAATAAAATTCTTCTTAGATTAGGGTGGTCCAAATTCTTGAGCTCAACTCTGTGAATTGGGGGGGGGGGGGTCTTTTGATTGACATTGCAATCTCTTGCATCAGGGTGGAGTCAGGACAACTGAATGGAGCTGAGTATTTACTGGCCAGATCCCCTTCCTGAGTTGCAGCAGATATTTACTCATGGTGCCCAGAGAGAAAGAAATATCTACTGCTACCTAAGATTGAACTCACAACCTCCTGATTGTGAGGTGAGAGTTCTACCTCTAGGCCACTGAGCCACAACTTTGTGAAATTGCCTTTGAGAAATTCAAAATTCTTCTGTCCATAGTTTTGTTAGCTCATGACAAATAAAATGGGACATCTTTTGAAGAAGCAAGACCAAGAAGTGTAGCTATTCTCACCTAATTTATTTGGCCCTCCAGCTCAGTTTCTCAACCTCAGCAACTGCAAGATGTGTGTACTTCAACTCCAGAATTCCCCATGGGGAACACTTGTTGATTTCTTGAGGGTGCATGCTTTCCAGCCCCTTCATCATGGGTGAAATGCTACCGGTTCAGACTGGTTTGCCCCAACTGGTAGTAAAAAAAAATGTGGTGAACTGATATTTCCAATGATCAGCTGTGATGCACGATTTATATTAACTAGAAAGCAGGATTTCCTGCTTTGTAGCTAATATAAATTGTGTGGCACAGTGGATTCCCCCCCCCTCACTGTTCGCTTACCTTTGTGGGTGCCCTTGTTAGCAGGCTCCGTCCACTCACCCGGACATCATCACGTCCGTTTTTGACGCTCTGCGCATGTGTGTAAAGTCCTGCGCATGCATCAAGGTGGCACGGGTGAGTGAAGCAAGCGTGCATGTGATTTTACCCCTGCCCTTCATGTCTGAATGCAGTCAAAATCACATGCCCTCTGACAGAACAAAGAAAGAAAATAGCCAGGGTTTCTCAAGAAAGGAATGGCTGAAATGGGAGTAGGTGGTAGCAGAAGCTGCTCTTTCCTAGGAATGCAGTAAAGAATCAGGATTAAAAGGCAGCTCTTTGTTCACAGTCAACAGTAAGAGCTGTCAGTGGATCTGTGAGCACCACTCAGGAGTTTTAGTACATACAATCTGTCACAAAAAGAGTAATGCCTCAGTCAGTTTCAGGCCAAAGATCCTAGCAAGCCCTTGATAACCATTCCATCAATACTTCCAAGCATCCGTTCATAAAAATGAACAATTAAGTACACAGCTTACAGTACGACAGATGGATTGCTTTCTGGTGGATTATACTAAAAAAGATACAACATCCTATTTTTAAACAGCCAGCAGCCTGCTACAGTTTCTTTCTGGAAATACTTCTGACAGTTACAATATAAGTGAGAAATTAAGCTACATTTTTAAAAAAGTCATTTTCTTTTTTTGAAAGAGCATAAAGCTTAATCTACAGAAAAACTTTCATTATTCCCTTTTTTTTTCTTACTGTCTCACGATGACGCCTACAGCTTTAAAAAGTGTTACCAGTATTTACAATGTGAATGGAACAATGTTAGTCTTCTTCCCCTTTGATACATTCTGTGTCTCTGTGTCTCTCACTCCAGTCTAACAGTTTTAGGAAAAAGAATGTTAGTTAGCAAAAAATAGTGTATAAGAATAAATAAAATAAAGATAATCTCAGGTGTAGCTTAATTTCTAGTAACACACTAATACAGTCATGCAATTTTCTTGGCAATGGCACAAAAACTGAGGAGTCCTTGATGTTCTCTGAACTTGGTTGTTTTCATGCAGATATTCCATTACCCAAACTAGTCACATCATCAGTGCTAGTTTGAGTAATGAGATGTCTGCAAGAAAACAACCAAGCTAAAACAGCATCGAGTACTCTTTATTTCAACCCTGGGCTTCCAGTATTCTCCTTTATTAGTACAAAAGTAGTTAGCCGTTGTCTTCTCCCAGGCTCTGTTTGTATAGGAATGGTGTGGCTGTTGTTGTTTTTAAATCTAATTTAGAGATTTCATACTCAAAAATCAGATTCTATTGTGCCTGAATCATTGGAAGGGAATTTAGGGATTATCAAGCATATATTCAAGTCAGTGTAGAAAAGGTAAATGTAAAGGTTTCCCTTGTACATACGGTATGTGCTAGTCGTTCCTGACTCTAGGGAGTGGTGCTCATCTCCGTTTCAAAACCGAAAAGCCAGCGCTGTCTGAAGACAACTCTGTGGTCATGTGGCCAGCATGACTAAATGCTGAAGGCGCACAAAACATTGTTACCTTCCCACCAAAGTTGGTTCCTATTTTTTCTACTTGCATTTTTACATGCTTTCTAACTGCTAGATTGGCAGAAGTTGGGATAAGTAATGGGAGCTTACTCCATTATGCAGGGCTAGGGATTCGAACTGCCAACCTTTCTGATCGACAAGCTCAGTGTCTTAGCCACTGAGTCATCGTGTGAAGAAAACATTAGATTATTTCTGATGGATGAAAATCCAACCTCCAGATGAAAACCCTCTAGTGAGGAAGGATTTGCCATTTCATATGTCAGCTGCTTGCTTACTTTTCAGGTTCAATGAAGATTACAGGTAGTTCTCAACTTACAAGCACAATTTATTGCTTATTTTAATTTTTATTTCTAATGTGTCTTTTACTTGTATTCATTTATGCAATCAGGATGATACTAAACTGGGTACATCTATCTGCTTCCATTGCCCTTTGGTTTTAATATTTTTGCTGCTGTGCTCATAGCAAGAGTATGAACAGCCAGAGAATTTGAGAATCATCTCATCACTCAGCCTGACCTTAGAGAAGAGACAAATTCCCCTTGTCCCTAATGTAGGCCTTAGCCATATTTAAGGTTTTCAATTGCAGACATTGAAAGGACAGGATCAGATGCAAAATGGATTTAAAACTAAGCAAATAAGCCATTTTGTTTCTGTGACCATGGCAACTACATGCAATTTAGGTAGATTCAAATTCATTTACCCCAACAGTAATATGACATTTCCCCCCTGGTTTCTGATGCTTTGAAACATCCTGCCAAAATGGTCATTTATAGTACTATGGAAAAATAAGTCGCTTCATCTTCTGCACTATTAATTATATTATTCTACTACATGTATTTTCTATCTTTGATAGGCTTACCATGCTGTTTTGGTGGGCTCCTTTTATCTTTGTCATCAAAGATAAAAGGAGTAGATTTCAGGTTGTCTGCTATTTGCATTAGGAACGCAGTGAGGAATGACCCTTGAAAAATGTTCTAAAGGGCTGATTTGAGACCAGGGAGGCTCAGTGAGACATCTTCTACTGCAGCTCCTATTCTTAAATGTGGGAGAAAAAATAAGTAAAGCAAACACGCACAACAATGATCACTAAATTTTCCTTTAAAAACTTGCAAGAAGTTTGTTTGTCTCAACATGGAAGTGGAATATATCACTTAAGAAAAAGTATTAAGAAACTATATTACATAGTCATCATAGTATTCCAGTCTTCCAAAGGTAATATATTCCAGATGTGCTGAATTACAATCCCTATCATTCCTCAGTCAATAAATGGTTGGCCTCAATAAATTAGGAAGATTGGAATAGCAACCAAAGGAGAAGTGGGTTCCTATTGGTTCAGACTGCTTTGGCTGACTAGGTAGTAACTCAGCCTTCCACACCTCCAAATCAGTTCTATCGGTGGTGCCATAGGTGCCGCCAACTTATTTTTTGCTTCTGCACATGCACAGTTTTTTTTTTACTACTGTGCATGTGCGCATAGCACACCCGAAGAGCTTCCCTGAGCAAACCAGCAGTAGAAGAAGTTGAAACCCACCCCTGAACCAAACCCATTTTAAGTGCATTAAACTGTGGAAGGCTGTTGTAGTTAATGCTCCTTTAAATGGGCTACTGATTTTTTTTAACCACACTTGCTCCCTAATTTACAGTAAGCTATTTTAACCTCTTATAATTATATCCATTTAGAGAATTTGTGGAATGAATGTAGTGCTCTTACATAATACCAGTTATTAGAACAATCAAAAGAATGACGTCTACAGCATCCCTTCACTAGTCTCTAATAAACAGTTGGATAGAATGAGCTGATTAGACAGAGGATGAATTCACTGAAGAAAGAAATGTACTGTAGGAATTAGACAGCTGAGGAATGAGGCAGGGCTGGAACACTTCCTCAGCAGGAGCCATTGACCCAAAAAAGGGAATCCAAACAAAAGGCATAACTAAAAACAATGTATAGCAGAAGTAGGGCAAGAGTCGTCCTCTAGTAAAACTGCCTTCACCATAATTGGGAAGCAAAAAAAAAAGTTAGATAGCAGCCAATGTTTTTACTTCTGGTTGCTGCCGTTGGGAATCATTGCTCAATAAAATCTAATGGAGTGCAGATTGCCAGTTCTGTTCCCATTTTTTCCCACCTCAAAAAAATATGACATTAAAAGTGGTCCACAAGTGAGCAGTATTGTCAAGCAGACTGAGACAACTGCTATAGATTTCATGTTTTTCATACTAATTCTGTCTCCTCTGGCAATACCTATAATGAGGGAATGAATGGCAAAGATGACAGAACTTATGAAATGGACAAATTGACCTGTTTCATTAGAGAAAAGACAATAACTATGTGTATTGCCAATTGGATATCCCTTAAGAACTTTTTGCATTAAAAAAATTAACATGATTTATGGTTTTGACAATTAGATAGGATAAAGTATAAAAAGAAGAGAAGTTTGATGTAACTTTAGAGAAAGAGGTAAACTTATATTTTACTTATAACCCTGTAAAGAGTTATCAGAAGCTAGTTCCTTGTATCTTTCTGTACTATTTCTTTTACTTTCTTGCACTCTAAGCTCTTTGATTTCTTTTTTTTTCTTTACCTATATTAATTTGTATACATTTTTCTTTGTTTTTAAAACTTTCAATAAAACTAATTGTGTCTACTCTAAGTATGAAATAGTTTGCATTTAACTTATTCTATTTTTACTTGGGTTGCCAAACTGGGTAGATTAGACATGCAGAAATATCTAATTCCATTTAGAGGGTTATCTAAATTTTTACTGGCCAAATAATGAAAGCTGTGATTTTTTATTACTGGGCCAGGGAAGTTGCTTAGATTTTTAGGATCAAAATAATTTAATCAGCCTTGGGAACAAATCACCTTGACTGTAGAATATACATTGAATATGTGATTTGCTTTTCTGGCCTGAGGTAACAAATATTCTTGAGTTAGTCCTTGTAATCTGTGATAAATTAACCTGACTCACCAACCATGAAGAAGTTGAGCTTTCAGTATTGTCTTTTCCATGTTGACTCATTGCAAAATAAGATGTGGATTACCAGGTATCTTCATTTTGATCCTATCTCTGGTGACCTCTGGCTATGGAGAAATTATAAAAAGGTTCCTTTTAAAACAGATGACTCAGTCTCATTGCATAATTTAGGAACATGAAGGGTAAGGAATTTAACCCAGCAATTTTTTAGAGATTTAGAGATTTTATTAATATTTGTAGGCCGCCCTTTTCCCTGAGGGGACTCAGGGCGGCTCACATAAAATCAGGGAGGGGGAATACAAAACAATGACGAAGACACATATAATAAAAGTAATAAGCAACATACATTCATCATTCGGGAGGGGCGGCTATCCTTGTCCCCAGGCCTGACGGGCTAGCCAGTTCTTAAGGGCTGTGCGGAAGGCCTGGACGGTGGTGAGGGTACGAATCTCCACGGGGAGTTCGTTCCAAAGGGTCGGGGCTACTACTGAGAAGGCCCTCCTCCTTGTGGTTGCCAGCCGGCACTGGCTGGCCGATGGAATACGGAGGAGGCCCAACCTGTGAGATCTAATTGGTCGCAGGGAGGTAATTGGCAGAAGGCGGTCTCTCAAGTATCCAGATCCACTACCATGCAGGGCTTTATGGGTGACTAATAGCACCTTGAAGCGCATCCGGAGATCGACAGGTAGCCAACGCAGCTCGCGGAGGATAGGTGTTATGTGGGTGAACCGAGGTGCACCCACAATCACTCGCGCGGCCGCGTTCTGTACTAGCTGAAGTCGCCGGATGCTCCTCAAGGGCAGCCCCATGTAGAGCACATTGCAGTATTCCAGCCTAGAGGTCACAAGGGCCCGAGTGACTGTTGTGAGTGCCTCCCGATTCAGGTAGGGTCGCAACTGGCGCACCAGGCGAACCTGGGCGAATGCCCCCCTGGTCACAGCCGTCAGGTGGTGGTCAAACGATAGCTGTGGATCCAGGAGGACTCCCAAGTTGCGAACCCTCTCTGAGGGGTGTAAAATTTGACCCCCCAGCCTGAGTGATGGAATGTTTGTCGAATCTTTGGGAGGAAAACACAACAGCCACTCGGTCTTTTCTGGGTTGAGCACAAGCTTGTTAACCCTCATCCAGTCCATAACGGCTTCAAGGCCTCGGTTCATCACGTCTGCCGCTTCATTGAGTTGGCACGGGGCGGACAGATACAACTGGGTATCGTCCGCATATTGATGGTATCTGATCCCGTGCCTACGGATGATCTCTCCCAGCGGTTTCATGTAGATGTTGAATAGTAGGGGGGATAAGACCGAGCCCTGAGGCACCCCATATGTTAGGGGCCTAGGGGACGATCTCTGCCCCCCCACCAACACCGACTGCGACCTGTCCGAGAGGTAGGAGGAGAACCACCGCAACACGGTGCCTCCCACTCCCACCTCCCGCAGTCGTCGCAGAAGATTGAAAATGATTTTTTGAAGAAATTCACTCAAAAAAATTTCACAGATGTCTTAGATTTGAAAATACGGTACTATTTATAAATATTTGAAATGAAAAGTATAATTAAAGATGGAGTGGCTATATTAAATTATGGCCAGCTGAAGATGTCCTCACCTTTCCTTTCCTTTCCTTGTTTTTGGACCCTTCTGAAATGATTGATGACCTGGTTCTCCTATTATAGAAAGCCATAGTTTATCACAATGCAGTCAAGTCATCTACCATTGTTTAGAAATCATGATGATTTTATTCACAAAATATATTCAGCCAAAATCCAAGCAAACCACATCATACAGTAGCATACCACAATATGTGAGCCAAACTGTATTAGTTTTTATGGGGTATGAGCAAGATTTAGTGTACTAAGCATAGTCCATTTCTATTCTATTGTCATGGCTAGATATTGGTAGGATTGCTTGACAGTTGTGGTCTTTTCTAGCAAGAAGGTGACAACATCTGGAACTGCCCTCAAGGGTACTTGTGCTCCATGACTCCATTTAATTTTCCCTGTTTTTGAAATGACTGTCAAGAGTCATGGAAAAGACACATTAAAACTTGGGATAAAAAAAAACTGTTATTATGCAGATAGTATCCAATTCTATCTTTTCTTCCTTCTGTAGTACCAATGAAGCACTGACATTTTTAAGCAGCTGCCAGCACAATCAGCAACGAATAGTGAAATAATTTCTCATGATTCCATTATTCATTTATTTTATAGTGCCATGTCATAATAGTTTTTTGTTTGAAACAGCTTTCAGGCTTTGGCTGTACTATGCTTATGAATTTATGGCATGTGAGCAATCATAAGGGAAGGAAGCTGCACATTTGATAGCAATAGCAGTTACATACTTTTATATAGCCATATGTATGAGTTCTGTTTCACATTTGTTCCACGCAGCTTGTTCATTAGCATCAGAATTATGCTGCCATAAAGCATAGAAGTAACAGTATACTTTGCATGCATGCAACACCTGTGGAAATGGCTGAAACAGCAACATTTATCTCAAATTCTCAGAGCCCACTCTGTTGATCTTCCCCCAGCTAATTTGCATTTGTTTCCTCTTTTTTTATAGTGACTATTAAATCTCAAAGATATTTAAAAGTCTAATAAGCATGTTAAAATGATATTTTGCAGTAATTCCAACAAAATACAAAAGGCAAATGACTAAATTATATAGATGGACTCCAAAATATCACATGAGGTTTTTTGTTTTATGAATCAGATGACTGCTTACCTTGAACTGAGTGATTGAATCACTCAGCCCTTCTGATCCATGAGATTTCCAGGGAATGAAAACCAACAGTGGGGAAAAACCTCATCTGCAATTATTTTTACAGTGCCTCTCATAGCTGACCTTAAAGGGCATCTGGGTCCAGAGAAGCATCAAAGTTGTCATGGTTTCCCAGGAAACAGGTAAGATTCAAAAGTTATTTGCAGCAAAAGTAGAAATGAAAGTGTAAAAGAAGCAGAACTGGGTTTCTTATAGCTTTATTGTTAAGGTGTTAGATTAGCAATCAGAATAGCAAGGCTGCTCTTTCCAATCCTTTGCTTTCATTGCAAAGGGCATCCTGTTCCCAACTAACCTTGCTTTTTTTTTTTTTTTGCACTTCTATTATAAGTAAATCCATTATCAGGGAGTGTTGCTGCTGTAACCTCAGGCACTTGAGAAAAAGTCTCAAAAAATCCTTGAGCTGGTTTTATCAGGAACAAGCATAAATATGATAAATAGATTTATAAATGAAGTTTATAAATGGATGACAAATTACAAGGAAAAGTTCCATAACCTGCTGAACCAAGAGCCCCCAGGTAGCTGCTATAACGTGGAATGTGATGGAGCCAAAGGGTATGGTAATTTATGACAAGTTCTCATGCTTTAGGTAGCAATTATTTTCAGCTAAAACTGCATGATTACACTGTTATTCCAGGAAAAGAGAAAATGGAAGCTACGGTGATCAGATGAAGAGAAATTTAGAAGAAAAGGCCCAGATAATAAATAGGCTGTGTCATTGGATCATGCAGGGTCTTCAGCCATGGTGTAGTAAATTTTGCTTGGGTTTGGTTTACTGCTTTTGTTTTTTAAGCTTTGGTTTAGTTTCTAGCTTAATGCAGGAGTCCTAAGTTTTTAATACCACAATTCCCTAAAATAATAAATAATTTTGTAAGTCACACCCCACACACACATGTGGCAATTTTTGACAGTTCTTCTGTTTTGCCTATACAAATTTGGTCAGTCTTGCCAAGGTAAAACAGCAATGGTGACAAAACTCACTCTAAGTTTTGTTTCATACATTACTTGACTAAGTCTGCCATGGGCATGCTCAGAAACGATGGGGATGGGTTTGCAGTGGTTTTGCATAGACCTGACCTGCTGGGAAAAAAAACTATTTTCTAAATTGCTCCCACAGTTGAGAAGTCCTAAAGCTGTATGGGTAAACAAAGTAAGGATGACTTGCTTAACAAACCATGGCTTAATTCAATGATTACATTTAGAATTATTTATCTCCTAATGCTCAGTCAGGAATCTGATCCAATTCCTTATCAAACTTTGCAGATGATAAACTACCCATAGTAAATGCAAGCCTTTTATTTTGATATGGGGAAGGATACTATTGCCTGCAAATATTAATTGCAAAGAATCCAGTGGCAGAAAGAGTGATACAGATCTTTGGAGAACAGGAAGGTAATATTAGCTAACAGCATCAATACAATTGAACTCTATTGATGAAGACAGATGCTATCAAAACTCAAATTTAAACAGTCCATTAATCAACTTTAGTAGGTGTGAAAGTCTTGCATGCATAATAAGCTCTGACTTCTATCAAAGTAGATTTTATTCTTTTTGCAATTCAAACTGAGATTCATTTGTACTTTCTACACCTGTGTGATCTGCATGATTGGCATGACTAAACAGCCAGCTGTCTCTTCCTTCACAGCATCATCAACATGCCAAGCCCCACAACAAAAAGGCAGTGTGGGTGTTTACTCTGCTTGTTCTGAATCCTTGGGCACTTCTATATGTCAGTTGTTGGTTGCAAAATAAAGTAAAATAAGAAATGCACACGGTGTTTCAATTCAGGAGACATAAAAGAGCACCATTGTTATGTACACCAGATTCCTGAGATGTACTTGAACAAAATGCATATTCAAAAAGGCTGCATTTGGAAATCGAATAATGGCAATGTATGTTAGAATTTATAATATTAGAATTGCAATCCAGTGAGCAAATGACAGCTTCTGATACTGTAAGTCTGGCCATCATGACTTGGATT
This sequence comes from Thamnophis elegans, assembly GCF_009769535.1. Lineage (NCBI taxonomy): Eukaryota > Metazoa > Chordata > Lepidosauria > Squamata > Natricidae > Thamnophis > Thamnophis elegans. Next base: position 40,839,119 of record NC_045558.1, read on the forward strand.
GTATGGATACTGTAATCAAATGAAGAGTAGATAATCTGACACATGACAAGATCATACTACAGCTCCTAATATCCTTATAATTGGCTAAACTAGCTGCAGATGATGTAGTTGTTAATATCTGAAATACAGCAGAAATACAGCAGAAGACCTTCGCCTTTGTCAAGGTCAGATTAGACCAAAATGTTTACCAATTACAAATGAATTTGAATGCAAGTGAAATGTAGCAGCATGCTTAGGAAAGGGAAGCTTTTACTTCTTAAGAATGGTTTATTTAAATCAAGCAAGTCTGCCTTTCAAATGGGCATAATCAAACAGGCTCAGAATACATTGACAAAAATTTCTTTAAGGTGTCTTTGCAACAAGTATTGAAAGTAATCTGAAAGAATAAAATCTATGTCAAATTCAATGAACTGTGGCTCAGATTTCCAATCAGTAAATCCTCTGGGTCAGCCAAGGACATGATGTATTGTGTGATTAGTCTTGTACTTGCGCTAATCTCTCCATTGCCACCCACAAAAAAAACCCCAACAACAACGCAATACACATAATGTAAAATAGTGTGAATGGTTAAAGAATGAACAAAGGCATCCTTTTCTTTATGGTACAAAACTGACTAATCTTGGCCTTTTCAACCCACATGGAATCCAATTCCCTTAAGCATTTTAGTTCTGCAACTATTTAAAATGCTATTTTAATTTCAACATTTCATTAGGAGTCCATTCTTCTCCTCCCCCAGGTATGCTGTTTGTTCCTCTGAACAAGCACATGAGATGAGATAAAGCTGATGATATCTTGACATTTGAATGCATTTCTCTATCTTGGTGACATGCTAAGGATGCATCACCATTATTCTTATGAAATTAATTAAATTCTCTTTTAGTCAATTTCTGTCTTGCAGTCATAGTGTAGAAAACTATAGTGCTTAGTCTATGGCAGGCAAAATCCTCTGGAACTTTATGTTCAAGATCAGATTAATACTTGCCCAATTTTTTTTATCAATTAGCCCAGGTGTTATTGAGTGTGCCACCTTACTGTGTGTGTGCGTGTTTGTCTGTATTTTTATTGCTCGAATCTATGATTTGTAACTACTTGTTTGCTATGTAAGAAGAAGTCACTCTTTGGAAGAGAGAAAGGACTTGATAAAAAAATACTGTCTTCTATGACAAGTGTAACACTAATCGCATAAAACTACATTTCATTTGGTTGTGAATTTGTTAATCTCCAATCTCTCCTTCCTTCCCTCCCTCTCTCCCCCTTCCTAATTTCCTTATCCCCTTACTGGTGGATGTGTCTACCTCTACTTAGGGGCTTGGGAGTTTGAGGGTTCTGTGCAGGTTCTTAGCTGTTCCTAGCACCACACTCCTCTGAACAGAAAGCTCTGCTGTCTTCCTGAAATACTCGTTGGAGCCATTCTCCCAGCAGTTACAGCATTGAATGCTCCTCCTGCCACTGGGGCCATTTTCTCTTTGACTTTCAGGCCTTGGTATTTCTCTAGCTTCTCATCCATTTTAGTAATCTTGCTGTCACTTGTCACTGCTATATCTATCATAACCATTGTCTTTGGTCCTTGTCTATTACCATAATGACTGGTTTTGGTCACTATCTTCATAGGATCTTACCCATTTTATTTTCATATGTACCTTGTCTTGAAAAAAGATAAGAGTGTATGTATGTATGTATGTATGTATGTATGTATGTATGTATGTATGTACGGTATGTATGATATGTATGGTATGTATGCATGTTTAATGGGAGGTGTATGGGGTGTTCAGGGAGGGGTAGCACCTTTGGTGCAGGGGCATATCATGTCTTTTTAGGGCAGCTTGTCCATCTTTAGTCCCCACCTGTCACTCAGCTCTCACCTATGGCTCCTAGTAGCTGTAGCATGTGCAGCAGCCACACCCTGGGCAACAGCTTCAACAGGCTGGCCAAACCAGGTTGAAAGTAGCTGCTGGGTCATTGACCTTCGGTGAGATAGAGACTTGTCTATCCCAAGCATGTGAAGACAGATTCCAGTGGACTGAGCAGATGTAACCTACTAAAATAGGACAACTGTCATGAAGGCGGTCTCTGCAAGCGATGTGGTAAGCCAACTGCACAGCAAGACACAAAGGATGCCCTGGTCAACCAATGTGCCCAACTCATCTCTAACTCTCTCAACTCTTGTCCTGCTATCAGAGCAAGATGGAACCTGGGAAGAGTGAGTGAGGCTGACTATGTGCACCTCTCCCTCACTTTAATCCAATTCACGTGCAAATCTTGACATCCCCCCAATTTCCATGATCAAGGTCCTCTTCGAACATGATGGATGAACATCATCAATGTTTAATGGGATCTAAAATAATTAAGAATATCTAAAATAAAATAAAAGAGAAAAATGATATTATAAGAAGTAATGAGAAAATGAATATCCAAATTTAATGAATAGGACAGCATATTGTACAGATGGTAGCCCAAAATTACATATAACAGTTCTACTATTAGATATTTTGGTGTATCTTGCCTTATGGCTGTAATGAACTGATTTTAATTTGAGTTTAGGTCTATGCCTTTTAATAAAATATGTTGGTATGAAAAGGTACTATCAGATTCCTTCTGTTTTTTTCTTTTCTTTTGTTATCTTTATATATAACATCTACCAGTTTAGTTGTATTGCCCATAGAATATTATTACAGCTCACAAAACTTCATTGCTATGAAATATAGTGCCTGATGTTTTTGAATTCTATTTCAATATGCTTTGTATGAATCCACTTAATACTAAGGTTAAGTATTAATTATCTAAAATTCATCCAGATATTTTTTAGTTAATGATAGATTTCTAGTTACAAATACAAACAATGTGATCCAATCTGATTCTGATTCTAGATATAAGAGATTGATTTAAAAAGGATAATTGCTTTTATATCCTTGACAATTATGGAACATTTTTTCTTTATTATTAACAGTATATCTTAGTTTTTTTTAAAAATTGGGGAATGTGAAGCTCAGTGTAATTGTGCAAAATATATGTTTGGTCTAGTACAGGGGTATCAAACTCTTGGCCCACGGGCAGGATGTGTCATGTGCTAGCCATGCCCACCCCCATTTTAGCGAAGTCACGCTGCATGTGACAACAACGTGATGACAGGAGTTTGACACTCCTGGTCTAGTAGTTAAGGCACCAGATTAGAAACCAGATGGCTGTGAGTTTTAGTCCTGCCTTAGGTATAAAAGCCATCTGGCTAATCTCTCTCCTTCAATCCAACCCACCTCACAAGTTTGTGCTGAAAATAGGAGGAGGAAGGAGTATTAGGTATATTCGCTGCCTTGAGTTATTTATTAGAAATAATAAAAATAATATAAAAATAAATAAAATAAAACTTCCTATATAGCCAACAGATATTCCAAACCATTTTGCAAATCTTCAAAGGTATCTCCTTGGCCCTGCCTTCAAACCACCTGTAAGCAAAGCACATGGAAAGTTTAAAACAAGTAACAAAGAGCATTTCCATAAGCATTGCTTCATCTTCTTTGCCTTGTTACTCCCGGATGTGACTGACAATTTATGTTAAAGGCAGTCTTCAGCTGCTGCTGCAGCAGAATGATTCATCTGAAAGGCCTGCCAAGAGACAGACTATTTCTAAAATTGAGGGACCATCAGAAAATAAAATGCTATTAAATGCAAGTTTCTTGGCCAAAGTAAGAAAAACAGTATCATCCTTTATTGCCACAGAAAGTCTAAATATGGTGCAAAAGAAGAATTATCTCTGCTCAACTAGTGGCTGCTTCCCCATTTGAATAGTTCTGAAATGGATATTTTATACTTTCAAAAACATTCAAGAAGGAGGTGAAAAAATACTATAAAATTTAATGGCTGTGAATGCTAAATTCTTCACATGAAGTGAAGAACGTTTTCTTTGAAATAAAGTCAAATATACTGAGTTAGAACGGTGGGTGGCCTGGCCTCACAGAATACCCCCCCAATCAGCTGTTCCAGGCAGTGATTGCCACAGACCATTGCTGCCTCCGCGCATCACGTTTTCAGCCTCTGAACATCACACTTTTCACCTCCACATGGCTCATTTTTTGCCTCTGCGCATGGTGTTTTTGGGCGGTTCCAGGCAGTGGTGATTAGCAGCAGTGGAAGTGATCCCCGCTACCTGGAACCACCTGAAAATGCAATGCTCAGAGGCCAAAAATGGAGCATGCGGAGGCTGAAAACATGATGCACAGAGACAACCAAATTGCAAGCAGCTGGCAGGCAGCAGAAGTAGCTCACAATACTGCATTCTAACCAGGGGTGGGATCCTTCCAGTTTAACAACCGGTTCACTGAGTGTGTGCTTCAGAGTACTCCAGAAGGCATTCCAGACCCAAAATGGGGTCTCTGGAGTGGTCCAAGAGGTCTTCTAGGCCCAAACGGGGCCTCCAGAGTGGTTCAGGAGACCATCCAGGCCCAAAATGTCATCAACTTCTCCCCTTCTTGTTTATTTCTTCCTTCCTCCCCTCCTCCCCTGTTCCTTTTTCTCTCCCTTCCTCTTTTTCTTCTCTTCCTAGCAGGCAAGTAAATGGTGCTGCTGGGGGTTGGGGGGAAATATGACAGGGACCACAGCAGCAGCCTGACATCATCAGTAGCCTGAAGCAGCCGCAATAAAATGTCTTTGCTAAAATAATTCTGCTATGTCCTATAGTTCTTCTTCCAGTCCGTCTGCCTAGGGGGCACTGTTTTCACTTCCTATTGGCTAACCTTTTGACAGCCAGCATATATAAAAAGCTGTCAAACAGGGCTCAGCTGTTGTCAGTTAGCTGAGACGGGCACATTGTGAAAATTAGAACCACATTAGACCACCTCTACCTTGAATATGCTCTAGAAAGGCCCCTTGACTCTCATAGGCAGTTTAGGAGGTTCGACCTAGACACCCCAGTCTATGCCAGAAATTATTCCGGCCACCCCCTATGGTTGCCAGGTATCATTATAGGAATCACAGGGCCCTGCTCTTACGAGGTAGAGATGGAGGATGGCCAGGTTTGTAAATGCCATATCAACCAGCTATGCAGGTTATTCCAAATATGGCGGTCCAACAAATGCACCAACAGGGCCTGCTGATAGGCCTAACCAAGGCCAATGAGCAAGAACCATGGTCTTGATCACCCACCTCCAGACGGTTCAATGCCACCATAAGGGAACCAACCCTAGACTTACCTGATCTTCCCAGTGCTGATCCAGCATTGCAAGGTCCCAAAGTGAAGAAGGCCCCATTGGTGGAAAAGATGGTGCAGTTTCCTAGTAATTCATTAGGTCCATTGAGCCAACCTCCCTCTTCGCCTGCTATAGGCATACTGAGAAGATCAGGGTGGGTCCAGTGCCACCCTAGCTACTTGGAAAATTAATCATGCACATTCTAAGCATGAAGGAGTGTTATGTTCTCCCTCCAGTCCATCTGCCCAGGGGGCGCTGTTCTAGCTTCCTATTGGCTAACCGTTTGATAGCTGTCAAATGAGGCTCAGTTGTTGCCGGTTAGCTGAGACATGCACATTGTGAATTGCTGCGTTGGCAACCTGTTATTATTAAAAACTGTTAGCATTTGAGAATGTCCTGGCTCACCTCAGTTTGTCCACCCAATGTTCTCCCTAGCTAGAACAAATTCCATGCACAGGAATGTGCAGAATCAGGAAATCACAAAATATTGTATGTGGCACAGATTAATTATTATTTTAATTCTCTACACAGATCAGCTAGTACTAAAATGACAATTTATGCTTCTGCTTAAATAATTTGCACTTCCTTGAAATAAATAAATAAGTGTGTGCGTGTGTGTGTGTGTGTGTGTGTGTGTGTATGTATGTATTAAATCATTATGTTTTCTGTCTCATGGCAATTTGCTTTTCATTAACACCACATGATTAAAATTCTGCAGCTCATTAGAGTAAGGAGCCAGCTCTTAAGGTTCTTGAAATCAGCAGAAATTTAACTGAAGCAAACAAGCATCAAAATATGTCAGTTTATCATGACATGACATGGTGTGATCTCATTATTCATGCAACCCACCCTTTGTCGTCACCCAAGATTGGGCATAGTCTCAAAGAAGAAATTGGAAGCTTTTATTTCATTGCAGTTCAGTGTTTTATTCGCAATCTAAACTGTGATTAATTTTAACCATGGTGAAGCAGATGTATTTTAAATAAATATTTACTAAAAGGTTCATAAATGAACAAAAATGTGTGGTTCTCCAAAAGAGAAGTGAAAACTGCAGAATACTTGTTGTGGCCCAGCAGGAGCCGTTGGTACTGCCGATGGACTCCGATAGCAAGGAACCCTATGAGTCGGGAAACTTAGGTCAGGCGCACACTGAAACAGAGATGGATGACCCTCCCCAGCACATGATCTTGGCAGCACGCATTCTCCTGCCTGGTAGTTCACCGGGGATTCCAGCCCATGCCCTGGTCGATTCCGGGGCGACCACGAACTTCATGGAACGAGGCGTTTGCAACCAGGTACGCTGTCCCTCTGTGTCTGGTGGACCCACTGATGCTGGTCGAGGCCATTGATGGCTGGGTGCTCCTGTCTGGGCCTCTGAAGGCTGCCATGCTCCCTTGCGCCTGGTCCTCGGGGATCACAAAAAGGCCATCCAGTTTTACACTGCTTTGGGCCTGCATTTTCCAGTGGTCCTGGCTTGGCTGTGGTCACACGACCCTCAGATTTATTGGTCCCAGAACCTGGTGATGTTCCCATCCCTGCAATGTGTCGACCACACCCATCACGTCTGTGCAGGTCGGTGCTCAGTTCGCCCGCGGTGTCCTTGCCGCCAGACTTAGCAGAGTTCGCGGACGTCTTCAGCCAGCAGGAGGTGGACCAAATGCCGCCACACTGGCCTTATGACTGCCCCATTGACTTGGTACCAGATGTGAAGCTCCCTGTGGGTCGCATGTACTCCATGTCCGAGCTGGAGTTGGCCGCATTGCAGGACTTTCTGGACAAGAACCTCACCCGAGGTTTTATCCAGCCCTCGTCTTCATCACTGTCTGCCCCGGTCTTGATCTGAGACTCTGTTGAGATTATTGTTGCTTGAATGCCATCACAGTGCACAAACATTACTTGCTGCCCCTGATTCCTGAGTTGTTGGAGCAGCTCCGGGAGGCGATGGTGTTCACGGACTTGGACTTGCGTGGAGCTTATAACCTGGTCCAAGTCTGGGCGGGGGATGAATGGAACACGAACTGTGGTACCCGGTATGGACATTTCGAGTACACAGTCATGCCGTTCAGTTTTCCTGGCAGTTTTCCAGTACATTATGAACGATGTCTTCTGGGACCTCTTGGATCAGTTTGTCATCATTTACCTGGACAACATCTTGATCTACTCGACGTCTCAGAAGGATCATCAGCAACACCTACGCCTGGTCCTGCAACGACTCTGGGAGCATCATTTGTTCGCAAAGTTGGAGAAGTGTCAGTTCTGGCAGACTACCATCGAGTTCCTGGGGCACCATATCTCCCCTGAAGGAATTGCAATAGATATGGGCAAGGTAGAGGCGTTGTGCAGTTGGCAACCTCCGCGGCGAGTGAAGGATGTCCAGTGACTCCTTGGGTTTGCCAACTGCTACCGGACTTTCATCCCCAGCTTCGCTTTCCTGACCACGCTCCTCATTCGGCTCCTGCAGAAGAAAGTGCCCATGGCTGGGGGCCCATGGAGCAACATGCGTTTGAGGGCCTGAAGTACACCTTCATGAAGGAGCCGATCCTAAAGCACCCTGATCCCCATTGTCCATTTGTGGTGGAGGCAGACGCGTTTGACATCATGGTGGGCACGGTGTTACTGCAGGCTCACGCCCCTAGTGGTACCCTTTTCCCTTGCGCTTTCTTCATGTGGAAACTCAGTCCTTCCGAGTGCAATTACACCATCTGGGAGAAGGAGTTACTGGCCATTAAGGTGGCGTTTGAGGCCTGGAGACATCACCTGGAGGGGTCCAGGCATCAAGTCGAGGTTTGGACGGGCCATGGGACTCTAGAGTTCCTGATAACGGTGCACAAGTTGAACCATTGCCAGATCCAGTGGTCTCTGTTCTTTACCCGGTTCAACTTCAGAGTGTACTACATTCCGAATGTGCAAAATCAAAGGGCGGATGCCCTGTCCCAGAAACCGGAGTACTCGGACACTGCAGACTCACTTTCACCCCAGACAGTTTTGCCCGTTGAATCCTTCGCTGCAGTTCACGAGCCCATGGACTTATGGTCTCAGATATGAGATGTGCAGTGGTGTGACAAGTGGGTGGAGCAATGGAAGGCAGAGGTAGGGCTAGCCTCCCCGTGGACCTTCGACGATGACCTCTTGAGGTACCGGGACCGACTCTATGTGCCCACGGGGCCCCTCTGGGAACTTATTCTCTTCCAGTGTCATAACAATCTGGCGGTGGGACATTTTGGCCTTTTCAAGACTTTGAACCTCTCCCGTACTTTCTGGTGGCCCTGCTTGTGACACGATGTACAGATGTACGTCACCTCTTATGTATAGTGTCGGCAGGCCAAGTCAGCAACAGGAGCTCCTCCTGGCCTGCTTCATCCATTGCCAACCACAGACAGACCCTAGGGAGCCATGTCCATGGACCTACTGATGGAACTGCCTCTGTCTTCAGGGTTTACCATGGTCCTCATGGTGGTGGACATGCTCACAAAAATGGTACATTTCATCCCATGTCAGAGATTGTTGACAGCCCATGCTACTGCCCGCATGTTCATCCAGTACGTCTTCTGGCTGTATGGCCTACCAAATCGGGTCGTGTCGGACTGTGGGATGCAATTCATGGCCCAGTTCTGGAAAGGGCTGATGAAGGCTCTGGATGTCCAGGTTTGTTAGTCCTCGGAGCATCATCCCAAAACCGACGGGGGGATGGAAAGGATGATGGGGATCTTGGAGCAGCACCTATGCTGGGTGGAGTACTTGGCCATGGCAGAGTTTGCGTATAACAACTCACAGCATACCTCCACACGGATGACGCCCTGCATCGCTAGCATCGGGTATCACCGTTGCTTCTTCCCTCTTACCCCAGTTGACTTCCCAGTCCCTGCAGCGCATGACTTCCTATCAGAGCTCCAGGCACTGCCGCTATTTGAATCAAGCGAAGGAGGACTACAAGAGGGTGGCAGATAGGTCTTGGCGTGCAGTGCCGGAGTTAGCTATGGGGGATCGCGTGTGGATGTCCACGCGGCATCTTCCCTCCCACCGGCCAGCTAAGAAATTGGACCACCAGTATCTTGGGCCATTTCCAGTGGAGACCATTACCAACCCCAGTGGCCTATCGCCTGACCCTGCCATGCTCAATGCGAGTGCACCCGGTGTTCCATCGCTCGCTCCTGATCCCTGAGCGATCAGCTTGTCCTCTCCGCCAACCGCCTCTGCCCCAGCTGTCACCGCATGAAGTAGAGATGCAGCTACCACATGAAGTGGCCCGGATCCGAGATTCAAGATGGCTAAAGGGACGTTTCCAGTACTTGGTGGACTGGAAGGACAAGGGGTCAGATGGGGGGACTTGGACCGATGCGATGTATGTACATGCCGCTGATTTGGTGTGGGCCATGCACAATATCCCTCGAGGCTGCACCCTGAGCGTTAGACCCAGGGGAAGGGCCCTGCGGTGAGGGCTAGTGTTGTGGCTCAGCAGGAGCCATTGGTGCTGTCGATGGGCTCTGATAGTGAGGAACCCTATGAGTCGGCTATGGAAGATGTGGAGGATCCTGGGCAGGGTTCTGACTCAGAGCAGGGACCAGAGAGGCTGGTTGGCCACCAGGAGGCATCTGAGGCATGGAACAGTGGGGAAGATCAAAAGGAGTTTGTCCCTGATGCCAGGCTATGGAGGGCGGAGAAACGGAGGTAGCAGTTATGGAGACAGACTCATAAGAGATAATCAAGCCCAGGTGGTTGTGGCTTGGCCCCTCCCAAGAGAGTATATAAGAAGAGACTTTGGGAGGTGTCCTTGTGCAGGACACAACTGTTCATACTAATCTGGAGAACTCCTTGTCTGGTCTGCCTTGTGTTCCCGTGTCTGTTGGAGTCTGGGTTGCTGCCAACTTCTTGACAGTGAGTCGTGTGTGGGCTTTCAGCCAACAGGATTATAATCGCTGTGATTAAGAGTGGCAAACAGCTAAGCCTGTGTCTGCTTTCATTACTGGACAGAGGTGGGCCAGAACAACTTGTGGTCATAACAGAATCATGGGAAGTAATAAGAACTCATCTCAACCCCCCCCCCAATTATTTTGATGCCCAATCATGTTTGGTTAGTATACAGGTAGTCTTTGACTTACAACAGTTCATTTAATGCCCTTTTGGAGTTACAATGGCACTGAAAAAAGTGACTTATGATCATTTTTCACACTTACAATCATTGCAGCACCTCCATTGTTATGTGATCAAAATTCAGACGCTTGGCAACTGACTCATATTTAGAGTGGTTGCAATATACTGGGGTCATGTGGTCACCTTTGCAGCCTTCCGATAAGAAAAGTTAATGGTGAAGCCAAATTCACTTAACAACTGTTACTATCTAAACAACTACAATGATTCACTTAACCACTGTGGCAAGAAAGGTTGTAAAATGAGGCCAACTCACTTAACAAATGTCTCACATACCCACAGAAGCTTTGGGCACAATTGTAGTCGTAAATTGAGGAATACCTGTATCATAAAAATGAGTATTTTATAGGTCACATTTATTAAATAAATAAGGTGTTGTCTTCAACTTTACAAGAATTAATTCAAAGTCATTAATAACATTATACAGTTCAGCAATCTAGCCCTAACTGTTTAATTATAGGTATATCATTTGCATATATAAACTATTGTTCAACCTCATGCATGATGTAACACAAAATTATATTTTCAAATTTCTTTAATTCTTCATACCTGTTGCATTTGTGATGTGAAAGCAACATTCTCAATAATTTCAGAATACCTGATAAAAATAGGTAATTAAGTGGGATAATAAAATGCTACCAAATACTTTCCCCTGGTTGCATTTTGGTAGGAACAATAATGTTCACCATCATTATAACTATATCACCATCGTCACCGTCATCATCATCATTGTAGCATTAAGCTTTATAAGTACATTCAAAGATTGAAAACGTTTGTTACATATACTACAATAATATGTTTTTCCAGTCTTACAAAATGTTTAATTAGGAAGAATGGCTTGGTATTGCTTATAATGAATATAGACCAGTGGTGGGATTCAAATTTTTTTACTACCAGTTCTGTAGCCATGGCTTGGTGGATGTGGCATGGCTTGGTGGCCATGGCAGGGCAAGGATATTGCAAAATCTCCATTCCCTCCCCACTACAGGGGAAGGTTACTGCAAAATCCCCATTTCCTCCCGATCACCTGGGATTCAGGAGGTAGAGAATAGATGGGCGTGGGATGAATTAGAAGTGATATTTACAGGTTCTCCGAACTACTCAAAATTTCCGCTGCTGGTTCTCCAGAACTGGTCAGACCCTGCTGAATACCACTTCTGATATAGACTGACACTAAGATGGGGGTGTGTGATTTTTCTCCTCTAAATCAAAGTATGCTAATTAATATTTGTACATCACAAATGCAACAGGTTTGCAGAATCAAGGAAATTCAAAAAGATGGTTTCATATTGGATCATGCATGAGAATATAAATAATTTCAGTTATGGTTTAAATATGCAAAAGACATGTATGCACCTCTATTTACAGTAAAAAAAAAATGGCCTGCAAAGCCTTCCTAAAACTTTATGTTGAATTGTAACATTTGCAACGGAGAAATTCTAATTCTAAATAGATATGGAATAATCATTGATTAGATTTAATTAATGTACAAATACTCAATAGTCATCCATTATTAATGACAGCCAGGTTTGTTCACCATAAAGTTCTACTTGAAAGATTTTTTTAATGATGTACTATAAATTAATGTGATATCTAATGAAGGTTCAACAATAGGCAACTTTAGGATAAACAACAACCTGTTGCATTTCCACAAATAATTCCCCCCATCTTCTCCACTTTCACAACATTTTACACCTTATCCCATCTCAATGAATAAAGATTAGGATAAAGAAAAGAAATAATATTCTCTTTTTCTTAATTATGGATTGGGTGGAGAGTTGAAGAAATTTATCCCCAAAGTTCCCAAAATCTTCAGCTGAGAAAACTGATATCATAAGAAAAGAAGATGGGAGAATTTTTAGATGGGTAGGAGACTACAATATCTCCTGATGAAATAATAAGTCTACTTTTGAGGGCTTTTTTCCCCCCTTCATGGCTGAACAATTATTGTATGTGATGACTGAAACAGTCTAAAGATACAAGGTGAAAGGAGAAATGTGGCTGTTTGACTGCACACATAGACTCCGTGTTCATAATCCTGGAGGTAGTTTTTTTTTTTTTTTTTGCTTCTGCAGATAAAGTCTGTATGAGCCCAGGCCAATCAGATTTTGTTTTCTTTGCTGTGAGTGATTACTAAAGACATAATGGCATTATTATCATTTTATATAGAAAAAGTATAGGTTAAAAAGAAATGCAGCAGACTGGTTAGAATCTCCAAATGAGTGTATCTGTGTATGAAAATAACATTTTTGAAGGAAATTATGTATATGATTATTATATATTTGCAATTTAATAATTCAATTTATTTGAACTCAATCTGGAATATATTACTAATATTCCAATTACTCCAATCTCGTTTAATGAAATGTCACACAGTGGCATATGAAAGCTGTAGTATCTCCATCTCTACAGATTACTAAGAAGTGGATGGCTCAGTTTCCTATACAACGCAGAGAGTTAGGCTAGATTCTTTCCAACTGCATAGCTCTATGATTCTATGAAAACAATAGAAAATAAGTGAAGAACTATTGTTTTGTCACTATGAACAGCTGAGTTGCTATTTTTCTTAGGTGGTTAGAAACCTAGCTCCATGAATCTATTGGTGTAGTTCAGAGGTGGGTTCCTCCCAGTATGGTACAGTACACTACAAGAAGTAGTGAAAATCTGGTGGGCCGGACCAGACCAGTAGCAGCCTGGCCAGGCCTCCATACCGGCGAAAGAAAGAATATCCCACTGTCCCGGAACTACACCGCAAGGTAAGGGAAGCGGGTCTTAGGATAGACCTTCTCTCCCCTTTCAGAGAGCCACTGAGGGGAGAGAGGAGGCGGCCTGGTTGAATGCAGGTGGGCAGTTTAGTGGCCGGTGCCTCCTTCACTTGTTGAGGCAGGCAGAGAAAGAAAGGAGGTGTGCAATAGCGGAGGGCGAAAGCGCTCCCTTTCGCCCTTGGTAGCGGGGGCTGCTTTATTGCGCACCTCCTTCCCTTGCTCAGCTGCTATCGCTGGGTTGTCACCAAGACAAGTGAGGCAATGGAGAAAGAAAGGAGGTGCATGATAAAGCAGCCCCTGCAGCCAAGGGTGAAGGGGAGTGCCTTTGCCTTCAGTTATCGCGCGCCTCCTTTCCCAAGATTGGCAGGACATCTCTCCTGTCTCCTCAGTCTGCACCATATAGGGCTGCTATACCCCGCGAAAGATTTCCTAGCCTGGGATCCTGAAAGAAGCTCATCTGCCTAGAATTGCCAATCTTTCTGCTGCCCCAAGAGAAAGACCTTCTGTTGCCACCTTTATAGGCTGGGAGCATCTGTGAGGAAGACCCTGTTTTTTGCAAGGTCACCAGAGAAAGAGAAAATGCTCTTCGCCCCATGTGCCCTCACCTTACTCAGACTGCTACCTGGTTAGTAGCAGTGCAGTCGGACAGAGATTCTGGCCATAGTGGCATCCTAAGAGCTCCAGATCCACACCATCAAGGGAAAAGCCGACGGAAAGTTGTGCACCTCTGCAGCGCCTATAAAGGCGGCAGTGGAAGCTTCCTCTTGGGCCAGTAGAAGGATTGGCAACTCTATTGCATACCTCCTTTCTTTCTCCGGCCCCTTGCTTGTCCTGATGGCACCCCAGCGATAGCAACTGAGCAATGGAAGGAGGCGCATGATAAAGCAGCCCTCCACCCACCCCCTAAGGATGAGGGCAAGTGCTTCACCCTCAGCTATTGAGCACCTCCTTTCTTTCTCTGCCCATCCCAATAAGAGAAGGAGGCATCAGCCACTAAATCACCCACCCATGTTCAAATCAGGCCACCTCCTCTCTCCCCACATGGGATCTCTGAAGGGGGAGGGAAGGTCTCTCCCAAGACCGGCTTCTTTCCTTCCCTTCTGGCGTCAATCCATAGGGGGAGGGCACAGACCATTCAGCGGCAGCAGGGTAAGGGAGACTTCTTTGCCAGCCTCCCAGTTGGCAAAATAAAATTTTTCACCAACTGGAAGGGATGTGTGTGTGAGAGGGGAGGAGAGAGAAAGAAAAAGAAAGAGTAAGAGTAAGAGAGAGAGAGAGAGAGAGAGAGAGAGAGAAAGAAAGAAAGAAAGAAAAAGAGTAAGAGAGAGAGAGAAAGGAAGGAAGGAAGGAAGGAAGGAAGGAAGGAAGGAAGGAAGGAAGGAAGGAAGGAAGAAGGAAAAAAGGAAGGAAGAAAGAAAAAGAACTTATGATCACAATTGAGTCCAAAATTTTGGTCGCTAAGGAAGAGTGTTGTTAAGTGAGTTTCACCACATTTTACAAGTTGGGCATGTCCACCAAGCCACACCCATCAAATAGGCCACACCCACAGAATAGGTTGTAAAAATTTTGAAACCCACCCCTATAATTTGGGGCCCTGAGCTTTGTGATCTTGCTTTTTTCTCTGACCCCCTTACCTTAAGTCATTTGTGTCTATTATTTGGTAATTAAAATAAATTCATAGAAAATAATCTTAATAATATATGGGTCCAAAATGCAACGTGTGACCCCCCCCCCCAGTGCACATGCACACATGAGAGGCGCTTTCCCCATTTTTTGCATGCTTTTGCATGCTCCGCAGGCTTCAGAGGTTTTATAGGAGCCTGGGGAGGGCAAAAAAAACCCTCCCCACCCACTAGAGGCCCTCTGGAGGCTTCAGGGACCTTGGAGGACTAAAAAGGACTCTACGAGCAAACCAGAAGTCACTTCCAGTTTGCTCATAGGGCCGGTTTAAGCCCCCCCCCCCCCCCGGAGGTTTCAGGGAAGCCTCCTGAAGGTCCCTGAAGCCTCCAGAGGGCTTAAACTGACCCTATGAGCAAACCAGAAGTCCATTCCCAAACCTCTGGTTTGCCCATAGGGCCGTTTTTTTGTGCTCCGGAGGCTTCAGGGGGCAGGGAGGCTCTTTTCGCCCTCCCGAGACTCCTATAAAGCCTCTGGGAGCAAAAAATGCCTTTAAAGAAAGGCTGAACTCAGCGCGCACATGCGCCATGGCCAGCTAACAGGGCAACGCCTCGCATGCCCTGACAAATGGCTCCACATGCCATCCCGGCTCTATAGAATGGTTTAGGAAATTGGGTATGATTAGCTTAAAAATTTAAGGGTCGTTCAGTAGCTAAGACGCTGAGCTTGTCGATCAGAAAGGTGAACAGTTTGGTCGTTCAAATCCCTAGCGGCGCATAATGGAGTGAGTTTCTGTTACTTGTCCCAGCTTCTGCCAACCTAGCAGTTCAAAAGCATGTAAAAAATGCAAGTAGAAAAATTTGGTGGGAAGGTAACAATGTTCCATGCATCTTTGGCATTTAGTCATGCTGGCCACATGACCACGGAGACTTCTTCGGACAGTGCTGGCTCTTTGGCTTTGAAATAAAGATGAGCACCCCCCCCCCCCCGAGTCAGGAACGACTAACACATATGTGTGAGGGGAACCTTTATCTTCACCTAACTTAAACATGAGAAAGCAGTCTTCAAATCCTTGAAACTCTGTGAGAGAGAAGAGGATATGGATTTATTCTTCAGAGCTCCCAAGGGACTGAAGTTTTCCTGATCCTGAGAGCAATTAAGCAGTAGAACAGCCTTCCTCCTGAAGTCATGGATGTTTCACACTAGTTGGATAGAGTGAAGATTCTTGGGTAGGGGTTGGATTAGGAGACCACCAAGTTTATGTTTCTGATTTTGTAAGAACAATATTGGGTCTCAGCATGTCGTATGAGCTGATCTCCTGAAGTTTGATTATTTTATTATCTACTATAACTCTCTAGTTCACCTTTGGGGCCTTAAACTAATTGCAAAGACCAGCTTTGGCCGCATCAAATATTTTCTGTACTGAAATACAGAATGGAAGTCACCAGTAATAGTCACACAATGGAATCTATTCATTGATGTTCTGTCTACTAAGGCAGTCTTTTGCATCCTTCTTCCTGGAAGATATTTTGCATTCTCTAATTACTGAACATGAATATTTTAGAAATGTTTGAATATGCAGCATTAATTTCTTATAGGTTTATAAAGTAGCTTGCTAATTCAAGGTTTGTTTCAGCAAATACATAACCTATCTTTCTTGAGTGGGACCGGAAAAGAAAAGAAGTTTGAAGGTTTGGGTAGGAGTGTAATTTGCCAGAGAGACTGAGTCATGTGTAAGTGCTACAGTTGTTTGGTAAAAATCGGTTATGGAAATGCTGTAGAAAGGAGTGTTTTCGGGACTTGGCTGGGAAATACATCCATAATTCTTTAAAGAAGGATCAAAACTCATTTTGGAAGCAACTATGGCAGGAAGAAATAAAGGCAAAGAAAGGAGAAAGGAAAGAAAAAATTGGTAGCAGAAAGGAAAGAGATAGTTTTATCCTGCTTATTACATGCACATGGTCCCCAATATACTACTCTTCAAGAAATTCAGCTCTTGAAGAAGAGGCGTTTCCCCTTCCCAAAAAAACACTGTTTTCTCATTCAACAGAGAGCTTTTCTGTACTATAGTTGCAGCTAATCATAGCATAACCATGTCTTTCTCCTGTGATGTTGACTTCATCTCTTTTCACAATGCATACCTGAAGTAACTAAAAGTCATCGTTAACTGCTATATGTTTAATATTTTCTCTCTCAAATCAAGCTGCAGAAATCTGATGTGCTTAACCAACCATTGGAAAATATCACAGCCACTGTTCCCTCTAAGGTGTGCGGCTGCGCAGCCGCGCACGTGGAAAGAAACCCCCACGCAGCAGTTTCTAACTGCCGCGCAGAGATTTCTGTAAAGTAAACGTGGGGAAGTCCTTTGCAGGCGGCTACAACTGGCCGCCTGCAAAGGACCTCCCCAGACTTGTTTTGAAGAGCATGGCTCTTCAAAGGGGGATTCCTTCCTGCGAGACCCCGTCCAGAAAATGCGGGGAGCGGCAGCGGAGCCCCGGGGCTGCTTCTGCTGCGTCCGCTGGACTGTGGGGCTGGGAAGGGGGCGGGAAGAGCAGCGGGGCTGGCGGTGGCCGGTGGTGGCAGGCTGGTTCGCCTCCTCCTCCTCCAACAGCACTGCCGGATTTCCGCCCAACGCTGCGGGGGCGCCAGCGGGAGCTTTGGCGGCTTCACCTCAGCCGCAGCACTGGGCAGCAAATGTGTTGGTGCTGTTGGAGGAGGAGGAGGAGGCGGCAGCAATAGCACCTGAGGACAGGACAAGAACCAATGGAAACTTGTCAGAAGGAGACTCAAGCTGGAAATAAGGAGAAATCTGACAGTAAGAACAGTTAAAATCAATGGAATCTTAATTCATTTGCTACAGGTTTTCAAAAGACTGGACGGCCATTTGTCTCAGATGATATAAAGACTGCTGCCTTGGACAAGTGGCTGGACTAGAAGACCTCCACTATCCCTTCTGATTCTATGATTTTAAAAACCACAAGCTTTTTACAGCTCGTTTGCAATTTTACCAAATTTAATTCAGCCATTTCCTTTTGTTATTAAATGGGTATTGCTAGTTCAATGCACATGTGCTCCACTTTTAAGATGCTGAAAAAATCCCCATGACCTGCAACAAAATTCATTCTTCCACTCTTATCTTGCCCTAACTTCTGATAGGTTCCTGAAATATAGATCTATAAAATTTAGTGAAAATATTTCTATCTATTTTAATACAGACTCGTAAAACAGATTGGGACAAATGACATTAGTGCTCTGGGATAATAGCAGGTTTACTCTATTTGGATTTTCAGATAAAAGGTATCTTTTGTGCTAAGTTCTAACAATGTAGTTCTCTAATGTAACTATGAAACAGTCCAAATATATAATTCCCCTCAGGGAGGAATTCTGGGAGTTGAAGTCCACAAGTCTTAAAGCTGTCACATTTGAAGACCCCTGGTGTTTTTTTCCCCTAAAGGGTTAGGGGTGCAAGGGTCTTATAACAACAGCTTTAAGACTTGCGTGCTTCAAATGCCAGACTTTCTGAGCCAACATTTTGGTTGCTAAGCAGGAGCGTTGTTAAGCGATACTGATATTATATAACACTTTTAATTAAGCTGGTACCTTGAATAAACATAACTTTGAGTTTCAAATAATACTGATTTTGTTGTTGTCTTAGGTGACATCTGTGAAAAAAATTCAGGTGCTCAGGCATGAAAATATGCTGCTCAAACACTATACTTTTTTGCTCACACTGAAAAAAAATTAGAGGGAACATTGATCACAGACAGTTGACTTTTAGGGGAGTGGAATTAGCTTGGAATCTATTTGTCACTTTAAACTGGGACAGGCAGGCTTCCTCTACTCTGAACCTTGGGCATTGCTTTATGGGACCATTCTGACTTGGACAGTGGGAGAGTCTTCCCTCAGCCCCTGAGGTTCATTGGGTAACTTTAGGATAGCTTCTTTCTCAAAGTAACGAAGCTTATCCAGAGATTTATAGCAGATATTAAAGCAACCCAACTTTAGTAATTAGTTCATAAAAATGCTGAGAGCCAATATTGTTCTTGTAAAATCAGAATCATAAGCTTGGTGGTCTCCTAATGCAACTCTCTACCCAATAATCCTCTTCTGCCCAACCAGTCTGAAACATCCATGACTTCAGGACAGTGGTGGGTTCCGGGGGGGTATGGCCCGGTATGGGAGTACCGGTGGTAGCTGGGAGCAGTGGCTACTGTATCGGAACAGTGGGCCATTTGGCCCACCTGCCCGCCTGCGTTCCTTACTGCTTTTTGAGGAAACAGGCCAATTGTGCATGCGTGCGCAGCGTGCAGTGCCTTGACGACCTCTGCTGAGCAGCTGAGTGTTGCTGGGTGGTGGTGTGCACATGCGTATGCAGCACGCGTGCCCAAGGACTCCCAGCCTTGTCACAGCATACCGGCTGAAACGGGATCTGGAACCCACTACTGCTTCAGGAGGTAAGCTATTCTTAAAAAATCTCAGGATCAAGAAATATTTCCTTATTTTGAGTTTTCAATGCTTCTATCCCTTGGGATCTCTGAAGAATAAATTCATTGGTGTAGCTATGTAATTTTAGATCTTCCATGATTACTTGGAAGGAAAGAGTGCTATGTATATAATCTTACGCTTTTGAATAAAAAGGTATAATAAATAAATCTGTCAGTTTGTTCAAGCTTTTTTAGGTTTAGTGCTCTTTTGAATTGCAATAAACCCATATCCAAAAGTCATGTCAACTGATAGTCAGATTCACTTTGAATTCTCCCTCACAATATATATTTGTAAAATCAGGGCAAATGGCTAAATCTATTAATTAAGCCATCTACCAAAACACTCTTTTGTCCCAGCCCGTTTGTTGGATTTTCCTTGCCAGCTGGTAAATTTTGGTAAGAAGGGAACAAAGAAAATCAAAGGAATCCACCAATCCCTGTCCTTACCATGCACTATATAGGGTAAATAAAATAGCACCATTTGTCAGAAAAGGACTGAATAGTGAACAATCTGTCCCCATAGAATACTGAACGGTAAAAAATTCTCTCTTACTTTTTATCTGGGGGAAAAAACAACAACAACAACAGTCTATCATTTAGCTGCAAAGAATAAGTAGATGAAGTAGCTTTTGGTAATTAAGCTTTAATGGGCAGCTACAGAAAAAAAACAATTGTGGAGCAAAGAAAAAAATACTATTAAATGTGACTTCCTAACCACAGGGAAATAACTTTCAAAAGTTTCAGTCTCTTTACAACATATTACAAAATATACAATAGCAATTTCCGAACAATTTCTAGGCTCTAGAGACACTTGGCTGCCTTAGAAAATTGCTGGTGTTTTCATCTCTCTACCTCAACACTTGTCCAAACACAATTATGACCCTGACTGGGTCCAGATGCAAGTTTGCTTCCACGTTATGCTGTTGTTTCTCTGTTTGCTTTTTTCCTGAATTGAAATAGTGTCCACATAACTTGTTGCTCATGTTTATTTAAAAAAAATAAAATGCTAACCATGCAGTAGTTATAAGGTGTTCAGCTTTCTACATATTTGTCTTATTACTACTTCTCTTCCTCCTCATTTCCCCAAACATTTTGAGAACAACATAAGGTTGGTTAAGCTGAGAGTATGTTAGTGGCCCAAGGTTTCTGTAGCTAGGCATGGATTTGAACCTTGTGGCTAACATTTTTAGTACTTCACTCATTAAATCAAAATTTTAGAAAAATCCAGTGGCCAATATGTGTTTACAGCACCCATTTCTAGTCTGAACAGGAAAATTGAAAGGACAGCAATGCAAGGTGCCAAACAAATTACAAAATGATAAACTGGCAAGATTGTTCCAATGTTTGAATTCTAGTGTAAGATTTTTTTAAAAAAAAACATGCTTACACACCCGTGCACAATCTCTACAAAAACCTGCATCAATATTTAAGAGAGCAGGACTTCAGGCTGACGATGTGGAAAGATCGGATGTGAGGAGCAGGTTTCCATGCTCCCATGCTGAGTTCTCCCTGTTGGAGGGCTCTGAAAGGTGCTGAAACAACTGTAGGGGTGATGAAGTAAAGAGGGGCACCCTGAAGGTCACGGAGTGCCGCAAGTCTCCTGCTTGACCCAGAGCTTCTTCCTTTTCATCCATGACAAGCCATCATGGCAACAAAACTGCGAGAACCGAGGCAACAAAGAAATGTGTAGGAGTGGTGTAGATGAACAGTGACTGGAGCTGGGTGAGAAGATTCCTTTTTATTTAGACCCTAACTTTAAAAGGAAAAAAAAGAAAATCCAGGAAAGAGACTCTTAGAACTATTTCTTAAAGTAGTGAATAACCATAGAGAGAAAAATCCTAGACCCAAAAGAAAGGAACTAAGGGGAGAAAAGCTAAAGACCTTTAAACATATAGAAAATTGGACTTTTAACTGGGTAGGCACTTTTATACAAAGCAATAGTTAGATGGAAAGATTGGAGGTTGAAAGATGGTATTATTATGTATGTTTAAATAATATGATGATTGGTACTATAATGGTGTATTGAAACATTGAATAACCAAATAATGAAGGACTATGTCTTAATATAAACATGTGTATTAACACTAGGATTAGTAATAATGGCCTGACTAGAAGGTAGAATAGAGGTAGAAATAAGAAATAGGGGGAATATTAGCATATATAATTTTTATATAATAGAATATAAGCAATAACTAGATGGAAAGATTAGAGTCTGAAAGATGGTATTACTATATATGCTTAAATAATATCATTGGCATTAAAATGGAACACTGAAATATTGAATGACTACTCTTAAACAAACATATATTAATACTAGGATTACATTCATTCGATTAATGTAACAAATATTATTAATATTATTATTGCTACTTGCATCAAAAGGAATTATACCCAGAGGACACATTGAATATAATTGTTCATGTATTGATATTGATGTATATTTAAAAATAAAAATCCAATAAAACTTTTTTAAAAATTAAGAGAGCTAACAAGATACTGATGGGAGGAAGGTTCAATAAATATCCCTTATAAATGAAGTTATCCTCACCTAAAATTTTATGGGAGCAAAGCAGGCAGATAAGTCATGCCTATAGTCATGCCTTTCTTACAGGACTTGGAACTTTTTGGCTAAATAAAATATCCACATACAATACAAAAAGGGAAATACGACTACAGGATGACATCTGCATTCTTTATGAAATTAACATAATAGACTCTTGCCAATGTACATTTTAAAAATCACCTAGAAACAGTCCACAAATTGTCACAATATGACAGCTGTTTAATAATCTTGGTTAGGCAAAAACACGGGGGCTATCTTTGCACTCCTCTATCAGCTTTCCTTAAAAGGAAATCTTCAGTCATAGTGGACTATATTCCTATCAACTTGCCAAGGTAATTCAACAGATCTGGAAACAGATCAATCCCTTTTTAATTCTGAGCTACCAGTAAGTGAAAATGAAATCAGTATAATTCATTTCATGCAATGTGCATTGTTTAAAAAAGGAGAAATGAGTCTACTTCTTCTATATTTCATGCTTTGACTTGCAAACCATCTCCCACTTGAAAGGATGGCCACATTTTTTGGCAATCAGATAAAAGGGTATTTGAACTTGTATATGTTTAAATGAGGTATGCCTGGAAAAACAGAAGTTTAAGCAAACTAGATTTGTAGAGGACTAAAATCACACTGATCTAGATTTAAACTTTAAAAATCCAAATAAGTTCCAAAACCCAAACATATGATTTAGATTACCTTAAAGTAATTCTTCAGACATATAGCAGATATGGTATGGTGTACTGTAGGATTTGAAGAAACACAGGCTCACTTTCAACCTCAGCCGTGGAAGCTCACTGAGTGACTTTGGGATAGTCATTCTTTTTTAACCCAGTCACCTTAAAGAAAATGTATTATCACGTCATGCCCAAGACTTGGATCTCCCATGTCTTTGTACAGCCCATTAGATCAGTATATGTTCTAGAACACCCTGGTCTTCTTTTACCCCAGAGCCCTAACATTGAATTACATTACAAGCCCCCTCCTGATGAATATTATTAAACTGCATTTTTGGAAATAACCAGAGAGTTTCCAAACAGCATGGTGCTAATTTTCTACATTTTTGATAAAGAATAAAAGGCAAAAAGGAAAGTGCAAAATCAACAGAATTTATTAAGACATGGCATCTAGAATTAAGTTTCCACATTATACTGAATATTATTTCCCTGTTATAGAAGCAGAAAGTCTGCCATGAGAAAAAAGGTCCCTGGAGGCATCCCTACATTTATCCTTTCAGGCTGCACCATACCTGGAGGCATAATTCCTATGACTTATTTCAAGAAGATATAATGTTTTGGCAATACAAACCACATTGCGATTTTGGAACAGGGATAAACAATTCTTATCAATTTAGTGCCATTCCTTGGTTTGCTGTCTGATTGGTTAATATTCAACCATGCTACTCTATGCTGCTGCTGCTGCTTCCTGTAAAATGTGGTTCTCTGATATAAGAAAGTAAAACACAGAGAATAAGGAGTAACTGATCTTCCTATCCAAAACACTGGATAGGAAAGGGAAAGCTTGGCCATATAGATATGGTATCTTTTCATCAAGGCTAGATGTTGGGAAAACTTGTTATTTTGTCAAAGGTGCCTCTAAGCCAAGAGTAACGGTGTAAAATTAAGAAAACCCAATTAGCATATAATGTTTATTCTTGTGTGCAAAAAATCCTGCTCCTAAGGGAACAAGGAAATTAATGTTGGCTCCTGGGGATAGCAAAATAATGTTAATGAATGCAGGATAACAAATAAATCTTATCTTACCCCTTAATTAATGCATGTCAGTCATATTTCATTTCCTGCTAATGCTTAAGTGCATTCTTCAGATTCCTGGGGGGGAGGAAATCAAATTTCTAGTCCATATAAAGATAAATAGACCAGCATCTATGAATTCAGGAATATTTTTCATCAAGCGATATCTATACCTTATTTTCTGTTAAGTCCTACAATTCTTCCTTTGGATGTCCCCAGAGTCTTAAATTGGGGTATTGTATAGACCATCAGAATAGCTTTTGGCACTTTTCTTTCTTTCAGCGCCTTTGCTTGTTCACTCTTCTACTTTTAGAAAAGGAGCCTACCTGAACCCCCATTTGTTATGCATGCAGAATCAATACACAATGGCAATCTCTGCATTTTGACCCAGCAAATGTGCAGTCAAGTATTCCATCTTTGTTCTGCAGTGCAATGAATTCTGAACCGCTGACCAATTTAATATTTCTTACCACTTCAATTAATGCTAAATGGAGCTAAGGCCGAGTCCCAGCCCAGCTCAGTGACAGAGAACATGTTCAGGACAATAAAAGTCCCAGGTATCATTTCCGGCATTTCCAGGTGAATACTGTGTTTCCCCAAAAATACGATCTGTCCTGAAACTAATTCCTTGCCACATTTTTTGCATGGGCAAAAATATAAGTCCATCCCTGAAAATAAGCCCCCTGGACAATCCCCCCTCCGGCCAGGCAGAGCACCGCTCACTGATCTAGCGGTATCCTGAAGGCGCCAAGCCGCGGGAGCCAGGAAAGGCACTCACGTTGCTTGGCACCTTCGGGATACCACTAGGTTGGGGACTGGCATTCTGCCTGGCCAGAGGGGGGAGTTGCTGGGTGGCTGGTCCCTTGTGAACTGGCTCCCAAAGAGCTGGGCACAGCCTCAGGGGTGAAGCAGCCATGAGGTGACCATGCTCATGAGCAGCCGCCCGGCAAACACCCTCTCCAGCTGGGCAGAGCACTATTCACTGACCTAGGGGGTATCCCTAAGGCACCAAGGCATGTAGCGCTCTGCCCACTCCACAACTCCCATGGCTTGGCATATTCAGGATACCCCCTAGGTCAGTGCATGGAGCTCCAAAATTTGGCTGCCAAGTCTTCCAGCAGCGGCCGCTCTAGGAGTGCGCTCTATGGTTGTGGGCTGGCTGGCAGACAGAGAATCTTTCAGACAGAGAGTCTTCCAGCAGCCAGCCCACAACGATAGAGTGCACTCCTAGAGCAGCCGCTGCTGGAAGACTTGGCAGCCGAATTTTGGAGTTTGGAAGCCGGAGAAGAAGTTATGCTCGGAGCGCGGTAGGGATGGAACAGGCGCTGGCACAATCCCCCTCTCCAGATGGGCAGGGCCAAGCCGTGGAAGCTGGGGAGTGGGCAGGGCACCATGTTCCTTGGTGCCTTAGGAATACCCCCTAAGTCAGTGAATGGCACTCTGCCCGGCTGGAGAGGGGGTTTGCCGGGTGGCTCCTTGTGAGCATGGTCACCTCAAGACTGCTTCATCCTGAGGCTGTGCCCGGCTCTTCAGGAGCCAGTTCGCAAGAGAGCAACTGCCCGGCAACCCCAAAACAATAAGCCCTCCCCCTATAATAATCCCAAGACCATATTTCGTAGGGCAAAAGGAAATAAGATCCTGTCTTATTTTTGGGGAAACACGGTAGTAAAATGCCTTTCTGCTTAATACCCTGAAGAAATTCTTGCCATTCTCAAAACAGACTGCACTCAACTTACTAGACAGACCAATCCTTTATTTCAGGTGAGGTTTTTCTTCTGCGTTTCCTAAATCAAAAGAGTAATTTTACTGAACCATGTAAGCATGAATATCATTTGCACAGTTGGAAAATAGATCTCATTTACTCTGCTTCCAGTGAAACTGCAGAATTAGTCATTCATCATGCTGATGGCTGTGTGTGGCACTCCCCCTAAAACAAAAAAAATTGAATTTTCAGTTTCCAAAACAAGATCTACTAAATTGGGTGTAAAGCATGTGAAATCAGCACCCTTTAAAATATTTCAATCAGGGAGTTTTGATATTTGTTTGGAGATTGGAGGCAAAGAAGAGTAAAATAAGTCAATATCAGGTAACGAAGAATAGGATTAATATACTGCAATGTATAGAAATTCAGATACAACAGAGGAAGCAGCATCTCCTCTGTTTCTAAACAGGTGACTGCTCAAATTAAATATGTAAGGGGAAAAAATGAAACCAGAGGTGAATTGAAAAGCTGGCCAGGAAGCCTTTCACAATGAGATATTAACAATGCCATATTTTTTTTTGCAGCTTTACACGGTATTTCCAGAGCTTAAGGAAAGTCAGTGGCAAACCCAGCAATGTCATAACATTCTAAATAATACATTTCTTCCATGTTAAATGTTTTCCAGATAATTATCCACAGAGTGATGCTATCATGCACAATTAGATTTTGCAAAATGGTAACAACTCAAAGAGGCTTAACTTTGCAGGGTTGTCAAGGCTCCAGAAACTATCCTTGGTAAGCAGGGTGTATACCAAAGCACAAGAAAACAGGGCAGGGTGGGCAAACTTTTGGTATCCCAGAAACCTCTGGCACATATTTGGGAACACCCACGATGAATGAGTGGTTAATAAAAAATGAGGGGGGGAGTACCAACTATAAGGATGACTATAGAATTCATGAATATTGGGTGGGGGGTAGTTTTTTAAGCCTTACTAATCCTATTTCAAGTTTGCACAGTTATCTGTTTTTCATTTTAGAGTGGCAAGAAACCATGTTTCTTGTGGTGTTGGACTGCAAATTATAACAGCTCACAAAACATGGTGTTTAAGTTGCCCACTAATGACTTGGGGACATGGGTTGATCTTGTGCCTCTAGATTTTCTATCTGCCACCCAAAGAAGCTAGTGCAGCGGCACCAGAATATCATAGGACAAGTGCTATGACTGCAATCTTCCATCCACCTGCCTAAAAAGATCGTTCTATTCCATGTAGAAATAACTGTCCCAAAGAACACTTTTATTACTGGAAAATTGGGTAGTTTTCAGTTTAATTTGCACAAAATCACATTCCCAGTTAATTCCTGGTCACAATTCCTGTGTGTGTGTGTGTGTGTGTGTGTGTGTGTATGTATGTATGTATATGTATTGGTTAAACATTTGCAAAGATTAAAAATACTTAACTGGCAAAATGGGACAAAAGGCAGGAAAAACTACATTAAGACATGAACAACAACCAAGCTATTTAAATCAAAAGATACAGAATTTTCCAGAGCATCTGATGAAATGGTATGAAATGTGGTAATTAGCACAAACAGCCTGAAGGGAGGATCCTTCATCTGGTTCCTGCTTTAATTCTTTTATGTACATGATAGTAGCAAATGCAGATAGAAAGTAGGTGATCCTTCCTTTTTTCTGCACCATGAAGGAAGCAATCTAATGGATGGAGATGATGTACTCTATCCAACAATATGTGCTTCCTTCTTATCATTTTTCCCAGTCTAAGGACATATGCTGTACATATTATACCTTTGGACAGAACATCTTGGAGGCCAATGTTTGGTGATCATAGGAGTCAAAATCATTTCCAATTTATCTTCTCTTTCTTTAGCCATTATTTTAACCTCACCTGACTTCTCTCTTCAGAATTTCAAGAGATAAAGGACATTTACATTCAAATAACAACCCCAGTTTAACCATTTTAAAACACATATGCAACTGAACTGAACTGTTCAAACCATTTACCCATCTGTTCTGGATATCTAGCTTGCTGGACATGACAACCCAGCCTTCCTTCCCTCCCTCCCATTCATTTATCCATTCATCTATCTATTTCTAGGCTGTTTGAGAATGTCCCAAAATATAGTGTATGGCTGACAACATCACTAATTGAACTGGGATTTGGGAATATTTTTCTCCTTCACATTCTCAATTGCTTGGAATGGCAAAATTCAGGGCAAGATGCCATTGGGTTACCAGAGGGACCATCTCATAACCAGGACTGCACATTCACCAAATAACCCTCAAGAACCAGCAAATGATTAACAGTAAAGTTAATGGAGATACAAGAATTGGATTCTATGGGCAGCCAGTAAATAGCAGTAAATCTGCCCTTCTTCTGTGCTTACTGGTCATCCAGATTTATGCAACCCAGATAGTCCTAATTTTAAGTGTTCATCATCTCAGTCACATCTGCCCAGACTGTTGCTGTTCGTTCTCCTTTCCCACCATTCTGTTCTTGCTTCTCCTTCCGCTCTTTCTCTCATGTGGCATTCTGGTATGGAATGTTGTCCTGATTCCCAGGAGGGAGGAAGTGCATTCCAGAGGAGCAAAAGACACATAGTTTAGAGAAGAAGAGAAAAAGAGTTAAGATGACTTTTCACCTGATAGCTCCAGAGTATATGTTTTATGGTGCAAGTAATCTGCCTTAGTTTGAAAAGATTTGTGCCTATAGGTGAGGAACAATAAAGGAAACTGCTTGGAAGAATCTCAAAGTATTTGGGGGGTGGGGGGGTTGGAGCCTGACATATTCTTGCTTCTTGCTGAAACTGGTTGTGTGTGTAAAGTGAAAATGACCAAGGAATGAATGAACAAATGCATTAATGAATGTCCAAATGGGCTTCAGGGCTGCATGCTGCTCGTGGTTTGCTCATTTCTATTCTAAATAGAGTTGAATGATTGCCTTTCTATCCACTGCACATACAACAAGATTTTAAACAGGGGCAGGCAAATTCAGAGACTAGCCTCCTGAGCCCTGCCTGTATTCCAAAGTAGATTAAGGAAAGAGCAGTGCCTGCAGGTGTATGAAGCTGAGGCAGTGATGCTTTGAAACTTGTGTAAAAGAAACTCCTGTAGTTTTCCAGCAGATTGTTAATGGTAGAAGGGAGTGCCCGCTGGCTGCAATGGCTGCCACATCTTTCAATGAATGTACTCAGACTGGAGCCTTGCTTGACAGTCTTGTCAAAAAAGCAGTAACCAGCTGTGATCCCACATGTATCCTTAAAGCACATAGAATCCTAATAGGCTGATATAGAAAGAAACTCAAAGCTTTCCTTTCACAGAATGACTTATCAGATCAACTGAAACCTGGTGACAAGAGAATGATGGTCAAGGAAGAAATCTTCCTTCCTTGTTGGGGATACCTATCTTTAATGACTACAGCACAAGAGAGAACAAATCAGTTTTGGAGTTGCTTCATTACACTGAATGGCTTTAAAATTACCTACTGGGTTTCTATATATCAGAAGTATAGGATCTTGTTGGGGCAGAGGGTTAATATTATGACATTTTTTAAAAAGGCCAATTGAATCAATTGCTAGAAAAAAAGATACTGGATGTCTAAACAAGCCCATAACACAGATAACACCACCTTGAAAGAGAGATAGAAAACTCTATGTGGAGGTTACAGACAGCTATCTATCTATATACACTCATCATTTTGACAAAGAAATTTTGATGTTGTAAGTTTTTTATATTATTTTATTTCAAGTTCTCTAAACCAGGTGGGAAATGTGTTTATTTGATGAATAATCTCATAGGACAATTTTAGACACAGAGACGAATCACAAATACTAAATAGTGATCCCAGTATTACCTAAATAGCTTGGATAGTTGTATTACCATTTCATGAATATCACTACTTCTTGATTTGCAGGGTGCTCTTGATGTGAAGAAAATGCTGTTCAACTGTTTTTTACATTTTCATACATCAAAGTTAAATATTCCCACAAGAGAGCAAGGATAGTATTCCATTCTGGTTTCTGCTCGGGTGTGCAATTTGATGGAACCTCTGCAATTGCCAGAAGAAAATTAAAACAATTTTGGCTCAGCTAATAAAAGGTTATGAGTGTTAATATATTTTTGCACACTGTCAGGAACTTTTCGTCTCCAACATGCTGTGGACAGAACATGCAGAGATTATGCAAACAAAGCAGATGATGTTGTCAAGGTTTTTATTTTAGACATAGAAAAGGCATGTGTTCAATTCTTTATAACAGATAGGTTTACTTTAAGATTTGATAAACAAGTTTGCAGAAAATTCAACATCCCCTGTTTATCTTTGCAAAGGACCCAATCATTGAATCTTCACCTATTTTGAAAGTTGAGATAATGGTTTTTAAGTTGGAAAAAAGGGACTCCTTGAGAAAAAGCTGATCAGTCAAGAGAATAAGAGTAATAGTGTCTTGTCAGCCTGACTTTCTATAACTGCTGAGCACTCAAAGCAAATCACAGAAAGCAATCATCTTGATGGATTTTGGTCCTATTGGCCCCTTGCTTTCACAGAGATTTTATGGATGACCATAATAATACATTTTCTTTTTTATCATATCTAGCCACCTGACATTCTAAATCCTGTGAGGGGATGATGGATGGCCATCACCTGAAGGCCAGAGCAGTCTTTTAGAAATTATTCTGCCAAAATATTGCTACATACAATGTACATCTCTACTCCCAAATGAGGAGACATTTCTCAATAGTTAGCAAGAATAAGGAAAGTTTTTTTCCCACGCTGAGGGGAAGATTAAAGTGGTAGTAGAGAACATAATGTGGAAGTAAGTAAGAGGGGGCCATAGCCTGAACATTTGTTTAAGTTTTATCAAATCTACCCAGATGTATACAGGAGAAGGGAAAAAAGTGATTGCAACCATGTCATTGAAACTGTGCTGCTTTCTACATTAATTGAGCAACAACACATTAACAAATGCAGATATTTTCATGGTCACAACTGCCATCTTGACTATATTTAACAAATTATATATTACTTTTAAGAATAAAACTGTGAAAAGCTATGAAGGTGTTGCAGTGATTCTGTGCAGTATTGCAGGCAAACTCTGCCCAGACTCTGTCAATCCAGATAGGGCTCAAGGTTCACTCAGCCTTCTAATCATCCAAGGCTGCATAATGAGGACCTAGAAGCAATATGTTGGAGGTAATATGCCTCCAACATATTAAAGGTAATATGCAAATAATGCTGACATTGTAAACTGCCCAAGGAGTAGTGTAAAGAAAAGGCATGTGTTCAAGGAGTCCCAGAGTCCTTCGGGATTGGGCGGCATATAAATTCGTTAAATTTCAATTTTCAATTTCAATTTCAATTTAAAGCACTATGCAGCCTTATAAGACTAAATGTACTTGCTATTGATTTTGGCCATGACCAAAGAGGAATTAGTGGCTCAGTGTCTAAGAGGGATGTGGTGGCTCACTGGCTAAGATGCTGAGTTTGTCAATCAGAAAGGTTGGCAGTTCAGTGGTTTGAATCCCTAGTGAGTCCCGGTTACTTGTCCCAGCTTCTGCCAACCTAGCAGTTCAAAAGCATATAAAAATGCAAGTAGAAAAGTAGGAACCACCTTTGTTGGGAAGTAACAGCACCCCCTAGAGTCAGAAACGACTAGAACATATGTGTGAGGGGAACTTTTACCTTTACCTTAAAGAGGAACTAGAAATTCTGATTTTACTCATGCGTAGGAAAGAGATCCCAGATTTTATATTATTGACCCAAACTTCACAGATTTGCCCATCTCTGGCCTAGAAGTATATAAAAATGAGCAGTGTATCCACAAGGAAGGGTTCAAGATGGCATCACCATATATAATCATGGGGCTCTTTTTACATGCATCACGAATCATGTAAAAAAAGGAACAGGGTTTTGACTATTTATACTAGCTACCATCTTGAATTTTTTTAATCCTTTCTCTCTAAAAAAAAACCTTGAAAGTGACATTCTCTGTTGATAATAATTCCAAGTTCATTTGCTTTTAGAGAAAAAATGCAGGTTGGGAGCATCTTTGCATTTATGAATACATGCTGAGGAATAAATGAGCTGTTGCCAATATTAAAAATGAAAGAGACAAATAAATAATATCCTTAGAGAGCAACAGACTTAAGCTAATCTAGACAGAATTGACTAGCACACTGAGAAATTGCCAAGTATTTCTAAAAATATATGCATTTTAAAAATGTTCACTGACTATTTTCAACCAGCTTAGTCCTTGTGGGAGTACAAGCAAAGATTGTGCAGGATGATATATGTTAGCCTTCCCAGGTAGACAAGACATGAAACACAGCTAATTCTACTTTATTGTAAGACTACATTAACAGAATTTTGCAAGTTTGAAGATACATTTCTTTCCCCTTTACAGCCCAATAAACTCTGAGCCCCTTTGTCAACTCATTATACAGCTGTGACCTTTGCCCTTTCTAATCTCTACTACCTAGGTATCATTTCTTATTCCCTGGTCTCTCAAGGACCTTCTCATTTACCATGATATCATAAACCTATGAAGAGGACATAGACAAATAACATATAGAGAAAAACAATGCTTGTTTTATATGCACAAACAAGAAGAAAAAAGAAAGGAAATAAATTCAGATATTGTAATTAAGAAGAATGACAGACAAAGAAAACATCCAAATTAGAAGAAAAGTCATTTTAGACAATAAAGCTTATCAGATGAAACAGGTGAAAAGGTACAAATGCAATATTTACAGCAGAAATCATCTAAGGAGTCATTCTATTGACATTAGCACTTATGTGGGAGAAAAGGAACATCTAGAAATTTGAAAGTATAACAGAGTAAATTGAGGCAAATTATTAAGTGTGTTCCCCACCAACCTGCCAAGACTAGTGTTTATAACACCCAATCACTTAAAATAAATGTGCACTAAAAAGAATAGAGGAACAGCTGGGAAGATCAAACAGTTTGAAAACAGACAAAAGAAAGATCTCAGCTGACAGGCCAGAAATAAATATTAGTAATAATTAAGCATAACAAGCGGCAAATACATTATATTCGGGTGATTATTAGCAGGCTTCCTACCTTTCTTTAATTTTATTTTAGATGTATAACACGTCTTTTAAAAACTGAAAAGCAAGGAACCAAATTTCAGAAAAACAGGAATAAGAAGTTATAGGTTCAAAATCTAAAACGAGCATAGTTATTTTAATTAATTATCTTTTAGATTAATTAATACTCTTCTTTTATCGTGTCTTTTAGATTGCATTGCTATGCTTAGAAATTTAATGTGTGAAAATAATTTTTGAAACATTTTAAATCCTTTTTTTTCAATCCTTCAGAGGTCCCTGTGTCTTTTTATTCCACCATGACCTGCAACAATCTGTCATGATAAACAAATATCATTAATGGTTCATCCTATTTGAATCTGTTCCAATAAAATGAAGTGTTGAACTTTTATAATGTTTTGGAAAAATATAGCGTGAGGTTTCACTTGCAACACACTTCATGTATTTGTTTTTCTGAAGTCAAACAGACCATTTATGACCTATTGATTTCATGCTATTTTTAGTAACAAACCTGCAATATCTCTGCCTGGTATTTAATTCTTGGCACTGAGGGCAGGAGTGAAATAGTACCCTTACCAGATGTGTGTAATAATGTTTGCAAATAAAAATTCAATAACAACTCTGAATCTCTTTTAATTATATTTGTTTACACAGATGTTAACTTGATTCATTGTGAGTCAGAATGTCTCCTAAACCAAAATTCCTAAAATGATACAGGCCAAATTAAATCTGTAACATATATTAAGAGCTCTTCCTCCTAGAACTGTGAAAGAAAATTATATTTTGATAAATAAGTTTTTCTATTTTTTGCAATAATACACAGAGTTTGGATCTGATTGTCATGAAAATCTAGTGCTTTGCCTTTTCTCCACCATTTCAAAAAAGAAAACATTTGAGAATATTGTTGCATATTTTAAAACAAATAGGATGGAGGTATTTGCATAGTCTGATTTTTCATATATTTGTTTAGACACTATTATCTCAGAAAAAAAGCTAATCTCACTGACCTTTGACATAAAGAAAATTCTCAGCACTTGAAAAATATCTCAGGCCAAATTTGCATTTTATGCTTGCCCCATTGCCAGAATGGGTATTCATTATTTCTTGAGTGTACAGCAGATGTCTTCAACCCACCAGAAATGCAACTCTTCCCCCCATCTGCCACAAATGTATTGTTTGCTATCTAAATCTACCTTAGTCCTTCTAAGCAGTTAATTTACTGTAGATCAGTTTAGTCTAATGATATCCCTGCTCCCCTAATTGTCTGAAAAATGTTACATAGGGTTTCTATGCTCTCATGTGGTCCATATCTACCCCCCCATCCCCGCACCTTTTTAGGTTGATTCAATGAAGACCCATAAAGTCCACTAAAGTCTTCTGACCACCATATTCTCCTCACTTCTTCTTTTAATCCTCTGGCTCTTATTCTTATTATTCTTTCCTTCTACCTTGTGCCAACTATATTGCAGTGGTTCTCTTTCTTTTTTTAAAAAAAAATCCAACACAATATTGGAACAAATCTCCAATGTTACAGTGAATGCTACTTTGCTTCTCTGAAGCTGAACCATCAAGATTTTTTCCACACAAGTTCCATGGACCTAAAATGAAATGAACTGAAGGAAAAACATGCTTTTCTTGTTTTAAACAATGCCCTGGGCTTAATACAGAAAGGGTTTACACTAATGACAAAGCAAAGAAAATTGGATGAGGATATTAAGGTGTCCATGTGTGTGGAACCAAAAGAAAGTACTCATATGACAGACTTGTCCATACAGGAACCAGTCAACAAGATTTGGGAAGGGAGGGAAACAAAAGAAACACATATTAGAGTCTAATGTCTATACTCTGAATTGAGAATCAATTCATCCCTGTTGCAAAACTTGTTTTTTTTTTTAAAAAAAAAAAACTGGCCTAGGAAGAATTGTGATGGATTGGGAAACAAGCAGTTTAGATTGCCATATAGAACTGCTTTTTTCTCTCTGACATATAAGCTTTTATAATGCAGTAAATACATGAAACTTGCAACTGTAGTTAGGAAACAGTATAGCTCAAAATTGTTTGATAAAGAATTAAATTGTTACATCTACATTACACTTTTCTAGCTGGAGATGAAGTGGTATATTTACCACTCTCTTTTCCACTTCATCCTTGTAAAAAAACACACCAGGGAAAGGAAAGCAACAGAGAATTAGTTTCCATTTCAAAAGCTGGCTTTGAACCTGGGTCTCTCTGGCCTTATTTCAATTTCTTAACTCTTTAAAATATCTTTTTGTGACTTCTGCTGATCTTAAAAATTATATTTTTAAAACCAAATTTGCTTAATAAAATGTTTTGTCTAGTATTGAATTCCAAAAGAAATCCTAATTTCATAAACTGTGCTGAGTATAATGTATTTCGGTTTGGGTTTAACCTGTTCTATGACCCCCAATTATTTGAGGTAGGTCTTAGTGTATTGTTAAGGTGTCCAGACGTCCTGATTTCAGCGGGATAATCATGTTTTATAACAATTTATCCCGTCTCCCGGGCCATTTTTAAAAAGTCCCGATTTTCTGGCTTCATGTTGAAAGCCCAGTGGATTTGCTTAAGAAATCCTAACCGAGGCAAGACAAAAGACACTCTGTCTAACCTCTCTCTCTCTGTCTCAGTACTTTCATTGAAGATATTAAAACATTAAAGCAAGAAAACGGACCTCCCCCCCGCCCCTTTTTTACCTCATTTTATAAGAAAAAAATGACCTAGTACCTTAGAGCTCCAGGAAATGGCTAGAGAGGTCACAAGTGT
Source organism: Thamnophis elegans (assembly GCF_009769535.1). Taxonomy (NCBI): domain Eukaryota; kingdom Metazoa; phylum Chordata; class Lepidosauria; order Squamata; family Natricidae; genus Thamnophis; species Thamnophis elegans. The sequence continues at coordinate 40,874,180 of NC_045558.1, forward strand.
TACTTCCTGGATTTTCCAGAGGGGAGGGGCACGAAGGTTGGAGGTCTGCTCTGAAAAATGGTGGCAAAGTTTCTTTGAAAAATATTTCCCTGACTAATTTCACCATTTCAATTTGCTCAGTTCTTTGTATTAACATCTACATCATTCTTGGTTTACTTGGAGTGCAAGCCTGCTGGTAAGTGAGCTGAGTTTTTTTTTCTTTTATTTTTTAATGTATTTTAAAATAATATTTTATTTATTGTGCATAGGATTTTTTAAAATTCTGTGTGGATTCTTTTTTTAAATTGTCTTAGACTATTTTAAAAAAATTCTATCCAAAATAAATTGAAGTGAAACCATGTTTAAAAATTCTATGCACAATACTTTGAAATATATTGTGCATAGAAAGAAAAGTTTGAAATGTTTTACTTCAATTTATTCTGTGTGGATTCTTTTTTTAAATTGTCTTAGGCTATTTAAAAAAAGATTCTATCCAAAATACAAAATACCAGCTGCAGTTATTCACTTAAGAACTGTGGCAAGAAAGGTGGTATAATGGGCTTAGCGACCAAAGTTACAATGGCATTGAAAAAGTGACTGATGACCATTTTGCACACTTAGCGACCATTTTCACACTTAGCGACCATTGCAGCATCCTCATGGTCACACGATCAAAATTTTGATGTTTGGCAACAGATTTGTATTTATGATGGTTTCAGTTTTCTGGGGTCATATAATCACCTTTTGACAAAGTCAAATGGGGAAACCAGATTCACTTATGTTACTAACTTATTAGCTGCAGTTATTCACTTAAGAACTGAGAAAGGTGGTATAGTGACCAAAGTTACAATGGCATTGAAAAAAGTGACTGATTACTATTTTTCACACTTAGCGACCATTGCAGCATCCTCATGGTCACGTGATCAAAATTTTGATGTTTGGCAACAGTTACAATTCATATTTGTAAATTGTAGTTATGTTGAAATTTTAAAAAAATTACAATACTATTTTTGCATTGTATGAAAATTTTTGTTGCTCCGTATAAAATTTTTAATCAAACCCCCCCCCCCCCCCCGGTCAAAGGTGTCCCTCTTTACCAATCTGAAAATCTGGTCACCTTATGTATTGTATAAACTCTGCCAAATCTGGTATATTCAACAAATTACTATGTTTTTCAGAGTATAAAATGCACTGGAGTATGAGACACACCAAGATTTTGAAGAGGCAAATTTTAAAAAAAAGTTTTTGCACTCTGCAGACCTCCCAAAAATGGCCCATTTTCGCTCATTTCTGCCCTCCCCAGCTCTCAGGAGCACTCTGGAAGCCTCCTAAAGGCTATGCATGGCCATTTTGGTTAAGGGGACAGGCTTTCAGGAGGCAAAAAATGCTGTATTCAATGTATAAGATGCACCCAGATTTTCAGCCTTTCTTTTTAGGGGAAAAGGTGCATCTTATATTCTGAAAAATATGGTACCTTAAAGCAAGTCATCTTAATATCATATACGCACCCAATCAATGTCCCTAGGTGTAGGTTTTTGACATACCAGGGATATTGTCTAGGGAGAATAGAGCCAATGGATTGTTTAAGTACCGTGAAAATCAAAGTGGCTTGCATTATTACACAGTTTTCCATGATATACCAAATCTCATTGGAAAATGCTCAGTTTCTCAGAGAGGTCTGGCATTGAAAATGGTTTCCAAGATGGAAGATTAGTAAATTCATGAGTTTTTGGCTTTGATTTGGGAGTGGGACATAATTAGTAATACAATGTACTCTCAAAATACTCCATATTCTCATACTAAAATGCATTATGGAAACTTTGGAAGTGGTTTCCCTTTATTTTTATCGTAAGATTTTGCAGAATATCATATTTAGTGCAGTAATCTTACACAAGATACCTATAAAATATATTTATATGTAGTATATTCTAGTGCTATATTCGATTATATTTTGTTGGATTTCTTGGCAAATAAACAATACTTAATGATAGTTTATTTAAAAAGAATTCTTCCAAGATTTATCTTCCTTCCTTCCTTCCTTCCTTCCTTCCTTCCTTCCTTCCTTCCTTCCTTCCTTCCTTCCTTTCTTCCTATGGCTGCCTAACTTACTCTCAGAGACTCCAGATAAAAAACAAATATAAAGTAATAATCTCATCTCCCTGGTAATAAAAGTCAATCAAATAAGGCACTTGGTGGGCTCCATCCCACTCTGGGTCCCCAGGTCCATTGGCAAAACCAGGTTCTTAAGGCCTTGTGAAAGAATGTTAAAGTGGGGGCCAATCTTATTTCTGCAGGGATGATAAGGCCCTTCTTCTTGATCCCACTAGATGTAAAATATGTTTGCAAATATGGGGAAAAGAGGGCATACAAGCTTTTGTTTTGGAATGAAATTATACTACTTAATAGCTGATAAAGAGTCTGATCTACCAGTAATATTGAAGGAATAATCATTTCATTTCAGGCAAAAGCAAGATTATTTTAGATAAGAATTTATAGAGCTCTTTTGGGTTCTCAGTGAGAGGTTAGAAATAAAATAAGAGAGATATAATCTTGAATGTGAAAGATCTAGTTAGAACTTTGGAAGAGAACCTGCTGTAAACATATTGACTCATAAAACTTCATTTACAAACAGCAGGAGGTAAGGTAGAACTGCATTTGTTAATAAATATCTGTATGACGTATAAGAGACTGGAGATTGTCAGATATATTCAATCTCTATACCAATTTTTGAAATGTGCCTAATCCTAACCCTAACCCCAGTGTCCTCAATCCTCTAAATTATACTGTTGAAATGAAGATAATATAGGGGTATTATCCCTATATTAGGGATAATAGATAGAAGATAATATAGTGGATTTGTGTATGGAAGAATGCTAAACTTCATTCAAAACTGCTGCTCAAAAGCAATTTTTGGGTTCAGGAATTCTTAATAGTATTTGATAAGACATTTACACTCCTTTTGGTGAATCATCAGTTTAGATAAAAAAGAAAAAAAGAAAAAGAGGCAAAATAAAGCCTGCCTTGAAATAAGGTTTTACTTTTGCTTGTACAAATCTGTAATGTACTTTATCAGTGAAACCTGAAAACATCATTATAGCTGGTGAGGTGCAGACAATTGAGGCACAAACAATTGCATTGGAGGAAGAAGCCATTCCTTGTTAGCAGCTTCATTATCTTGTGACTTTGTTATTCTTATTTAATCTCTAATGCTGTCCTTTAAAATACAAGACTGTGTAGCATTATTTTTGTACCTGGATTTTGCATGCTGACCTGGAAAAAATCCAGAAACATGGCTGTTTATATTTGCATGCAACTCATGTACTTATATTTTTTTCCTAATTGTGATCAATGGCCAGGATTAAACTCATGAAAATATATAAACACATGTAAAAATATAAAAAACAAGTAGAAATACATAAAATATAATAATTGGGGATGAGTATTTGACACACATTTTAAATGTAGCAGCACAGAATCTAACCACAATAGTGCTTTTACACTAGCATGAGAATGAGAAAGTAGAAATTTTATGCAGTAAGACTCTCTAGGTCCTAGATATTTTCCCAGACAAAGTGAAATAAGAGAATTCCTTGTGTTTCTGTTGAAATTGCAATCTAGAAGTAAATGGATAATGGTTTCAGTCTCCTCTGAACTACAAGAACAAACATATTCAGATAAGAGGAATTTGGAGTATTAGACTAATACTATAATGTAATGCTATGCTCCAAAGAAATCTTAAAAAAACAATAACTTGGACTTCAATTTCTAATTACTGTATGTTGCAAAATAAAGGCAAAAGGAAAATAGAAGAACTATCAATAGTTGTCTTAAAAAAATAAGATGAATGATTCAAACATATCTCTAAATTGAATTCAGTACACTTTTTTTAAATGGGAATACAAATGGAATAGTAAAAGATATGTAGCCCACTGAAGCTAAAATGTTTAAGCCCCAAAGCCTAGATTATTCTATTAGCATCAGTTAAGATTTGGATACTCTTTCCCAACTTGAGATCTTTCCAGATGTGTAGATCTTTAGTTAATAGTTTTAACAGTGTAACAGATTTGAAAAAGTCCTTGGAGCTCTTCCAGTCCAATCCCCTATTCAAGCAGAGGACCTTATACTTGCAAGTGACTGTCCAATTTTTCTTAAAATTCTCAAGGATGGAGCACCAACAACTTCTGATTAATTGTTACTGCTGTCAGGAAATTTTTCCTTAATTCTAGGTTAGATCTCTCTTTCATAACTTTCCAATTATTATTTCTTGCGCTGTTCTCGGATGTTTGGAGACCTCTCCTCTCTGTGACATCCCCTCAAATATTGGAAGACTGCTATCAAGTCACTCTTAGATGTTCTCTTCATTAAAGTAGACATATGCAACTCCTGCAACAGTCTGTTGTATGGTTCATCCTCCAGTAGCCTAATCATATTTGCTGTTCTTCTCTGCACTGTTTCTAGACAAGATAATTTGGTATTTCTTGCCTAAGTATAAACTCTTTTCTCACCACTTAATTACATCAAATGGATGTCCAAGTGTCCAAGAGATCCTTCTGGATCTCAAGCCTGTCTTCTAAAGGATTAGCTATTCCATTCCGCTTGGTGTTATCTGCAAATTTGATGATTTCCCCTTCTATCCCCTCATCTACATTGTTTATGAAGATGTAAAAATGTAAAAATGTAATGTAAAGATTTAAATATACAATGCCTTGGTAAGATAACACAATACCTTGGTAAGACCACACTTGGAATGTGCATCCAGTTTTGGTTGCCATGATATAAAACAGATGCTGAGAAATAGTGCAAAGAAGAACAACAAAGACAACTAGGGCCTGGAGGCTAAAGCATATAAAGAATGGTTGCTGGAATTGGGTATGTCTAGTTTAATGAGAAAAAGGGCTGTGGGTGACATGATAGCAGTGTTCTGATATCTTGGGGGCTGCCACAAAGAAGAGGGAGCCAAGATATTCTCCAAAGCATCTGAAGGCAGGACAAGAAGCAAGGGATAGAAACTAATCAAGGAGAAAAACAACCTAGAACTAAGGTACAATTTCCTGACAATTAGAACAATTAATTTGTGGAATGACTTGCCTCCAAAAGTTGTAGGTGTTCCAACACTGAAAGTTTTAAAGAAGAGATTGGACAACTATTTGTCAGAAATGTTACAGGGTTTCTTGTCTGAGCTGGGGGTTGGACAAGAAGACCTCCAAAGTCCCTTCCAACTCCAACATTATTTTATTCTATGTTGAAAGTACTGGTCTAAGACAGAATTGCATGCTTCCCCTCCATGTAAATGTAGCTGCCAGCTGGCAACCCCATTACTAAAAATTCTGAGAGTTGAAGACTACACAACTACACAACCAAGATTAGGAAAAACCAGACTAGTGTGTGGATGACAACTTTCACCTGTAAATATTTCAGGGTTGATTAATTCTAGATTTAACTTTCTATTTGTCTGGAAGTCTACAAAGTTACCAGAAATAGCTATGGAAGTGTCACAGTGGTGGGTTTCAAATTTTTTTAGAACTTATTCTGTAGGTGGTGTGGCCTGTTTTGTAGGAGTGACTTGGTGATCATGTGACCGTGTGGGAGTAGCTTGGCAGTCGTATGACTGAGTGGAAGTGTCACTGAATTCTTTATAGCAAAGAATGACTTACAAGAAGATATAAAAAAATGAAATTTATTATTTTGTGCACTTACTACTTAAAAAGAATAAAATAAGTATGCAAAACAATAAAACAACTACTTACAGAGGAAATATGGCTGTCCTCGCCAGTCTTCAACATTAGTGACCACCTTACACACACACTTCCAGCCCCTCTGCCTCCTCCCTCTTTCTGGATTCATACGAAATTTTAAAAACTCACAGCCTGTGCACACATACACACTTCCAGCCCAGTGGTGGGTTCCAGATCCCATTCCAACCGGTACCTGCCGTCATCCACATGGATGTGTGCAGCATGTGCGCACACGAGTGTAGCGTGCACATGTACCTTACTCTTTCCTCGAGCCTCTGCAACGGTCCAGCTGCTCAGCAGAGTGTCGTACGGGCACTGTATGCATCGTGCATGGAAGCCTTAAAAGATCGATAAGGAGCTTTGGTGGGCGGGTGGGCCTTCCGGAGCACCGAACCGGAACAGTATCTGGTGCTCCTGGCAGGCTCCGGTATGCCTGTACTGGAGCATACTGTCTGCAATCCACCACTGTTCCAACCACTCTGCCTCTTTCCTCTTCCTGGATTCACTCAGACGTTTTAAAAACTCATAGCCTGTGCACATGCACACACTCTTCTGCTCTTTTTAAAATGTCTGAGTGAATCCAGGAAGAGTGAAGAGGCAGAGGGGCTGGAAGAGTGTGTGCTGTGCACAGGCTATGAGTTTTAAAAATGTCTGAGTGAATCCAGGAAGAGGCAGAGGGGCTGGAAGTGTGCATACACACACAGTCTTCTAGCAGCCCCTCTGCCTCTTCCCTCACATCCTCCCACCCAGCCACTCACCAGTTTTCTTCTTCTGGGAACTTTTCGGCATAATGGTGAGGATGGGAGGGGGGTGAGTGAAAGAACAAACTAGGGGGGGGAGCGTTCCTGTATGGGGCCTCCTGACCAACAGGTACGGGAAGCCATGCTAAATTTCACCATCTGGTACGACTGTACCGGTTGAAACCCACACCTGAAGTGTCAGCACTTGCACTGTAGGCCTGCTACATCTTTGGGTGTTTTAACAGCTCTGAGCACCAATTATTTCACTGTTTAGCAAATTTTATTTATAAATGTCTGCCCTGCCTTTACTTGTAAAACAGCCAACTGACAGACAGCATATAATGAAATATAATAATATAATAAATATAATTTCCAGAGATAGGACATGATGGATAGATAAATCTATCGTATTTTAAAAGCAGATGAAGAGGAATTGTTAAATTACAAGTGGGTGACATCTTCTCTTTCATTAAAAAATGCATATTGTTATACTGTGTACAATTAGCAGAGAAAATTCTGCAAAGAGCCAAATGTGGGATGGTCAGTGAGTTATCTGTAGAAGCAACAATAACATCACACATTATAATGTCATTACACAAATGACATGCATTAAGTAATTACCATGAGCTGCGGGATGCAAATAATTGGCATCATTTGGTAATGACTGGTGTATCATTACACAAATGACATGAATTAAGTAATTTCCATGAGTTGTAGAATCATGGGCATCATTTGGCAATGACAGGTCAATTGTACCTCTTGCTCCATTACAAAATATATGGTAGACTTTTTTCTTTTTGTTTTACTCTAGAACCTTTCCCTTCTTTCCTCTTTTTCTTCATGCAGCAATCTTTGAAGGGAAGATCACAGGTCAATTTTGCCAGAGTCTGGGCTGATTGCTTGCCAACAAATTTTTGAAATTAAGCAAGAACCTCATAATTTAAGTCAAAGACTGGATTTTGCCATCAGGAAAAGTCTCTCCTTGCATTAAGATATTTCATTTACTTTAAGCCTAAAGCAAAGATTTATCCATGTATTTAATATAATTTAATTTCAGGTACAGGTAGTCCTTGACTTATACCATAATAAAGTCCAAATCTCCATTGCTAAGCAAGGCAGTTGTTATGTGAGTTTTGTCCAATGTTACGACCATTTTTGATCTCATTTGTTAAGTGAATTACTGTTCTTAAATGAATCATATGGTCGTTAAGAGAATCTGGCTTCCCTCACTGACTTTGCTTGTTGGAAGCTGGTTGGGTAGGTTACAAATGGTGATCGCATGATCCCAAGAGTGCAACTGTCATAAATACATACCAGTTGCCAAGAACCCAAAATTTGATCATATGACCATAGAGATGCTACAATGGTCGTAAGTATGGAAGCTGATCATAAGTCACTTTTTTCAGTGCCATTGTAACTTTGAATGTTATTAAATGAATGGTTCTAAATCAATGACTGCCTGCATATATTATAATGCATACATTCATTTTTAGACTTCCTTTTAGGGCAGAGGAGCAAAAATCTGAGTTCAAGATTTCCCTTGTCTACTTGCATTGAATTCTAGGAGGAGGTTGCTCATCTTTGTTTCCTGGCTGAGGGAGCTAGCGCTGTCCAAAGATGCTCCATATGGCCAGCATGATTACATGTCAAGGCATATGGAATGCTGTCATCTCCCTAGGGAAAGGGTACCTATTTATTTACATTGTTAGGCTTTCGAACTGCTAACTGGGCAGATAATAAGAGTTCATATCAACAAGTGATATACTTTTATAGCAATAGCAGTAGACTTATATACCGCTTCATAGGCCTTTCAGGCCTCTCTAAGCGGTTTACAGAGAGTCAGCATATTGCCCCCAACAATCTGGGTCCTCATTTTACCCACCTCGGAAGGATGGAAGGCTGAGTCAACCCTGAGCCGGTGAGATTTGAACCGCTGACCTGCTGATCTAGCAGTAGCCTGCAGTGCTGCTTTTAACCACTGCGCCACCTTGGCTCCTGTAAATAACTTTTATTTATTTACAATTTATTTACTATTATTTTGATCAACTCCAGTGCAGGGGTGATAATTATAAAATTAGCCAACATGGACTAATCTGAAATCATGTCAACCATTATTTGTTGTTGTTTTTTGGCCCAGTTAGCAATGTTAGGGCAAATTCAATAATCTAAGTTAATATTCCAATTTACAAACTGTACCTCCAGCATCAAGGTAAGGGATCAGTATACACAATGGAATTTTCTGCTCTATTAATCTTATACTAAGACCATAATTTTGAGTCAGTTTGGTGTAGTGGTTTAAGGTACTAAGCCAGAAACTGGGAGAGTGTGAGTTCTATTTCAGCCTTAAGTACAAAGCCATGTGGGTGACTTTGGGTCAGTCACTGTTGTCAAGCCCTAGAAAGGAGGAAATGACAAACTCCTTCTCAAATCTTGCCAAGAAAACTGTAAGGACTTGTCCAGGCATTCTCCAGGAATTAACAATGAATAATGTTAATATTGAACAAAATAAATTAATCAGAAGAATTCAGTCTTCTGTTTGACTGGAAAACTCCATGGTAGGAGTTTTCTCTACGTCCTTGGATTTAATTGTAGTGACAGATTCTTAAAGAGAAACAAATAAATTGAAAGAAGTAACCTAAACCCATAACAGCTGTAATAATCTCTTATTCTTTAAAAAAATGAATCTGTTGATAAGGGACCAGGGTTATACAGCTTAATGGATTTATTTTTTTAAAGAAACCCTCTAATATGTAACTTTCATATATATAATGAGTGAAATATACAGTATTAAAGTTCCTTACTTTTTGGGGTCTAAAAGTCAGTTTATTAGACCTCCCATTTCCTAATTCTGCTACTTGATAACAGTATAATAAAAGATTTTCACTGGGCACCGTACATTTGGTTAAATTTGTATCCAGGCCAAAGATCACTCAGAAGATATATGGGATGTCATTTCATATGGGAAATATATAAGCTATGACACAAATAAAGCTCAAAGTCCTCCTCCCAAAGAAATCTCCAAATCCTAGTTTCCTCCAGCATTTGTATTATCTTCTGGTTCAAATAACTCTCAGCACATGACCAGGCAAAGCCACCTAAATCACCACTGCCCTCCTGAAGCTGATGAAATATAATCAGGGCTATCAATTGCTCTTTGTGAGCTATTATGAGGCCTGGCCTCAGGCCTGTTGCACTGAAAATTGTGCTCATAGAAATGATTAAAAGATTTTTTAAAAATAGGAAGAGATCTTTGAAATATTGTAGAGGCAAATCTTTTCCCAAATTGAAATATAGGAGTTTGTCAAAAACAAGTCAATTTTGTTTAAACCCTTAGGAGAATTCCATATAGTTTTACCCTAGTTATCAATAACTTTGAGCAGTAGTGTTGAGGACCTTGATGGTTATAGGTTTGATAGCTTTAACTCAACTGAGAGCTTTAGCTCAAGTAAAACATGACATAATGAAGAAAGATCTTAACTATATTTTGCAGGCAAAAATTTGAACACTTAATTTTGCAGACAGGGATATTTTCTGTCCAAATTATGATAGCCCCCCTGTAAGTTGGATAAAGCAATATTGAGCAAGTTGGAGCAATGAGCTGCTTTGGTATTAGGTAGCTTTATTTTCTCCTTATATTCAGTTCGACCATTCATGGCTTGTTTGTTTAGTCGTGTCAAAAGCATCACAATTAAAATAAGGCATGCTATATAACATAAAATGTAAAATACAAGATTAAAGTATGAACAAGTTAAACAAATTTTGTCCAGAAACCAGCAACATTAATTGCATTCTGTCATGCAGCCATGTCATGTGATGCAACACCCAGAAAAATATGGCATATTTCACTTAATCCTCCAAAGAAAGATTGAAGGCAAATGAGGTCCAAGCAGAAGAACATCATGGCTTCAAAAATTAAGGCACTGGTTTGGACAAAATTCAACAGCACTTTTTCATGCGGCTGTTGATAAAAATAGGATCACCAACATGATCGCCAACATCTGATGACTGATATGGCACAAGAAGAAGAAGAGGCTGCCATAAGATCTCAAGTATATACTTGACCAGGACACAAAGGGTGTGTGTGTGTGTGTGTGTGTGTGTGTTTGCATGTGTGTGTGTGTGTGTGTGTGTGTTTGTGTGAGTGGAAACGGCAGTTGTTCATTTGTTCAGGTGTCTCTGGATCTTGTTGTATCCTTGTGCAGTCTATTCAATGATTTCCATACTTTCCAGCTTTCTTCAGATCCAAGGAACCACCTCCATTGGTTCCATCCACTGTTGGTTTTTTGTTGCTTTCCAGAGGTCCCCTCTGGAAAGCAAATTTTTCAATGTCTTCCAATAACCTAAAAAAAATTTTTTCCTGGGTTTTAATCTCTGATGAACTGATTGTAGGCGATAGAGAAGGTGTTGTTTAGACATAGATGCTTTCAGTCTGTCTCTGTATGCTGCTGCTTCTCTGTGAACTGCAGGTGGGGCAATGCCAGCTAGGTGGTAGATCTTATTTACAGGGGTAGGTTTAAAGCATCCGGTAATAATTATGCTAGCTTCATTCAGAGCAACATGTATTTTCTCAACATGTGCTGATTTATACCAGACTGGGCAGACATATTTGCCTGCTGAGTAGCAAAAGGCCAGAGCTGTTGTTTTAAAGACCCTTGGTTCGGCACCCCAAGTAGAGCTCATTAATTTCCTGAGGATGTTGTTAGGTCTGCTGATCTTCAGTTTAGTGTTGGTGCAGTGCTGTGCATGGTTGGAGTTGGTATAGTGTCCTATTACTGGATCCTTCTAATGTAGATAGAGTATCAGCAACATCTTTAATTAAACTAACCATTGGTGAGCAAATACTGTAATGTAGAGGCTTCTTATTGGCTTTTGTGCAAAATTAGGTCTTGTTCATTGTTTATCGTTTCAAACCTCCCTCTTAGTTTTTATTTTTACAGAAAGGTAGTTACTGTAGAAAAGCTATATTTATGTGAATTCCAACTTGCCTGTTACAGAGCACAAGAAATGGGCTATTTATTTGCACAAATGACTGCAAATAAAATATTGCACAGAAGAGTGCTTTCATTTCTCTTGTGCTCTTAGTCTCAATAGGAGTTAGATATCTGACTTTTTTTAAAAAAAAATTGAAACTTAATTTTTAAAAAAGTTAACATACTCTTTATTCCCAATGTTTATATGTAGTGATGCTGGATATGGCAAACGAGGAGGAAGCAAATAGAAGTCAGGCTTGGCTCTTGCCAGTTTAATTGTGACAGAGTGTTACTTATTTTACTAGCACAGGCTATATAGGATTACCAGCTGAGATGCTGAGGTAATACATTCAACAAGCTCTAGCAGGTGGTTGGGGTGTTTGCAAGGCTTTCACACTTGAATTGGAAATCCTTTTTGTGGCTGAGGTCATACAGCTCGTTAAGTCAGAAATATGATTTAAACAAACCATTACATGGTACAGTATACTGAGTCGCTCACTTATACAGTTTAGTGGATTCTAAGACACTAGATTTTGTGATATATATTTACTATCTTGGGATTCCTTGAATCTGTATTAAATTATCATTTTTGGGCTGTCCTTGAAAAAGAAAGGCTCAAGATTAAGTGAGGTCCTATAGTTCAAAAATTATCATTCATCACTGCTAGTGAAAAATCTTTAAAGCTTTCTCCTTCTCCAATGCAAATTAACATCTTTTCTAAAACCATCTTTGTCCTCGGAGAAGAAGGATGGAGGACATCTCTTATTGTTTAAAGATAGATGTAAGGAAAATAAGTAGGACTTCCTGATGCAGGAACAGCTGCAACTGGCACACAGGGTGTTCATGAACAAAACAGAATACAGAGTTGGAAGGGAACTTAAAGGTCTTCTAGTCCAACCCCCTGCTGAGGCAGGAGACCCTTTATCATTTCAAACAAATGGTTGTCCAATCTCTCATTTAAAACTTACAGGGTTGGAGCATTTACAACTTCTGGAGGCAAGTCGTTCCACTGGATAATTTTTCTGTCAGGAAATGTCTCCTTAGTTCTAGGTTGATTCTCTCCTCCATGTAAATGTGGAAAAAACATTCTGGCCACAGATGCCATTTTCTCCTTGAGCTGAAGCTGGGAGAACTACAAATTGTTGACAGGTGGGGAAGCAGAACTGCATTCAGGGCCAAAAATGGTGCTACTCTGGAATTATTTGGCTCACAATCCTAAATCAGAGTAGAAAGAGATTCAGTTTCGTTCTATTCCAGGAATGTCACATCATTATGGCAGCATCACATGATGTATCGGGACTGCCCCCCCCCCTTTGTTAAATTGGGCATGGGCGTAACCAGTGCATGATGAATCTGGCCCGAGGGCTGGAAGTGTGACAGCCCTTCTCTATTCCTCCTCACTTAGGCACTAACAACTCCAGGTTCATATTAGCATTTTTATTACATTGCTTCTTTGGCAAAAGACTAAGATATATAGCTTGGCATCATCAGGATACTATTGGTACCTGAAACAGATGGTATTTTCCAACTGTTTTATGTAGATGTTAAAAACAAGTGAGAAGAATGGAGAGCATTGGACATTCCACAGAATGGCAGTCTTTGGTCAGACTGCCATTTAATCCCTTACACTTATATGACTGATCCCCTTAGAAAAAACCACCACCAAAGAACACTGTCTCACTCAGAGCTGGTCCAAAAGTCTGCCATAGTTGATGACAGCAAAAGCCACTGAGAAGTCAAGGATGACAAGAAAGGTTGCACTTTCCTGACACTGTCATTCAAAAAGTCATCAACAAATAAAACCAATACAGTTTACACGCAAAAACCTGATTATCATAACTCCACACAATCTGCTTCTTCTGGAATCCTTTGAATTTGCTCCCCATCTGTGACCATTTGAACTGCCTACTTAAGGTTTTGAAAGATACAAACTTTGAATAGATTTTTGTTACATACTGTGAGATATTAGAATTCTGTCAAAGGGAACATAAAATAAAATTATGGCAGAAGGACATAGCTGGCAATGGTTTCCCTATTTGTCACTTTTATCAGAAAGATTAAAAGTAAACAAAAGAACTTGTGGTATTGAATACTGTAAGACTGACAATATTCTAAATTGTGTACAAATGATCAACATATTGCTAAAATGTATAATTTTTATTGAAATTTGAAATAGAACAAGTGAAAAAATGTATGATAAACTGAGCTCAAGTTGATATCAATATATGTGAATATACAATGTAACTAAAGTAAGTGATAAAGATATAATTTTGTTTATGTGCTGTAAAGAAGATCAGAAGCTACTTCTTTATATATTTTTTATTTCCTTTCTTTTTGCACTTTAGCTTTCTATTTTAACTTTCTTTCCCCCCCTTTTTTCTATTTTAGCTTGAATTAATTTTTAATCTTATATTTAATACTTTTAAAATTATATTATTTTAAAAACTTTTCAATAAAATTATATTTCAAAAATGATGTTGTACTATATCCATTTTCACTTATATCCTCACCAAAAATGGAGAGTTAGAAACTGGTCTAAATTTGTTCAAATTTGGATCATGTTATGGCCTCTTGAGCAGGATTCTTTCAGACCCAATGGAAACACTCCTTTACCAAAAGAAACATTTACTATTGGTTAGATCTAACCTTCTGCCCTGTTTGGAAATCCTAAGCTAGCCACAAGATCCCAGGATGTAGCTGAAGAGTAGAATACTCTAGGATATTACCTATTATAGAAAGTACTATTTACTTCTTTGAGACTTACAGACTCAAACTAATCCCAGATAACTTCACATTATATAGAAGTCATTTGCACTAATAATGAACAGCTAGAATCCAAGTTGGCTCAGATCTGGATGGCTTTATCTGCCCAACTGCTACAAGAATTCTTTAAAGTAGCCCTTCAGGTATTCTTGATTATTCTCCATCTGTAAGATGGAATGGGTCACTTCTTGGCTGGTGATATTCCATCAGCCAAATAATAAAATCAGCAGAATGTTTATTTCATTTACTATATGATCCCTGGGTAGGTTCAAATGTGAGCATGTAACAAGGACCATTTTGAAGGACCATTTGAAATGAGTTTTTCTATAATAGCCCTTTAAGCATCTCTTGGCTGCTGCTTCGCCTTCCTAAATACTTCAGAGAATGAAAAAAAAACTATACAGATTCTGAAATAGGGGAGAGGCTGCTACTGTGCCAGTCGCTCCAAAGCCACAGCTGCCCTCCTGTTTCAGCAGGAGGCTATGGTCTCACATGAACTGACCATGAATCCTTGAAAATCTCCCTGAATTCTCTCTGACAGCCCATGAGATCCAGTAGGCACCTAGGACAGAATAATCTAATTCTAGTAGATTCTTCCTTGCTAAAGAGGTGTATATGCCCAATGGAACTCCACAGCTATGAAAATGTAATCTGACCATAGCCAGGCTAAGATCAATGCAACATGTTCACTGTTAAATTACATTGTATCCTCCATAAGATACTAGATCCAATATGTGATTCTCACCTCACCAGCCAAAGTGTGTGGAGGTGCTCAATAATTCAAGTAGGTCTATTGTTGTCAGAGTGGCCATGAATTCTTGGGAACTCCATACCTCTCATTAAGGAAAGGCATATTGAGGTCCCAAACCTATGATACTGAAAAATTTCACTCCTATCCCTTGCACATTGGCAACCTGACAGGATGCCAATGTGCAGCATAGAGAGGAATATATATGCTACAAAAACAGAGTCTCTGCAGAGTAGGGCCTATAGATACTGGTAGAAGCTCATGGATAGTTGCTGTATCACACCATCATAGTCCTCTTGGTATCCTTTGGCTAGGCTGACCTTTGAAAGATGGCAGACCTCTGCATCATGTTTCAGTGATGCAGGCCAGTTCTCCACTCTAATCCATAATTAAATTAAGTCATGGATGAAAACAATTTCATTACAGACATATTTTACATTGAATAGCAACTGGTTAAGAAATACAAACATACTTGAAGAAATGTACATAATAAAATATGCATGAAACATAAAACAAATGTTAGTTCAGACTTGCAAATATATTATACTCTGACATTTTTGAGTCATTGTGGAATACTGCTTGAAGTCTATAATTAACAATAGTTCTTATGATGATAGAACAACAATGTGATGCTCCAATCCCATTTTGATGAAAATTACATCATATAAATTTGGCAGCACCTAGACTTTTGCTGGGGTACTTTTTTGGCATTGGGAACAAGATGTTAGGCAATAAGATTTAGCATACTTATTTTCTGTTAAAGAACTTCCTTCCTTCCTTCCCCAGAACTGAAAATCAAAGTATAATCTTCAGTTTTCTCCTCTTGGGATGATTTTCTATGATTGGTCATGCCCCATTGCCCTTGGAAGCCATAAAAAATGCTAACTTCTAATAGAGCTTTTGATATCACTTGATTTACTCTATAGATGGTCCCAGCATAGCTCCTATTTTGCAGAATATTAATTTAGCTATGATGAAATTAATATACCTAAATGGCCTATTAACATGCATTTTTTCTACACAAGATTCACAACTCCAGCCTTGCAAATAGTGTGTATTAATTATCTATTTGCATAAGCCTAACTATTCAGGTCCAATAGATTCTGTATTTTCAGATATTGAGGGAGTATTACTCCAAGGGCTCCAATCACAATTGGTATAACACCATTGTCTCAGTGTTCAGCTTCAATCTCTAAATCCTGGTGTGTCAGGGGTTTGTTTGTTTTTTGGATTGCTTTTCTTGAATATTAGCATCACCCAATATAGCAACATCAATGAACAGACTTGCTTCTTTTTAATTACTATTATATCAGGCATGTTATGGTGCCTGTCTCTCTGGATTTAATGTCCCATAAAATCTTATCTCACTCATTTTCAAAACTTTCTCAGTGGTTCTTAACAGAACAGATAACAGAAAACAGAGTTGGAAGGGACCTTGGAGATCTTCTATTCTAACCACCTGCTCAAACAGGAGATTTTATACTATTTTAGACAAATGATTGCCCAATCTCTTCTTAAAAATCCCCAGTGAGAGGTGGAGCAGACGTCACAACTATACAACGTGTGATTTTGAAGCTCCAAGATTGCTGTCGATATCTCTGCTGCTGGACAGTCCTTTTGGATCTAAACCATCCCATAGAGATGGTGATAGAGAAGGGCACATCCTGCTGGTCCCAGGGGCATCGCAAAGTCTCTGGTAGATCCAGGAGAAGCCCTTTTTTTCCGGCAACTGAGAAGCAGTCATTAAAGCTGCTGAAAGTTGGGACAGCTCCAGAATGGCAGGAAAGCTGGAGAGAAAGTGTGTCAAATTGGTGAGATAATTTTTATTATTAGTTGAGAGAACACCCTAAAAGATCAAAAGTAAAGTTAAAATTGAAGACAGAAGAGGTCAAGCAGCGAGATTAAGCCTCAGTCAAACTTAGGGTGTTATTTTTCTTTAATTCTTTTATTGCTGGAATTTTTACAAATGCTACTTATTTTTTAAACTGGAATAGTTTTCTCTCTCTCTTATTTTTCTTTTTTTTAAATACTTATTATTTAAGACTTTCTTTTACTTTTTTCAATGCTCTATTGCATTTTCTTTTAATTTTTTCTCTTTTTTTCCTTAAGTTTGTAATATAAAGAGGGAAATAAAAGTAGAGGAAAAGAAGTAACATTGCCACTTAGAGGCTTGGAAACATTGTTTTTCTTTTCTTTATTTGAGCATTTGATAATCTTGTGCAAAGTAAGAGCTGGTGTTACATTTCAAGGAGTCTGAACTTGTTTATTGAAAATGATAGTGGGATGAGCATGAATTGTTTATACAGGTGCTCCTCTGGGGTACTATCAGTAGTTGGACTGGAGTGAAAAGAAAGCTTGGAATTGAAATAAAGAACATTGCAGTGAACTTGGAAAGAGAACTGTTAACTTTGTTTTGTACTTAACAAAAAAGCCTTGGATTCTATACAGTGGCAGTGTTTACTATCTGGAGGAAAAGATCAATATAGATGATGTGGCAGCAGGAAAAAGAAAAGGAAGGGACATTGCAGATGATTATGCAAGAAATTCAAAAAATATAAGAACAGAGATCATTGAAAAGAGAACAGAGAGTATTGAACAAAGAACAGGAAAAACAGATGAAAAATTGAGAATATCCACCAAACGATGATAAAATATGAGGACAGATTTCAAAAAATTGAAGAAAAAGATGAACAAAGAGAAGAAAATTGGAGATATTGACAGCAGATTGAGTGTGGTTGAAAAAGACAAAGAGTGGAATATTGGAATGGGAGATCAACAGATCAAAATTTTACCTCAGATTCCAGAATATAGAAGAAGAAAAGGGAGAAAATTTGGCAGAAATAATGATAGAAATTCTGGCAGAAGCATCGGTAATAACCAAAGGGAAGATGATGGAAGAAACAGACAAGGTGTTTCAAGTCTTTACAAGATATGCAGTGAAAAACAAGTTGCCAAGAGAAGTCCATATAAGATCTACCAAGAAAGCAATTAGAACACAAATACTACAAATGGCAAGACATAAACAATTGTACTATTATTGGATGGATACAGGATGATGTAATGAAATGCTATAATAAAAAATAATTTAAATTTATTTAAATTTAGAATATTATGCATAAAATGAAGTAATAATAGTTATAGTCAAATAAATTATTAACAATGATAATAATGTATACATATATACTAGATTTTATATAAATTGTAAGTGAGGACTATGGAGAGAATGCACAAAATTTTTGTAACCAAAGATAAACAATTTTATACAGAATATAATATAAAGATGTACTACTACTTGATGGTTTTAGGATGATGTAATGAAATGCCATAATATAAATTTATTCCGAATTTAGAATATCTCACATAAAAGGAAGTAATAAGTTATCAAATAAATGTTTAACAATGATAATAATTGTATACATATATATCAGATTGATAATATGAGATTCTATATAAATTGTAAGTGAAGACTATGTGAGGAAGCACAAAAGTTTTGTAACCAATCGACACACCGTATTTAACTGGAAGATGGTTTTATGTTTGTCTGTGTTTGCTTGTTTAAAATAAAATAAAAAAAATCCCCAGTGAACAGAGCACAACTTTTGGAGGCAAGCTGATCCACTAATGAATTGTTCTGTCAGGAAATTTCTCCTTATTTGTAGGTAGACTCTCTCCTTGATTAGTTTTCATTTATTGTTCTGCCTTCAGAATTTTTGAAGAATAAGTTGGCCTCTTCTTCTTTGTGACAGATATTGGAAGATTGTTATCATGCCCTCCCCCAGTACTTCTCATTAAACTAGATCCAATTCCTGCAATCATTTTTCATATGATTTAGCCCCAAGTCCCTTAATCATCTTTCTTGCTCTTCTCAGCACTCTTTCTAGAATCTCAAATCTTCTTTATATCATGGCAACCAAACTGGATGCAATATTCCCAGTGTGTTCTTATCAGGGCATCATAAAGTGGTACTAATAATTCATGTGATCTTGATTTCTATCACCCTGTTAATGCAGCCTAGCCTCTTCCCACATTTAACTCCAAACCTCTGGCAGTTTCCATTGAATAATTTTGACAACTTGGTCATGACACTGTTTATAGTCAGATTCTGA
This sequence comes from Thamnophis elegans, assembly GCF_009769535.1. Classification (NCBI taxonomy): domain Eukaryota; kingdom Metazoa; phylum Chordata; class Lepidosauria; order Squamata; family Natricidae; genus Thamnophis; species Thamnophis elegans. The sequence continues at coordinate 40,893,221 of NC_045558.1, forward strand.
ATATTTGTAGTAGCCACTGATCAACTGGTCAATTGTTTCATACTTTTAACTACAAAGGCGACATTTAATGTTCTTCGTTACGTGATGAATTTTTACTTTCATGCAATCAGTCAGCAAAATTTATTCTTGAGTCACTAAAATAAAGTCTCCAATGTCTTTCTTTAACCCTCCTGATTTTAACCATGTGGGTTTTTATCAGCTTTTCCTTCCATATCCTTCAATTATTTATGCACTGTTTTTTCCTACCAATTAACAAATCAGTTTTCAATTACAATTTTCTAATCCCTGCTCTTCCCTTTGTGATAATTAAACAGAGCATGGGCTGCCTCAGGGGTAAGAGAGGCCCTGGCAGGCCTAGCACATGCCCAGGCCTGTTCTGCAGTACTTCCTTAGCTACCACATGGCTTGTTCCTGCCCCAATAGGTATCCACAAGTCTTGGGCTTGCTTCCCATTTCACTAAGTCCCATACCTTCCTCTCCAACCACCATGATGGAGAGCTATTGTTAGATCGGGTAAAGGAAGGCACACAAAGGCTCCAGTAACAACAGCTCTTTATTGCAAGTAAAGTAAACATCCGGCTGAAGAAGGGTCTGGCAGCATCCCCTTTTAAAGGGATCTGTCATACCTTTTGACCAATGGGATTAAACCTCTGTTCCTGCTGGAACAGAGGACCTTGGTGGAAACCTCTGTCAGTGGGGGGAGAATATCTAACACGCCTCCCCTCTAGTATGGAGCAATCTAATCGGTGACATAGTCATGCAGGTAGGCGGGCTTTTGCATGGCTCTGCCTGACCTGCGCAGTTCAGTGTTGATGGTTCCTTCGGACAAGTCAGACGGACTTGTTTGTTCCACAGCTCTTTCTGATGGAAACTCCTGGAACTTTTCACAGGCCGTGGCTGGAGCTTCTGGAGTTAACTTGCTGGAGCTCACTGCGGGCCTGCATCAAAGTTAGATAAGTCTTCCGATATTCTCGGGTTTGAGTTGGACCTAGAAGGACTGTTATTTTGTTTTGCGTGATTTTGACTAGTTTGTGCAGGAGTTACTGTTGCTTGCCTAAGCGTGGAGTTGGACATGTGGTTGCGGAGTTGGTCAATATGCCTTCTGCAATTTCTACTGTCCTCGAGCTCTACTGTATATGATCAAGGACTGGTAATTCCAATTACTGTGGCAGGAATCCACAGTGTTCCCCCAGTGTAGTTGTGGGTGTGTACCGAATTTCCTATGGCAAAAGCTCAAACCTTGCTTGTGGAGTCAGGGGGTGTTGAGGTGGAATAATTTGGATGTAGCCGGTCTAAGTGAGACCTTAGACAGTGGCCCATGAGAAGCTCAGAGGGGCTTCTCCCAGTGGTAGCACTGGGTGTGATGTGTTGGATCAGTAAATAGTGATGTTTGCCTGGGCCCATCCTAGTGAGGGCCTCTTTTGCAGATCTTACCATTCTCTCTGCCTGACTATTGGAGGTCGGATAGAATGACGTGACCAGGGCATACCTGATTCCTTGAGATGCTAGGAAGGTCTCAATGGCATAGTGGTAAATTGGGGCCTGTTATCGAGACCAAGACATTGGGCAGGACGTGAGTAGAGAAGAGTCTCCATAGTACCTTGATGACTGATACCACTGTAGCGGAAGTCATCAGGACTACTTCTAACCATTTTGAGTAAGCATCCACAACTATGAAGAATGTTTGGCCATGAACTGGTCCAGCAAAGTCAATGTGCACCCTGGACCATGGTGCTTGTAGTCACTCCCACTCCTTAGCGGGTGCCTCTGGGAGAGCTGGTCTGGACTCCTGACAGGGTGTGCATGTGGCCACCCATTCTTCAATCTCCCTGTTTGTGTTAGGCCACCAAACGTAACTCCTTGCCAGCGCCTTCATCCTGACAATTCCAGGATGCCCTACATGTAATGCTTCTACTACTGCAGTGTGCAGTTGGTTAGGAATAATTACCCGGTCCCCCCACAGCAAACACCCGTTAATTACTGACAGTTAATCATGTTTAGCAAAATACATTTTGAAATCAACAGGCCCCTTGGGCCACCCCCTCCACACGGAGTTCAAAATTTACTTTATTTTGGGGTCCCTGGCAGAGTGGCATGCAACGTCACTAGATGAGATGGGTCTAGTTTCCAGGCAGTCAATGAGGAGGACCAACATCTCGGGGGTGGGGTCGGTGAGGACTTTGGGCAATGGGCAGAGGCTCAAGGCATCCACGTGCCCTAAAGTGGTGTCAGGTCAGTGAATGAGGCGGTTAGGAGTAGGCAGCCAGGAAAATAGTCCACCTGGTCATGTGGGGGGATACTGATACTGGGGTGGGACAATCCCCAGCCAGTAAGCCCAACTATGGCTTGTGGTCCGAAACCAGTTCAAAGTCGCAGCTGTAGAGATATTTGTGGAACCTTTTTACTCCAGCCACTGCAGCCAAAGCCTCATGGTCCAATTGGCTGTAGTTCTGCTCCACGGCGGACAATGTCCTGGAGTAAAATGCAATGGGGGCTTCGGTTCCATTGGGCATGCGGTAGCTAAGGACAGCGCCAATGTCAAAAGGAGAGGCATCACAGGTCAACACCAATGGCAGGGTCTGGCTGTATTGTACTAGGAACGAATCTGCTGATAAAAATCATTTTACTGCAGCAAATGCGGCGGTCTCAGCTTTGCCCCAGAGCCATTTCGCGTTCTTGGTTAGGAGGTGATGTAATGGTTCAGCAACGGTGACTTTCTGTTTGAAAAAGACGTTGTAGAAATTAAGGAGCCCGATGAATGCCTGCAGCTCCGTCTGATTGTGAGGTGTGGGGGCATCCTTAATAGCTTTAATTTTTTGTGAGGTTGGGTGGATTCCATACCCATCGATCAGGTACCCTAGGAATTCGACCTATGGCACATTAATCTAACATTTTTCTTTTTTGAGGCGGAGACCTTTGTCTCTAATTCTGGCCAAAACTGTATGCGTTTTAAAAGTTCAGCCTCATTTGCAGCTGATACCAAGATGCTGTCGAAATAGGGGACAGCTCCTGGAATCCCTTGCAAAAGTCGTTCCATGATGCTTTGGAACAGTCCAGGGGCGATATTAACTCCAAATTGCAGGCGGTGGCATTTGAATGCAACCCTGTGCGTCACAAGGGTTTGGGCCTCTGCGGTAACACCATCTACTGGCAATTGTTGGTATGCCTGTGCCATGTCTAATTTTGCAAAGATTTTTCCTGGGCCAAGCGAATGTAGTAGGTGCTGTACAATGGGTACAGGGTAGGTGCTTTGTTGTAACGCTTTATTAATTGTGCACTTATAGTCTGTGCAGATGCGAACAGACCCAACAGATTTGACAGGTGTCACAATTGGCATCTCCCAGCATGTGTGATTGACTGGCTCACAAGTTTATCAATTTCTTTGTCAATTTTAGGACGAAGAGCGAAAAGTACTCTCCTAGGTTTTAGCCTAATCGGGGCTTTAGCCTAATTGGCTTTATGCGTCTACTGGGCATGCGGTAGATGTCTTTCTCCTTGCTTTCGGAGTTCTCAGGCTCAATAGTCTCGTGATGCACATGGGTACTTTTCCATGTGTCCTGAGGTGCACTCTGACACTGTAAGGTTTCCGTCAATTTGGCAGCTGATTCGGATGCCCTAGCCTCATCTAGTGCGATCTGCAGAGAGAGGTTGGATTTAGCGAGTAGCCTCCTCTGCAGAGTAATATCTCGCACACTGCAAATTATGCGATCCAGAATCAGCTCCTCCAGGTCTCAGAATTTGCAGTAAGCTGCTGCTTTCCAGAGTGCCGCCACATACTCATTGATAGATTTGCCCTCCATCTGATTTTGGATGTTAAATTTGTGCCGGCGAATGTATTTGGACGGTTTGGGTGTGTAGTGGGTCTTCAGCATTTTTTGTAATGCAGACCAGGACACTGCTTGGAGCGGGGTTGGTTCTGAGAGGTTTTTCACCATTTTGAACACTTTCCGGCCACAATAACTGAGGAACATGTTCTTTTTATGGGCTTCTGGAACGCCCATGAGATAATTCACTTCGAGGAAACACTCAAATCGTAGCATATATGATTCCCAGTGCTCAGTGGCTGGATCATACGGAGTTGGTGGGGCGTGCATAGCCATCTTGATTCCCTTTCCTCATTCAGCAATGGCTTGCTCAATGCCGCACAGGATACTCTGGGCTGGATGTACTTGCAGGATCACGTTTGCTCTTTTTGTTTGTCTAGTTGTCTTCTGATCCCATCCTCATCACCAGTGTTAGATCAGGTAAAGGAAGGCACACAAAGGCTCCAGTAACAACAGCTCTTTATTGCAAGTCAAGTAAACATCCAGCTGAAGAAGGGTCTGACAGCATCCCCTTTTAAAGGGATCTGTCAAGACCTTTTGACCAATGGGATTAAACCTCTGTTCCCAAAGGAACAGAGAACCTTGGTGGAAACCTCTGTCGGGGGGGAATATCTAACAGCTATCATTTTGGTAGAGCAGCCACTCTGCTTCGCAGGTGTCTCAAACCACATTCATGACCAAACTTCACTTTGGCCTCTCTATAAAGAAAGGAGGCCATATGACACCATTCTGGAAGTAGATACCATTTCAGAGCAGCTACAATTTTTTGCCCTGCATCGGTTGTAACTTCAGGCATTGGTTGTAACTCCCTTCATTTGATGCCATTAAATATTTATTTAATTAATTTAATTAATTAATTAGTTAGTTAGTTAAAAACTTTGAAACAGAAAATATATATATAAGTACAGCAATTTAATTTTGAAAGATGGTGGAAGAGTTGCTGAATGAATGATTGTAAGTCAAAGTCTACCTGTATTACTATTGATCAGTTCAAGGAATTTTTCAGAGGCAAAGTAGAATACAGATAAGGCACCTATTTGAGACTAAATGACTCCTTTTTTGCATTCAGTAACATGCATTGAGTCACATTAAGCCTTTTCTTTAGCGAAAACTGCACTAACCGAAGCGATATAATTACTGTTGTGATTATGTCAGAAGTTGCAGACATTTAAATATTGGATTATCTTATTCCACATCATCATTAGTTTTTGAGGCAATCAATGCAAAGTGGAACTTGGTTAAGCCAGTTCCCAAAATAAGAAAGAATAGTAATTTTTAGAAATCACATTCAGCAACTTCTGTAAAGAACATGTCATCAATGTGGCAAATACACTTCAGACAAATTCTTTTAGACACATGGTTGGGATGTTTAGAAAATGAAAATAAAAGTTTTCTACAGTGGAACTATTCCATATGGACTTTGTTGACAATGCACCAAGAGTTTATTCACGAGTTAAAATGTGACAGGACTTATTTAATTCCTCATAAATCAAGAACCATTATTTATTAAGAGAAGTCCATGCTGATGGAAGTATTGAAAACATCTTTGATTTCCAATTGTTATTATATTTGTCCTGATCCTTTCAAATGGTATATATTTGTCTGCTTTACTATACACATTAAACTCTTATCCTTTAGGATTCCTTGTTTATTAAAAATGAGTTCAATCCTCTGAACAATTGAACTGAATAACTGAAGGGCAAAGCTTAAGGATGTTCTTCAAAGTAATAAAGAACAACTCATATCATTTCATTTCTCTGTCTTCATTAATTATTAGATTTTAAAAATAACATGAACTCATGAGTCAATTTGCATTTAAGGCAGGTTGCATTGGAATGCTAAAATATGAATGTATTATAGATTTTTGGGGATATTTGGTTAAATTTGAGTTTTAAATTAAAAATACTAAATGCTTTTTCCTTATAGACATGCACATGCACATCTGCATAATCTTGGTATTAATGTATAGATTCTTATAGCTCCAAGAAAAATTTGTATTTTCTGAAGATATATATTTACTGTCAATTACTGTGAAATAATTGAAGTAGAAAACTATGAGCTATTATAAAAGCAAACCCCAATTTAGCTTTTGGAATGCTTTTATTGGGGCGCTGTTGTTAGCTCCCAATTGCTCATTTGTCAAAACTTTAAAAGGCATTTAATTCTTTAATTAAAGAAACATTTCTAATGAGAATTTTAAAAATGCTTGACATAGGCATGGATGAATCACACAGTTAAAAGCCACTTTAATTTATTTTCCTTTTTTAAAAGCCAACTTTCTCTTCCCTTTTGAAGGCATTAGGGTAACTGTGGTTTTCAAAAACATGATTTCTAACCTATTTTGTAGCTTTTATCTTTTATTTTTTATTACTTCTTTAAGAAAAAAATATTTTTTTTCACAATTTACCTTTCATTTTTTTAACCCAAAGGTTTAAATGTGACTCTGCAGTTGTTAAAATAAATTGAAATTACATCAAGAAACCATTCAAACTGGGGGAAAGAGCACTTTTTAAAGACAGAGAAGTAGAAGAACATATGAATAACAACTGATGAAGGGAAGCTAAACATTCTTTGAGCGTCTGCTGTTTAAACGTCCCTTGCAGCATATATGAACTATAAATGGCATAGCTATTGAAACCCTTTAAGCCATATTGATTTAGAAATTATAATTGCTTGATGTCATTGAATCTTATGCAGTAAAACTTCCAGCTGGGTTTTGCCAGATGTGACCTACATTGTTTGTCGTGAATGCCATTAAATATTTGACCTTAATTGTAATATCTTCAGTATATAAATAAAGGTTTCCCACCAGGGTTACCATACTCACACATTTTTATTTTATTGAGTTTACAGATGTAGAAAATATCTGATTGGCTGTGGGATCTTTGCAAACTGCCATTAAAAGTAGTTCTAAACTTTCAGCCACTGGGATCATAATTTCTGATGCTAAGCAAAGTGGTTGTTAAGTAAGTGATGCTCAATTTTATGACTTTCCTTGCCATAATTAAGTGAATACTGTAGCTGTTAAGTGAATCATGAGATCATTAAGGGAAGCTGGTTTCCCCCATTGACATGCCCTTTGGAAGTTGGCTGGGAAGGTTGCAAATGGCGCTCATATGATCCAGGATGCTGCAACTGTCATAAATATATGTCAGCACATATTAGAAATCTGAAATACTCATTTTATTAGGTTCCTATAGTTGCCCATCTGCACACATGATTCTGGGAAACAACCAAAATTAATTGAATGGGCTATAACTTTGAATAGTTGCTAAATGAATGGTTTTTAAATTGAGGACTACCTGTGTCAAAGTAGAGAGCTGAAGGAGTTCTTTTATTTATACGAATAAATCCAACCCCCATTTTAGTGCCGGATTATAAACCAAAGCATTCCAAGCAAAGGGCTCTGTCCTGTCTCTGCCTGAGGACATGCACTACCAGGGACTTCTCTAGCTTGGTGTCCTCTCTCAAAATTCTCTTACTATTAAGTAATTTTAATGAAAATCACAAAAAGTCTACATTTTTAGTTATTTTCTTAATATTTAAAGTTATATTTTAGAGTGAGGGTTTTATTAGACTTCTCACTCAGTGGTTTAATATATGGAGTATGTACATTAAGCTTTATAGAGTTATTTTTAATTTAATCAAACAATTACAACACCCCAGTTTCATTTGCCACTCTAGAAAATAAATAAGATGAAGTCAAATGACAAATGAATAAATAAACACAATAAATTTAGCAAAGACACATAGGGGAAAACAACATGACTAACTATAAAACCATATGCTGTAAAACATCTGGAAGGGAATGGGTCACAGTCCTGCTGCTCCAGGGCTTGTTGGTGAAACTGATCTTTAAGGTTTGAATAAAACACCACAGGGTTGGAACCATATGGAATTCTGCATTTCTATTACCCCCGAGGGCTTGCGTGAACAATAAATAAGGCATGTTTCCGAGGTCCTGCAAGATAGCATTCTTAACTGAGAGGACCTCATATGCCAGATATCATGTTTGCTTCTCATATCTGTATTGCATGCAATACACACAATTCTCAAAATAAATGCAGCATACAAATCAAACATAATGTTATTGGAAAACAATGGTTATAATAAACGCTTTCAATTTATTACCGCCTTAGACCAGAGACCAGAACAAAATAAAACTCAGTAAATATACAATTAAAAATTCTAGTATAAAATAATAAATAACAACTAAAATCTATAATAAAATCCAGTCTGTCGATTATACATGGTCTGCAATTACAATCCATAAACTGTGTGACCCATTGTAGGTTTAATGCTAAAAGGGAAAGGGTCATAATAAACTCATGACTGTTGCATTACTAAAGACTGGAATGGTAAAGAATAGGAGCTGCTTCCTAATAAAATGGCGAACATAAATTAGAGCAAGAAAATGTTCACAGAAATACTTTATCTTGTTTCTGCTGGTGCAATTTTGTCATTGGCAGGAGTGTAATATTTATTGTCTCTTTCTTTTTTCTGTTATGAAGTTAATGGGTGGTTTAAAATACAAAATGGGTACATTACACTTTGTGGTGGCTTATGTGCTTACTGTATTATGCATTTGGGAGGAAAGAAGTAAAAATGAAAATCAGTATAATCAGCTGTTTGACAGTAAGTGGTTTTGCTACCAAATTTGGGCAACATAATCCAGAGGGTGCTTTGAGGTGGGGTTTTTCCCTGTTTGCTTTGCAAAATGGAGATTAAGATTCATAAGTATGTTGCAGATCACCAATTCCTGGTATTAAAGGATAGACAATGATGATCTTGTGCTGACTTCATTGTCCCTGGGCCAAGATCAAAGATATGAAATGTTTAGGTCTCAAGTAAGTAATTAAAGGTGCAAAAGTAGTTCTGGAATCCCTTAATCAGCAAAAGAGTATATTACTCTGGTTTCTCTTCAGATCGTTTAAATCTTATTAATAAGTAGAGTTCTCTATTAGAGTCTATTAGATTACTGAAGGCATCTGATTTTTCGGTTGTTTAAAATTGATGTTAATATATTTTAAACTGATAAAATATATCTGAGAGTAGAAGAATAGTGGGTATGCAAACATACAAAGTATGGGTATGCAAATACTCCTCAACTTATAACTTTATAGAGCCTGGAATTTCTATCTTATGTCATGATGATCATGTCAAAGCACCCACATGACTGGCCCAGTTTTATGATACTTTTCTGGCAATCATTAAGTGAACACATGACTGTAAAGCAAATTGATTGTTAAGTGAACCCATTGTCTGCAATAGTAATTTTAGCCAAAAACCAGAAGTAAATGCTGGTTTTCAGCAAAAAGTCTTGTGAATTGTGATCATGTGACCATGGAGTGCTACAGGACAGTTGCCCAACACACAAAATGCAATTAAATAATGGTGGGTGGGCAGAGGGGGCAGAGTTTTGAATCCACATTGTAGCAGTAACACTTAGACTTATATACCACTTCATAGTGCTCTTACAGCCCTCTCTAAGTGATTTACAGCATATTGCCCCCAACAATCTAGGTTCTCATTTTACCCACCTCGGAAGGATGGAAGGCTGAGTCAACCTAACAACCATTGTAAGTATCTTTGGTGCCCCCTCCCCTTCATTGCTAAGTTGAAGACTATCTATATACATCCCAATGATAGTATTATGAGCATTTTCCCACCTGTAATTCTAGACCAATTTTCTTAAGACACTGTTTTCCCTTTCTGTTGGGTTTTTGGTGTTCTCTGTGGTTGGCAGCTTACTTGCCCAACAGGTAACATCATAAGTGCAAGGGAAAAGTGAGTTTTGGTGGCTGTTTATATATATGAGCTTGCCCTGCAAATCTTGGTGGTGTATGGCTTCCTCCTTGATGATGCTTTGATTAGGTTTCCTTCCTCATTGTTTATCTAGTGCTATTTCCTGCTTCTCTGAGTGTTGGGTGCTGGAGGGCATGTGTTGAAGGTTGTTTCCTTCCTCACTAAACTTTTGGTTGTGCCTTTTAAATAGCATGTACATTTATCTCTATGTGTTTATTGATGGATGGTTTTGTATGGGAAAAGGCCATTATTTCTAATGGAGCAAAGACATTCAGAAAATATAGTTATAGGTATGACTCCCTGAACCCAAACTTTCTGCTTATAATGTACAGCTACTATTAAATGGGGAGAAGTTGGTGTTAGCAATAATAGGTTTTGGGATTAGTTCCATTATGGCGGGTGCTGGACCAGCTTGGTATCACTTTTCTACCATCTAAAACTGGGGAAAACACTGACAACAGTAGCCACCCTGTGTCTTACTGATAAATCATATATCCAAAAGCATTTCCTGGCTATACACCCAATTCTGGCTTTGAAAGGCAGGGCAAGCTGTTTTCTGAATCCTGAACTTGTCTGTCTAATGTTAGACAGAGTCTCTATCCTAAGTGCATTGAAACCTTATTCATCTATATTACATCTCACCTAATACGGATGCATAAACAAAAAAATATCAGAATCAAACCTATTGACTGAGAACTTTACAACTTCCTGGAAAGTATTTGGTGTGAAGCAGGAAATATGGAAAAATTACAAAAATTATGAAAAATCAGGTTTGACAGAGATACGAAGAATAGAAAAATATATAGGCGGCTTTATCTTTTTTCAAGTATTCATTAACCATTTTAATGAACAATTAATCACAAGATATTGCAGCTGTAGTCTACTACCCCCACATTTCATTATAAGCAATCAAGAACATCTGTCAGGGTTCCAAATAGCATCCTCAATAAAATAAAAATCTGAGGCTAGAGATTCCTCAAAGTTCCAATTTATTAGAAGAGCCATCTTAGCACATCTGGAAAAACCCGAATCTGAAAGGTTCCAGGTTTTCCTCACCCAGTTGAAAGTTCAACTGCCCCAGCACCAACATTGTCCAATCAGTCACTGTCCCAAAAGAAGACTCCTCCCAGTGATCCCCTTCCAGGTCCTGCAGTAAGATGACCTTGAGGAATATTATTTTGACTACAAAGTTCCAATGCTCCATACAATTCCCCCCTCCCAGTTTCCCACAGTAGAATATGTTGCAGGCTTGAGGCCACTATAAAAAAATAGCTTCCCAGCCTGACAACATCTTTATAACACAAAAAACTGTACCACAAAAAGGTCTGAAGATAAGCTACTATATCTGGGCTGAAAATATTCAGAAAACAGCTGGATGATTGTATAGAGAAAAGTAGTGATAAGGACTTTTTTGTACTTTTGATATGCTAACCCCATTGTAATAATAAGATATTATTACCAAAGCACACTGAAGTCAAGGCTACATCATGAGAGTGAAGTCCAAACACAGAGAGGAAATACCATCAAAGCAATAAACATCTGAGGAATGCCAACTATGATACAGATAGCTAACATACTGGACTCAAGCAGAATTGAAAGCCCTGAATAGGAAGATCAGAAAACTAATGACAATGAATCATGCCCTTCATCCATATAACTATGTTGGCATACTCTACTTACCGAAGAATGTAGGCAGGCATAGAATGTTACAACTACACCAGACTGTTAAAGAAGAAAATAAAGGCATTGGAAGAATACCTAAGGACAGTAAAGAAGAATTACTGAAGTCACTACACCATGAAGCTTACTAAATACCAAATAGACCAAAGTGGCCTATAAAAAAGATCAAATGAGGAAAAGAAAAGAGACAAGGCAAGGAATGTATAAGGCAAATACGTTTTTAAAAAAACCAGCACACAACTTAGATAACAATACCTGGCCATGACTAACAGCAGAAAAATTGAATAATCAGAAAGAGAGGCTAATTTTGGCTTCATAAGCTCAAGCCTTAAGAACAAATATATTATCACCACCAGTCAATTGTAAAAGACAATATGGAACAGGTTACATCCTGTGACTTTTAACATTAGTAAAAGACATCTGCTTATTCCATGTTCTTGGGAAATATTCAATTGGAAGACAAAATTCCAAATCCAGTTTAAATATCTGGCTGGCTTTGTGTCTATATTGCCTATCCCAGGTCCTTGAGAAGGACTTGATAGGTACACAAAAATGCCAAATTCAATCTAAATATCTGGCTGACGATGCAACAAACTATAGTTAATACATTAACTTTTGTGCCACCTAACTCTTCAGTGACTTTGGGCAGCTTACAAGAAACAAAGGAATTACAATAAACTATCAGGGGGGAAATAATTTTGAATAAAGTGAGGAGTCTTATTTTTCCTCATCAAAGATCTGGGTGAAAAACCAGATTTTTCTAATCAGAAAAAGAAGGCCATCCAGAATTTACTATGAACCTTGTCTTTTATTAAGTATTTTGTTAACTAATAATTTTATTTATTTTGTTAACTAAAAGGCTGTATTATATGCATAGGTGGTATTCAGTTGGTTTGGACTGGTATGCCCAAACCAGTAGTGAAAATTGAAGGTGGGCTCACCTCGGTCCTATGCCGTCCTATTTAGGCACATTTTCAAGCCACACATATGTGTGCAAGCCATGCACGATCAAAGCGCATGCATGGACAGCCAAGTGCTGTTATGTGAACCGGTAGGGAAAGTAAGTGAATACCACCCTGATTATATGGAAACCAAGGTGGTAAGGTAGTGGATTAAGCCTGGAGACACCTAGTTTCAAGTGTATCTTCAATCATGGAGATTCATTCGGTGATTACTTTTCCAGGCTGTTAGTATGGCTATGGAAATAAAGGAAGATTCCAATGTAAGCTTCCTTGAACTCCTGGGAAAACAAGTGAGATGTAAATCAAACAAATAAGTAAATAAATAAATCAAACCAGAATGCTGGATAATGTTAAAGGAAATGCTCTTTTAAGATACCAACATAATTTATATATTGTTATATGACTTACAATGTCAAACTAGTGATTGTTACTATAGCGGAATCACCACAATACTATCAGTAACAACTCTAGGACACAATACTAATAAGTTGTTTTAAACAGTGCACTATATTTACTCTATCATTCTATTCCTCAAGAGTCTTATCTTGTGTACACATTGTGGACAAGCACCACTGAACCCATGTGCAATATACTGATTAAGTATAGACTTTTAAAACGGGTAGCTGAGTCTTTCCTTTAAACTGGGGCAGAGGTGGGTTGCTGCTCCGCCCACCCACCTGGATGCTTCTACACATGCACATAAGAGTTGTGCACGCACAAGCGCACACGGGAGCGCGCCTGAGCTGGTAGTAAAAAAAAATAAGCAAACCACCTGAACTTGGGTACTATAGAAAATGTATGTGATGCCACAAGTATATAGCTTTTGTTGGATATGCTAAACTACTTATCAAATTACTTGAAGTAGCACCTGTTTTATTATCAGCTTGCTCTTACTCTTATGACTAAGAAAAAAGGGCCTCGTGACTCTGAAATAGATTGCCATTTTGTGTGTAATCATTACAAGCCTTAAGAAAATCAGGAAGGCCTATATATTTTTGTCCATTTTTTCCTCAGGTGTATATCTTACTATACTGGTTTTGAATTTATGAGAATATACTGTAAGGATGGCACCTATTAACTTTATTAGTTATTTCATTATTGAGAATATTAAAAAAAGAAATCTAGAAATATTTTTTAAAACCTGCAAAAAGGACCAGTCTTTTTCATAACCAATAGCTAAATATAAGATTAACTTCTCTGTTTTAGTGGAAATCCCATTCAGAAAATAGAAATGAACAGGATGGAGAAAAATGTTACATTCTGTGAGCAACACAAATAGACTTTACTTAGTCAAAACATGTAAGAGCTTTTCAATAAACAAGTAGTAGGAGTATATAACTATATTAAGATTTTTAAAAGTGTGTTGCTATTTCCATGTTATAAATTCTTACTTCACCTCATCTTTGAAGAGCTTAGAGGTTCTCCATCTACAAACTCACCCATCCCGAGAATCAACCTGAAATGTGCAAATAAATCACATCACCTTTTTCCAATTTAACTGTGTTCTTAAATACACTCTCTGATCCAAAACAATTTTTTGGGAGTCCTACTCTTGAAATTGTAAATTTCTGAAATAATCAACCCAAGCATTCTGAATGACATGTAAACCACTACAGGTAAATTTATGTTAATTTACTGCCAAATGCAGCTAATGTATGTGAGATTGGGATGTTTAAAAAAAACTTCAACCCTCAAAAACAAAAGTTTTTAGTTCAGAAAGGAAGTGAGTATGTGTGTGTGTGTGGGGGGGAGGGAGGGATTAATTCTGAATTCATTCCGATTTATTTCAAACTATTTTCAATCCGAGCCGTGTTCTGAATAATATCTACCTTTGAAAGTAAAAAAATAAATAAACCTAGTCTTCCAATGGGGTTACTTCCTTATTTAGATAACAACACGCCTAAACACGCCTGCCCAGAGTAAGCATTCGTCAATTTAATCGGGCTTATTTCAGAATAAGTGCGAATAGTATTGCATCTTTAATTCTGCACCCTGATTTGCCCAATGTTGACACGCATTCATTTATGGCCTTGACATCGCCTGGTTTTCATCCTCGTTACATTCCAGCCCGAAGAATGCAGGCAATAGAAGATATCCGGGACAAAAGACAAAAGCACATGCGAGTTCCCTTTTCTTTGCCTTGGCATGAATGGCGAAACTGGCGTCCCCAGGCCAGAAAGGTGGGACCAACCGCAAGCCCAGTCAGAAGGCAGCGAAAGAGTTAAAGGGGGAGGGGCTTGCTTCGCGCGCTCCCGCCCGATCAACTAGACTGGAGAAGCTCTTTCGCGCGCTCTTTGCCTCGGCAGCAGCAACAGTAGGACGGACTGCTGCGCGCGCAAAAGAGCCCGGCCGGCGGGTACCCGTTTCTACCGTGTGCGCCTCTCGACGGGCAGAGACGGTTGCGGGGGCGCGCTGCCGGGAGTTTCAGGTCATTAGATGGGGCTGAGGCGGAGCGGCGGCAGCGTCCACTGAAGAGAACGAGGCTGTGGGTGCGCGTGCGAGCGAAAGGAGAGGCGAGACCAGTCAGCGAGCCCAGCGAGTCAACCCACCGGTAACTGCCCACCTTCGTAGCTCTGGAGAGAGGCTTTTGGGGCAGGCGAGTCCCCCCTTTTTTTCTCCTTACGCGGGGGTGCGCAGGAAGGGGGGGCATAAGGTCCTGTCGTGGCGCACCCTGTGTGAATGCCGAGCCTCTGTGTATGGAAGAGGGCGGAGAAGAAGCGGGCAAAGCTCTTGTGGGACAGGAACTGGTTCCCGGCGAGGAGCCTACCCCGTGACTCTCGCTTTAGCTTGCCTCGGAGCGAAACTGGTGGCGGCCTCTTTGGGCGTTTTATGGTAGGGGATTAAGGCTCGTGCAGGTATTTTACTCGTGGCTCGTAATGGGGCGTTTTGCCGCTTTCCCCACCTCTTCCGTGTCCCTTCTCCTCCCAACTCTGGGCTGTCTTTTTTTCTTGCCCCGGATTATCTCCCATGGGGGATAATCTTTGTTTCCCGCTCGGGATTATCTCCTCGACCTCTGCGGGATTATTCTTCTTTCTCCCCGCCTCTTTTCGCAAAATTTAGGGGCGGTGCGCGGACAGATCACCCTCCTCCCCTTTCCTTCAGCGATTATTGCGCGCGCTCTCCCCAAAATAGGGGGTTCGTCTTGCCATTTCAGATGAAAAACACACATTCTGGTTTCTCTCTCCCGCTCCCTTTCCCTGTTGCCTGTAGCTGCAATCCGCATTCAGTTGAGTAAGGGGGGGAAAGGTGGCGGAGCTGACTGAAGAGCTGGGTGGGTTGTAATTGCCACTGTGGTGCTGTCACTTCACTACATTTGGAGCTGGGAGGGCGGGAGGCAGGACAAGCGCAAGGATTGGCCGCGGGAAGGGCGATTTTCTGGGGGAGAAGATAGGTAAGTGTTGAAGTCTGCCAAATGCAGGGAAAACGTACTGTCGCGCTTCACCCATGCTGGTAAAATAGCCATTTGGACTGCTAGAAGCTAAACGAACAAGGAATCACACGATGTTCTTTGGCATTATGATTTTTTAGGTGCATTCAGGTCCATTGTTACAAAACTGTCAAGGGTATCTCTTTATTTTGGATTCAATCTCTAGAAAGGTCTGCATCAGAATAATTGAAAGAGTTTACTGAAACTCAACATGTGAATGAAAGACTGGCTGAGTGTCATTTGTTGTTAGTAGGGGTCAGTCCTGAATAGAATGGACTGTACTTTATGGCTGCCAGCCAACTGGTCACTGCTATTGCTGAAGGAGGGGCATTGTTTCAATTATTGTTGTGGGGACAGAGTGTATATAGGATAATCTTTAACTCATGACAGAGCAAGTGGTAGTAATCTGCTAGTATCATCAACACCCTTTTTCTTTCACCAGGAATTTGCCTGCTGCTACTGCTGAGTTTGTAATCAATTCTGCAGTACAGGGTTTCATCCATCAATTAAAGTTCATTTTATTTGACTTTGGGAAGAGAGGGGCCTTGGGCAACTATAAATAGACCTTTGGACTACGTTGTATCAGTAGAGGAAGACAAGTAAATTCTAGTAACACTGTATGTGAATTGCAAGTGTCTTGCAGGGATGACTGTCATAATGTTTCTACCTTGACTCCTGGCTTGGGTGCATGTTATAAGTTATTTTAAAAGACAAGCTATTATTTAGCAATTTCTCTGTGAAAATTCCTCAGTTAAAACCCTTTTTCAACAACTATAATCATATCTGAGTACTACAGACAGGATCAAAATTTGAATTTGGTACGTTCAAAATCTCAAAAAAAAAAAGCATGTTAATGAGAGAAACTCTAGAATATTCAGTACATGCTGCAGCCATCTGTTCATTTTTCATCTCTCTTGTTTACAACTTGTGGGCTTTTCAAAATTATCCATTTAGGTGAACTCTTTACAACCAAAAGATTTTGTTCCTTGAATCATAGTGGAGATAACATAATACTTTATTATGTTATTCTTTGTATTCATATTACAATATTTTGGTACCTAATTGACTATCAAATTATTTGAAATTTTAGTATGTATGGATTTTCAATTAGAATTGTACCTTGGATTAAGAATGGTTTTAGTAGGTACAGTACTTAGCATAAAGATTGATGGAACTTTGAAGGAATTGACTTGGTTGTGTGCATTCATTTGCAATTGTAAAAAATTTAGATGCCAAAAATTCTTATGTGTTTTACAAAAAATGAAGAGAGTTTTTTGGTCCTGTATTGATAATATGTTGATTGGTGTTTTCATTAATGTCCTCTTTCTTTTCAATGAAAGAAATGACTATGTGGAAGAAATAGTGATGTCTTGCTTGTTAGCCCTAATGACTCTAATAAATGTGTTGGAACTTTTGCCAATGGACTGCAGTGTTGGATATGCAATTATGCAAGAGATTTAACACTATTTTAAGGTCTGGGGTTTTGGGGAACTTTTTTTTTTGAATCTTTATAAAATAGAAAGTATCTGTTCTTCAGTACTGTGACCATGAAAGGACAAATAGAAAATGGCTCAATTTCATTAAGAAGCCAGTTATATGTAGAATTCCCATCATATAATTATAGCTAATGTTCAGAATCCACTGTTATATTTGGATAAGTATTAAATTGTTGCACAAATGAATAGTTCCCAGCACATTATTAATATGCAGCTGTTGGTTGCTACCAAATAAATAAGCAAGAATTATAAGAAGAAGAGAAAATGTTGTCTATGAATATATGGGATAGTGTATACATATTCAAATAATTTTCTTGACAACTGTATGGAAGTCACTTACAATTATTCCATAAGCCATTCCTGATTTTAAAAAGTTAAATGTCTGGGATCTGGTTAATATTTTGATGGGAAATCATCAGTAAATTCCAAGATACAGATTAGATTCTGAAGCTGTAAGAATTTCTGAAAGGTAATGATAATCTACTTGTGTCGTAAAATTGCATGCTTGCTTTCATGACATCACCAAATATCAAACTAAACAAATAAACACTAAACTTACAACCATTTGCTTAGTAATAATTCAAATGTACAAACGCACTGGAAAAAATATTCAAGACTGCCCCTTGTATTTAGAACCATTACTGCATTCCCATAGTCAAAACCCAGGTGCTTGGCAACTGGCATGTATTTAGGATGGTTGCAATGTCCTTGTGTCATGTGATCATCATGTGCAACCTTCCCAGCCAGCTTCCGATAAAGTCAATGTGGGAAGCTGGAATTGCTTAATAACCATGTAATTCACTTGACAATTGTGGTAATTTGCTTAACAACCATGGTAAATGGTTGTAAAATTGAGTGTGACTCACTTAACAATTACCTGACTTAGCAGTGGAAATTTTGATTCCAATTGTGTTTGTAAAACCAGGAATACCTGTAGATACATCAATTCTTGTTCTCAGTTTCTGTGGCCTTGATTTGCCTTGCACAGATACATCTGAGGGAAGGGCCAGCAACATAGAAATGGTGGTACAACCTGGTGATAAAATCCATGCTCCTTTTAGATATCTATTGCAGGCGTATTAAAAGGGGCACAGGGTTGCCTACCTTATCTCACCCACTATTTTAGCCTCCTTGGCTTTCCTCGATATATACATCTAATTTCATGTCTGCTTTTACATTGTAATTCTGTCCTGTATATGCTGTAATTTATAAATAGAGAAATATGGTATTTCTTTTGAGACCCTTTCATGAGTTGCTATCAGAAAGGAGCGGAGAGAAAAAGGGAGTTGCTTCTCTGATCCCCTTCTTGATGTCATCTGGCTCATCAATTGCCCATACATTACTAAGTGAGAATCATTGAGGAGAAAACCTACTTCAACATGATTTCCCCAGATTTTAATACCAGTATTGTTTTATCATCTCATGATATCTTTTATTAATAAAAAGTTGAGGATAGTGGGACTATATTGGTGATAGGATCAAAAGCTTGTTTTCCCCAGCACTCTGCATTAGTCTTTACAGGGAGAAGAGTCCTAGAAAGGAGGCAATGACAAACCACTGAAGAACTTTGCTAAGAAAATGTTGATGAAGATTTTCAGTCATCCAGTTACAGTTGTATGTAGCTTGAGATATGGCAACTGGACTTTTTCTTCTTCTTCTTCTTCTTCTTCTTCTTCTTCTTCTTCTTCTTCTTCTTATTATTATTATTATTATTATTATTATTATTATTGCCAAAAAAAACTGCAAGGACCAGCACAGGCAGCCGTCAAGAGTCCACACTTAAGTTGAAGGGAGTAACAACAACAAAAAATATCAATGTGTCATGGTATAGAAAGAGACATTTGATGTAAAACACATCTCTGTCTCCCCAAAATTACCCAATATTCACATTTATACTTTAAAAAAGAAAAGAAATTGACTACAACTGTGAAGCAATGTAGCGCTTACAGAAATGAATGTGAGCAAAGAGTGACATCTTTGTATAGGTAATCCTCGGTGAGCAATGGTAATTGGGAGGAGGAACCCGGTTGCTAAGCAACACGGTCATAAAGTACAATATTGTATGTCTAATCTACCATGTGGTTATTAGGGGCAACATCACATGATTGCCACATGTAATCTTCTTCCGGCTTCCCCATTGATTTTATTTGTTGAACCTAATAATGAAGGTTACAAATAGTGACAAATAACAGAATAATAGAGTTTGAAAGGACTTGGGAGGTCTTCTAGTCCAACCCCCTGCTCTGGCAGGAAACCCTAAACCATTTCACATAAATGGTTGTCCAATCTCTTTTTAGCAGCAAATGGTAATTGTGAAATGCTGCAACCCTTGTAATTGTGAGCCAGTTGTTAAGCCCCAAATAGTGATCATGTGACTGTGGGGACACTGTGACAGCCATAATTTCAAAGATAAGTCTCCTTGTTCAAGATTGTAGCAGTTGCTGCATGAATGATAGTTAATTGAAGATTATCAACATCTAGAGATCTGCATGTTGGCATTGTAAGTACAAATAATGCTGCTGTAGTACTTTTATTAGTGCTATTCTTCTACAAACCTACAGTTATATAGTACAGTGGTCTCTAGGTACTCATTGCTAATTGAGTCTTAGAGTGCAATGTGTATAAAAAACAATATTAGACAAATTTGTCCAATAAGGAATAATGTAGTAAGTCACAAGGCAGCTGACACCAATATGTTCTAGGTTGTGTGTTGAATACCAAACAAATGATGATTATTGGGATAAAAATTTTGTATAAAAAAATGAGTACCAAATTCAATGAGTTTCAAAGCAATTGAGTTCCAACATACCACTGTATGTATTTGGTACTATGTTTCAGGTTTACAACATTTTTAAAATATACTACTTAGTCTAATTACTTCACATTTGTGAATTTTGTGCAGATATGCTAACATAAAGAACTATATTAATAAAGTATATGGATCTTGAAGATGTTGCAGTAAGTTCCAGTGTTGGTAAAATTAATTGATATGATAATTTTATAATTTATTTAAAAGTAGCCTCGTTATAAATTTGTACCAATTCTAAATATATTTAATTGCAAACATTCATGATGTGTTTCAACAGAATATCAAATGGGCACATTTAAGAGAAAATCCTTAGATTAAGTGTTGGTTTAACATTTTTGTCTGTCAAACATCAATTTAAAGATAAAAAGAATTATGAAAATGAGTAATTTCCATTGTGTCTTGTTTATAAATTTCCCAAATAACTAATTTTGGAAGGAAGAAGTATTCGTAAGTATATGGAGGTATGTGAAGTCATGTGATCACCATTTGTAATCTTCCCAGCTGTTTCCCATAACCAAAGTAACTAGAGGAAGCTGAATTCACTTAACAAACATGGGATTCACTTAATAACTGCAGTGATTCACTTAATCATAATTAAAAAGGTTGTAAAATAGATACAACACCCTTAACTGCCTTGCTTACCAATGAAAATTCTGGTCCCAACTGTAGCAGTCATAAGTTGAGGACACTCTGCATCTGTTTTCATTTGTTTGCCTATAAACTATCTATACAAGTCTAGGGTTAGATTGCCTGCATTTAATTTAAAGCAATTGTATAGCTATCCTAGTCAAGATAAAGTAGATAATCCGTATTACTTAGTAGTTGTGTTTATAAGAATATTGTCTGATAATTTTGCATGGTTGGCTTGGAAAAAAACTACCAAACCGTGATTTGTTCTGTACATAGGGAATAGAAACAATAAATGATTGCAAGGAACAATTTATCTGAGATAACTTTTCCTACAAAAGATTGTAGCAAAGTTTCAGCAGCAAATTGGTTATTCAATGTTTAATTGAGCAAAACAAAGATTTCTCAAAGCTTGTTAAGGGAATAAAATATATTCTATTGTTATATAGAAAATGTTGATGTAGGAGAAGAGCAGGCAGAGTTAAGGGAGCAGAGTTAAGTGCATGAACTCTATGGGAATAACATGGGGGAATTTCCAATGAACAGTGTTGATTTAAAACAAACAATTGGAAATTGGCAGGTGGTGCTTTGTGTCCAGGGCTTGAGTCCTTAGGGTATATAGAGACCCACTTTTTAGTTATACTAGTGATTTGTGTTCACATTGTTGGCTACCCTGTATTTTAAATTTTGTAATGTGTACAATTGTTTTTATTACATTTTAACTGTTCACTACCCAAAGTTACTTTTTGAGATAAGTGGCCATATAAATAGGATAAATAAGTAAACCTCTCCAAATTTATTTGATGACAGTGCATTCATAAAACACAAATGTGGCTAGTGGTTTTCAGAACATGGGAATAGATGTGATCAGTGCATTATTTATTAATAATTAAGAAACTACGTTGTCATTTGGTGGAATGGAAAATAAAATACAAATAACAGTTACATTCTTCCTTCTATTTTGCTGATTGAAATAATTTTACCAATTTTCAGGTTTATGTACTTAGCAATCTTTGGATGGATTTTCACATCCAGTGGTAAGTCTGGGAGTATTATTTTGCACAAATTCTCCCTTTCATTATTTTCTGTGTCTGCTACAGAGCAAAGTAGCATTCATGAACTGCTTTGGTAAGTATTTGCAAAACAGACTAAAGGAGATTGAAAAAGCTGCAATGATTCATAGTATGGCTCCTATTCCATTTCTATTTTCTTCCTCATTATTACCTTTGATACAACCTACATTTTTTATAAAAAGTTATTTCTACGAAGCAGAGAAAGAATAAATGCATGTAGTTTCCCTCCAAAAATAATATGATGACATGATGATAAAGTTGTAATAGCAACTTTAGATTTTCTTATGTGCAATATAAGGATGTGTGGATCAGTAAACATTATGACTGTTTCGTTATTCCCTTTGATGGAAAACAGGTTAATCTGTTGATTCATTGTATGTTTCGTAGTCATATACTAGTGTATGCTTCCATTCTTCCAATTGTGGACTATTTTGCCTCCTTATTTTTGCATGCTACTCACAGCTGCTATCCTGCACATTATCCCCATCTGCCTATCAACATGGAAATGAAATTCTGTATTGCCATTCAAATGATTGGGGCTTCAGCTACATCCACTATTTTAAAGTATAGATAACATCAGATCCAAGTAAAAAGCAGCAAAATTCATTCAAGTCCAATCTTTTATTTCAGGGTAGATAAAAATAGCTGATTTTTTAAAAAATTAAAAATGGATTTTTAAATTTTAAATTGGAGTTTCTTATTTTTATTAAATTTATTTTAAATAAAATGCTTTTGGATTAAACATCTAAAGATTAAGATAAATTTAGTTTATTCAGCATGAAATGGAACTTAATTATGTAGCATAAGGCTGTATATTCTGCAATATTTACATTTTTGGTAAATTCAATGAATACAAGCTGAGATAACATGCACTACATTGATGCATTCACACAAATCCACAGTAACAATGAGATAAATCATAAAACAAAGTTCAGGAATATTCCTTTATTCCATTGTTTTGCAAATATATGTACACTACAAACTGTATGATTTTTTGAAGAGAAATGCATCTGTACCACCAGGCTCTTAAGTGTGAGGAGGAAGGGCAAGCAACAAAAATAAAAGTGAAACCTTCTAAGCAGCTTATAAATATAATATTAGAGAGCACCTGCCATTTCAGATTCATCATGGCAGCACCTGTTGGCGGGCATCCACTCCTCTGCTGCCTGCTATGTTCCTCACCTTGTTGTGTCACTGCCGCATCACCAGTTGACCCATTAAAATGAATGGAACTGTTAGTGAGTCAACAGCGGGTCAGAGGAGAAGCCCCTGCCGGATAGAGATGACAGTTGCTCTTTAAAAATTATGACTTGAATCAAGTTGATTTAAATCAAATCTTTTTACTAGTGATTTAAATAATGATTTAAATCAACTTGATTTAAATTAAATCCACCCTGCTTTATTTGCTTACACCTAATGGACAGAACCTTTGCAAACAGCATCTATAACCTTCTAGCTCTAGCCCACTAGGTACATCTTGAGAGATTCTAGGGAACCTTTTCCCCACTGTCTCATCCAGCTCAGGGCTGTGCTGTCTTTCAATTTGGACCACCACCACTCCAGGAAAGTTATGTGTTGCCAAACTCCCTCCCCCACTGCCAACTCCAGGTGCACATTCCATCATATCTAATTTCTCTAAGCTTGAACTGAGCTGCATCAAAATACTCTTGCATAGGCATCATCACATGGTCATACAGGAACTGGGATGGAAAGAACCTGCCCTCTGCTCGCCCCATCCCTTTGTTCCTTTAACCTCTTTCCAAAGTATTTCACCAAAACAATAGCTCAGTGATCCCACGTATTGCTAGATTAGGAATATAACATATTTTAAATGGTAGATACTTAGTTGTGGTCTTGAGTTAGGTATCTGTAGTTAAGATCAAGTTTTTTCATTGTAAGCGTATGGCAACATAGGAGCACAAACACATCAGGACTGGATTCAACAGTCCACTGCATTTAAAAGGAACAGGCCACTCATTTGAAGATAGCAATATCCACATTTTGGACAAAGAGGACCGCTGGTTTGAAAGAGAAGTCAAAGAGGCCATCTATGTCAAAATTAAACAGCCTTCTCTCAACAGAGCTGGTGGGATATGATATCATCTATCCCCAATCTACAACACAGTACTTTCAACAGTTCCAAGAAGGGTCCACACCCATTTGCACTACTCAGGTGACCCTGATGACACACATAAACCTCCAGGTGACCTTAGCGACTCACTAAAAGAATGCAAATGATCAGCTGTCTGCAAGGAGTGTAAATCCTTCCATTCCCCACTATCCAGTCAGAGTTGAAGAAGCTTCTTGGATGAGAAATGAAACGTTTTCAAAGAAAAAAACCCAGAAAGTCCGGTTGCCTCTTGAAAAAGTACCCTTGGGGCTACAACCTTAACTAAGGGTGATGAAATATGAATTGTCAGATGATTAATTAAGCAAATGATTAAATTAAAAAGAAAGCTTGAAATAGAATTATGTCTTATATAATGAATGATTTTATGTCCTAAGCCTAAATGCTATTACGAAAAGTGAGTCTTGGAGCTTCTAGTAGAATTGCAAATGTAAGTATTAGAAATTATGGCTGTAAATAATTTAAAAGAGAGACGAGATTTTTTTTAAAAAAATCCTTTTTTATTAACACAGTACAGAGTGTTATTAATTGATCTTCGATAATAGTTTTATTATTACAACTATGTGGCATAGTAAGACGTGGTTGAAGGGCAGTTTATATAGGTTGTGCACGTAATCTGTATAATTAGATGCACAGCTGCCATTAAATTCCAGAATTCTGAATTACTAAAATCTATATTTCAGCCCTTACTTCTCCCCCAATAAATGCAGATATTTTTTCAAGTTTGGAGAAAGTAAAGAATATGGTTCTATTTGAGTTCAAAAAAATAAGTCCTGTTCACTTACGTGAATTTGAACAGGATTAAATGTGTAGAATGAATAAAATAAACCTTAGAATTTTTAATAAGAGTTTACACATCATTGTGTACTTTGTGCTTTTTTACTAAAAGGAAAAAAGAAAAATGTCAACTGCTGGGATTTGGAGTTCAAATTTTAAAACTTGCCACTTATTTCAAGATTTGCAAAATGAACTGATGCAGCTAAGATTGAGAAAATATTTGTCTTGGTATCTAACTGTTTCTAAAAATATTTGTCTTGGTATCTAACTGTTCATAGTTATCTTAGAATCAATTTTCAGTTTTCAAAGTAGTCAGCAAAGTCATTTGTTTAAAAGAATTTGGATTTATAAACATAGTGAAGACCTTATTTTTTAAAAGATATTTCTATTTTATTTTTCCATTAACTAGTAATCTCTTGAAACTTTAAAGAGTGTTATCTCCATTTTAAGGTGTGCTTTTTTGCATGTCTGAACTTTTAAGAAAAAAAATTGGAGAGATTAGTTTTCTATATTCTTGTCTACAGTTGTTGGGATTTGACATATCATTGTCTTCTGAACTAGTAGTTAAAAGCTTTTGGGGCCATTTATCTGAAAACTGCAGTTACATGATTTTTGAAACTCTGCTGTTTCAGAGGTCTTAAGCTATATAATTATATGACGTAAGTAGGACTTAGCATTGATGAAGCTTTTGATAGAAAGCAGGACCATTTCATTCTCTAACTGTAATTCCATGTTTATATAGTTTTCCTGATTAACAGTAATGTAAGTTTAGCTAGAAATTAAACTGTACAGTTGGACTTATCCTGGATGATGAACAGCTTTTTCAAAAATCTCACCCTGAATTATCTTCTCAGAAATCCAATTATTGTGAGTCTCAGGGCTTCTAGTAGAATTTCAGGTATGGATGTTTAAGAAATCTTGTAAATACTATTGAATTGAGATAAATGTTTTCAATTAGCACAAAAGAGGATGCTGCAAATTATGACATATTAAGTTACAGTTTAAGGGCAGCTTATATATATTGCACACCTAACCATATAATTAGATGCACAGCTGCTTACACTGATTATTCCACTCAGTTGGGTAATGAAAAGTCTCAATAAGGGAGAATATTTGTAGCTCCGAGTTGAAATGAAAAGACTGCAAGCAAACAACTGAGCTCACCAAGAATTGCATTGTATCAACACTTCAATGTGTTCTTGGAGCCCAACTTAAAACAATGGGCTCTAAAGCAGAACGGAGGGATATCAGATATAAAATAATGGAAATTACATTGGGAAAATAACAATTTTGAAATAGACAGCAAGTTTTTATTGGGTAGCCCTTTGAAAAATTTTTAATATAAGCTTGGATTTTAAATGTTTTTTAGATTGTGAATATGCCAAATAAGGTGTATTTGAATATGCATTTTGAGCAGTCCAAATTAAATATACAAACCTCTTTCTAAGGAAGTTATACAGAAGATGTCCTTTCACAGCAGTTTGGTAAAGAATACTTTTTTTATCCCCATATAATTATATAGACTGATAAGTGCTGCCCTTGAATGAATTCTAACCATAAAATCTTACACCTCCACAGACAGATGTATAAATATGAGGTTTAGATAGAAAAAGCTTCATCAATAATGCTGGAAGTCTTCAAAAAGCCTTAAGGAAACTTTTATAGGTAACTTTAAACTATGATTTTTAAAACATGATTTCCTGATTATTGCCTGGTAGACTTGTTTGCACAGAAATCAGTTACATTATGATTTAACACGTCAGAATTATTTGGAATATTTTCAAATTTTAAAAACTACAGGTTATATTTTCTAGAAGCTGATATATTTACACAAAATTCTATGCAACATACTACATGGGTTTACAAAAGTAGTAATATTCTTCTTTTAGTCAAAAAGTCCTAGATTTGGTAAATATCTTTCAGAAAAAAAGAAAAAGCATCAAACTATGGAAAGTTGCTGTTGTTCACTGAAAAAAATATCTTAATTTATAAAACCTTTTTTGTAACTTGAATCATGAAGTCAATTTACCTTTCTATTATAGGCATATTCATATGATTTCCTGGTTGAGTGGCTTGAGGCTTTAGTTTTTTAATGTAATGGGTGATCATAACATGTCCTAAAATAGATTGAAGCCTAGAGGGAATTTTGACCTAGGAGTAATTCTCAGGCTTCGCGACAGAATAAAAACAAAATTGCCCATTTAGGGCGAGAATGCTGTGTTAACAGGAGACTTAGTAAGTGTACTTGGATGACTACACTTACATAATTAGAATCACAGTACAGGTGGTATATGAGTAATAATCCTACAAAAGGTTACTTTTTCTGTGTCATATTTTCTAAAGTATAGTAACAGTTTTTGTTGAATTACAAGATTTCATCCCACCTTCTGCAAGTTTTCTGTAATACCTTAGGAGGTAAAAGATGTCATAATTACAGCAGATTCTTAGCTATGATTCCAAAGTCTTCCCTTCAAGGGAGTTATGCATGTGACTGAACACTAAACATTTTTCCATTATTGTAGGACAGGGGTGTCAAACTCTCATCGTCACGTCATCACATGACATATTGTGACTTTTCCCCCTTTGTTAAAATGGGGGTGGGCATAGCTAGTGCATGACACATCTGATCTATGGCCAGGAGTTTGACACCCCTCTTGTGGGATACTTATTTGAAATTGAATGTGGACAAATATAAACTAAATGATTAGGCTGCATTAGAATTATAACTAGTTAACTTTGAAACCTTTGTGACCAATCCTCGTATGTTCAGCAGTTGCAGTGACTTGCAGTCAAAATATCACCATTGGTATGCTTTGCAACTGACTTACAACATTCAGAGTTAATAGGGAAGGCAAGAGTAGTAAAATCATAAGTCTTAAACATGTAGGTTTTTTGCTTACCAACTTAATGGCCGAAGGACAAGTATGGTCATAAGCCTGTCACAGTCATATGCTTTTCTACTTAGCAATTGAGTAATGTTTAGTGGCTGAGTTACCAATCCCATTTATGGTTGCTAACTGTATTCCTAGATACCGTATATACTCGAGTATAGGCCGACCCGAATATAAGCCGAGGCACCTAATTTTACCACAAAAAACTGGAAAAGTTATTGACTCGAGTATAAGCCTAGGGTGGGAAATGCAGCAGCTACCGGTAAATTTCAAAAATAAAAATAGATACCAATAATGTTTTTGAATATTTATTTCAAAGAAAAACAGTAAACTAGCGGTGTATTCAATGAAATACTTCACTCACCTCATGATGCTGATGTCCCGCTGTGATGATGATGTCCCGTGCAGCCGCGGGAGCGATGTCCCGCCTCCTATGACACACGGCACAGTGATTCCTATCATTGGATCACTGTACCAGAGGAGGTGGGACATCGCTATGTGGCTGCTTGCCATAACAAGGAGGAGGTGGGACATCGTTGCAGAGCGGCAGGAGGGGGAGGAAGGGGAATCGTAAGACAGCCCTGCATTACATTAGAACGTGAGGAGGGGGGATGGTGCGGTGCGCGCTGCGGGGCAAACTGACACAGAGGGAGGGGAAACTCACAGGGGCACTGGGCCATTCATGAGTGTCACCCAGCGGCATGTCCCCGCCCCCTTTTCTCCTCCATTTTGGGCAAAATTTTCACTGACTCGAGTATAAGCCGAGGCGGCTTTTTTCAGCCCAAAAAGTGGGCTGAAAAACTAGGCTTATACTCGAGTATATACAGTATATAATACCTGCTATAAAAGTGCTATTTTTTATTTATTTAAATAATTAGTGAATCCTCCTAGCGGGTGGATTTCCAGATGGCCAGGACTATTCTACCTGGACATTCTGAAAGGCCAAGGCCAAAGATATGGGTCATGTTGGTTTATGGAAATCCATCACCTTGCTTTCATGATGTTAACATCATATCAACAAAACAGGCCAGACCATTCTATTGAGACTAGGTTTGGAGGCACTGAAGAATGGGAAGAAACTGTGGTATGAGTTGGGCTAAGAGAAAGTGTCTGGCCCAAGGATACCCAGATGGATTTCATGCATAAAGCAGGACTAATCAAATTGATATTGAAACCTACATTGAACTATGAATTCATATCATAGTCTAAAGATGTATTGAACTTATTACTATTTATTAATTTGTTTATTAATCAAATTTGTATTTGAACCCATCTTGTGAAAAGTGACTCAGGGCAGCATACAATAATCAAATAAAAAAGTAGAAGTATAAAACAATCATTATCTAAAGCCATTATATGAAAAGTATTTATTAATCAAATTTATATAACTGTCCATATCATGGAAATTCACTCTGGATAGCATGCAAAAATCCAGCAACAGTAGAAATATAAACCAGTCATTTTCTAAAGCCATTATATAATAATTATTTTAAAAGCATTAAACATACAGTATTCATTAAATCTAATGTATTTGGTTGCCTTTCTCAAGAAAAGTGACTTTTTCCCCAAGATCCCAAACCAGGGTGATTATTTGACTGTTGGTTTAATTTTTGGAATATGTTGTCAAGGCCAATAATTGGCAGGATTGAAAAAAATTAGACATATCTAGAGTGGATAGTCTTACAGGTACACCTTTTTTAGTGACCACAATTGGGAATGGCAGCTTGGTTGTTAAGCAAAGCATTTGCTAAGTAAAACTGTGATTGTACAGTACTTATGAGCTTGCTTTAGATTTCCTCTACTTTATAGACTTGCAAAGGTAGCAAATGTGAGGGCTAGTCACAAGTTAGTTTTTCATTCTTATTGTACCTGCAAGTGGCTGCTAAATGAGCCACTCACTAAATGAGAAATACCCATATTTGTTGTTTACCAAGATGGAAAGAAAATACAAATATCCTCAACATGTTTTTTAAAATTTCATATTTTAAAAGTTCCACATATCAACCACGTTTTATCAAATTCATTGCTACAATGTCTTGGAAGCTGATTATACTGATTATTACATTGAAGTACATTTGTCAAGTTTAGTGGATGTTAAATTAATAAGATTATTTACATTCCATGAAACCTAGTTGAATATGGCTCATAACTGAAAAACTCATGGGAAGCCACAGGAAATACCAGAAGCAATAGGCTAGACTTACAATAGAAAAAACATTGAGAAAAGCAGTGGTAAACAATTTCCATATTAGTGTCAAGAAAAATAACATGGAATTTTGCTCCACTCAAGAAGAATTTGCTGAATTCAGAAGGATTTTGTTGAATTCCAAAAATTAGCTTTTTAAGGGGTTCTTATTTTTCTTTTGTAGAGAAATAATTGTTGATTGTTAGTATGGTATGTTCTAGTTTCTTAGTGGCATCGGATTGAAATTATTTTTATTTCTAGTTGGAAATAACTGGTAATTATTTATATCGCAAATATATATACACACACATAGAGATTTATAATAGAGCATTATTTAAAGAAAAAAATGAATGAAGGATTTAACATAATGGTTTAGGATAGTACATAACTATAGTGGTATGTATGAAGAAGGACCTTGGGAGACTGGGCAAAGAGACATTGCCAAGGAAGTGGTCAGATAACAGACAGCTTAGCCCACAACTGGGTGGTGTAAGAGGCTCAGAAGTCACTCTTAGGACAAAGGTTGGGTTGTAAAGGAGATGGGCATGGAAGAATTGTACTCAGACTTGAAAGTTTTTGTTTACAATGAAGTAGAATTAGCTCATCTGGTTGTGTTTCCTATCTAGTTAATCCTATGAGGCTGACATCAATCTTGCAAGTCAAGCAAACCCCATCCCCAGCACCTATGCCATCTCTTATCTAACCATTCCTGTGGCAATGTTTCTTTACCCAGTCTCTCAAGGTCCTTCCGCATATTATTACAATAAGTCTGCATTTCAAACAAGGGGAGTGTGCCTTGTTTAAACAAAGTTAGGACTATGGTCATAATATTGTTTTGTAACATAAAATGACAATTAAGGAATGATTCCTCCAAGGCAAAAACTCATAATGACTTTTGAACCAGACTCTTAGTTATACAAAACAGAGGAAGCCGAAATAACCACAGGAATTCTAGCCTTCTCGACCTCAGCTGTAACACTTAGCAAAAATAAAGTTTCAAACTCTTCCATAGAATTCAAAGAGACATGTTGATGTTATTTGGATAGTTCACACTGAGTAGTGGAGAAACTATGGTGTGGCTGAAGTTAAAACCTGGTATTTTGCAAATTTTCCCGCCCGCGCTCTTTACCTGTCTTTAAAGCCTTCGGCGCTTCTGCACATGTGTATGGCATGTACAGCGCCTGCACAACACTCCGCCGAGCTATTGGAGCGTCGTGGAGGCTTGCAGAGGCATCACTGGAAGGTAAGATGCATGCGCACACTGTGCCTGCCTTCATTTGGAGGGTACCAGGCCCTGTTACAACCATACCGGTTGCAATGGGATCCGGAACCCACCATTGGTGTATTTGGATTAGGATTGGACCAATAGTAAAATCTGTTACAAGCAAAAACATGATTTGATTTTAGAATCATCCTTCATTTACAGATTCACTCCCTGGTATCTCCAGATAAAAGAGGAGCAGAGCTGTTGCCTGGGTTGACATTACCAGATTAGGTGGGCCAAAAATCTGATTATTAAGTCCCAATGTAGAGTCTTATTACTGATAGTCACATTTAATGAACAATTGTCATAATGCAAAAAGTAACTATAAATATATACCAGTAGATGGTTCGGTCTTAAATCATTCTTTTGTTTTTGAACAATTGTATTAAATTAAATATAAAATAACAGAACAGGAAAAATTTGTGGGGAAGGAATGAAAAAGGGGCTATGGAAAAAGTGACAAGAAAAAAAGTGAGGAATTGACTACTGATTTTCTTCAGGACAGACACAAATATATAGTACCTTTTATTCTAAGTTGAAACGAAAACATAAAAACATCATGTAACAAATACAAATTAATAAATCAAAATAACATTAAAATATATATAATAAGAAACCCCTTACTCTTAAGTTTAAAAATAAATTTAAAGTATAGGTTTAAAGAATATAAGTCTAATAAGAATAAATATACCCAACATAACAAATCTAATCATTCCAAAATCAAACTTTCATCTGTATCTTTCTCATGCAAAAAAATATATCCAAAAATGGTTTCCAAATAGAAACAAAGCTATTCTCCTGCACACTGCTGTGGGTTATTTCAGTCTGGTTGCCCTGGAACTGAGGAAAAGACTTTTCCTTGGCCACGCCTCCAGGAGTGCCTAATCCCCAGAAATTTTCCTCAGTTTGGCCCGTTTGGAAGCTGTTTTTGGGAGCTCCGGCTGAAATAGTGCTTTGGTTGGACTCTCTTTAATTCTTCTGACTTTTCCTACTGAGTTTATCTTTCCTCTTAGGCATTCTTGCCTTCTCTCTTATTCTACTATCACTCTCAGTTGTCTTCAAGCCTCCAGGAGGCAGGAGGTAAGCGGTTTGGCTGGGGGAAGGGCCTCCCTCTTCGATCTCCTCAGGCCGATCTCGGAGGCTTGCCGCACCTTTAAAACGGCGCGAGTGGCGGCAGGAAGGCTCCAGGAGCCTGTTTTCCCCTCGTGATTCCATTTTATTGTTTTCTTGCGAGTTTTCTTCGCTTTTTCAAGCCCCTCGCTCATAGGAACTGCCGCGGAGGCGCGCGCACGATCGCCCAAAGGCTAGGGTGATCCCCACATGGCCTTTTCAATTCCCTCATGGTGCGGTGGCCATTTTAGGCACAAATTATGCTGTTTAGGCCCAGCTGCAGGCCGCGCAGCCATGCTACAGCAGGGACCGCTGAGAGGCAGTAGGCCAGCAAGGGGTGGGGCCCTCTGGCCTTTGCCTCTCCTCTGTCAACGTGCATTTTTCGCCATTCCTGGACGAGCGGAGCTGGCGCCTTGGTCTAATCAAAGGCCATCGCCCGGCCTTGGGAGGCCTATTGTAATCCTAGCCTTTCTCAAAGGCCCAAACCTCCCCTCATCCCTGCTAGGCCAGTCTATCACTGACTATAGGCCTGATGACAAGAAACCTCCAGTTCAGGCACCTTCTGACTTCTGTTATCTATTATGTTATGTTTTGCATTTGCATGTGTCCTGATTAATGACAAACTCTCTTGTCCTTTGTTACAGAGCAGCCTACCATCTACTGCAGCTCTCCCTTATTCGGCCTGCGTTTGCTTGCTTGTGCAATCTTGGCATGGATAAATCAGGACCTCTGTCCAGTAGACCGGGACCCTCCCAGGGCCTGGATCAGGTTCCTTCTTTATCTTTGGGCGGGGGGGGGCTAGTGGAGACAGGGCTCCCTCCCAGACCCCTGCCCTCAGAACTCCATCTGCTGCTGAAGCTAGGGACGCTGCAAGGCGCCAACGGGCACTTGACAAGCAATTTGAAAAGGCCCGTCGCCAGGCGGCTAAGGAGACTCCCTCTGGGGATTCCTTTGTCCAGCCACTTCCCAGAAGGGATTTGACAGCCATCCATCCCTGGAATCCTCCGTTGTTAGCGAGGCCTCGGCCTTGGAGGCAGCGGATCCCATAGAGCAGGGTCTGTCCGAGGATGAGGACCTCTCCCCAAACACTCCTTCTTTCTCCGGCCTATTCAAGCCCAGCTTGTTTAAGTCGGTCCTCGGCAAAGTAAAGACCACCACCATGGTAGGCATTAAGCCAAAGCCCACTCCAACTCAGACTGATTCGGCGCCAATAAACCTGAATGCGGTCATGTTTGACGCCCCAACTTCCCAGCAAGAGTTGGTTCCCGTTCCGGGGTTGTTCCTGGACCTTATCCAGCGTCAGTGGGTTCAGCCAGCCACCTTGTCCTCACTAGCGGGGTGGACAGGAAACTATATACAATGGAGCCTGCCCTGGAAGATCTCTTGGTTCTTCCGGCCGTAGATCCTCCCATTACGGCCCTTACTTCTAATACCTCCCTGCCTGCAGACCTGTCTGAAGGTCTCAAGGCGGAGGACAGAAAGGCCGAGAAAGGGCACGTCTCCACTCCAGAGCCCTGCAGTGGCTGCTCCTACCTCATCAGAGGGCCAACAGGAACAACTCACCAAGACTGATTCCAGTACCTCAGTCGGTCAAGAGGTCCCTCCGGTGGTGGACATCTCCAGCTCTGACCAAGGGACACCTGTTCAAGGAGCCCAACCGACTGGTCATCATCACCGATGCCAGTCTCGCAGGTTGGGGAGCGCACATGGATCATCTCGTGGTCCAAGGCAGGTGGTCCACGGCGGAGTCGCGTTGCAGCATCAACCTTCTGGAGCTGCGAGCTGTGAGGCCCTCCGTCATTTCCACTGTCACATACGTCACCGTCATGTCCTATTGATGATGGACAACGTCGCCACCAAGGTGCACATCAACTGCCAGGGCGGCACCAAGTTGAAAAGACTGATGGCAGAAGCGGAAGCCTTGGGACTCTGGGCGGAGCGGCACCTGGAATCGATCCGCTCCGACCACATCTCCAGCGTGGACAACACCCAGGCGGACTGGCTGAGCAGGACCACCATCGACTCCGCGGAATGGCAGCTGAATCCTGCTCTGTTTCAACAACTGTCCCACAGATTTGGTCTTCCGCTGGTAGATGTGTTTGCGACAAAAGCCAACACGCACCTTCCGTACTTCTTCTCCCGCTTCCATTATCCGGGAGCAGAAGGAATGGATGCTCTTCACTGCAACTGGCCTCGCGGCCTCCTCTATGTGTTTCCTCCCCTTCCACTTCTTCCCCATCTTCTATTCAAGATCATAGAAGAGGAGGCAGAAGTGCTACTCGTGGCGCCCCATTGGCTCCGGAGGTCGTGGTTCGCCGACTTGGTCAGCCTGTCGGTGTCCCCACCATGGTGGATTCCCCCAGAACAGGTCTCCCTCAGCCAAGGGGCCATTGTCCATCCGGAGTCCCAGTGGCTGCAGCTGACTGTTTGGCACTTGAGTGGGACCTGCTAAGGGCTGAGGGTTTGTCAGACGACATCGTCCACACCATTCAAGCGGCTCGGCGTCCATCGACGACTAGAATTTACGACTCCACTTGGGCTACCTTTGCCCAGTGATGTGAGGACTCAGGACTCAGGACTCGACCGTGTCACTGCTCCAGTGGCAAGGGTGCTGGACTTTCTACAGGGGGGCCTTGGGAGGGGCCTCGCTCTGGCCATGCTTCATCGCCAGGTGGCGGCTTTGTCTACTGTTTGGGCCGGCGACCCTTCTCGTCCTCTCAACAAGGTTCCCAGGATGCCGCTAACATCCGGCCTCCCACGGTCCACCGTTATCTGACATGGCAACTTTATGTGGTGAAACAGGCCCTCACTGGGCCACCATTTGAGCCTCTCCAGACGGCCTCTCTCAAGCACCTTTCACTAAAGACTTCCTTTCTTATCGCCATCACCTCCGCCCGTCGGATCTCGGAGCTGGCGGCTCTGTCTATGCGCCAGGACTTGTGCGTCATCCATTCCGACAGGGTCGTTTTGCGGCTTGATCCGACCTTTCTCACCAAGATCAACTCCTGGTACCACAGGGCGCAGGAGGTTGTCTTGCCGAACTTTTGCCCACGTCCTTCCCATCCAAGCGAGCACAAGTGGCACAAACTTGACGTGCGACGAGCACTGAAAATCTACATCCATCGCACCTCCGATTTCCGGAAGTCCGAGGCTCTATTTATATCCTTCCAGCCCGGATCTCTGGGAAAGAAGGTCTCTTCGTCCACGATTGGCAGATGGCTCAGAGCCTGTATCGCATCTGCGTACGAACTACAGTCGAGAGCGGTGCCCCTTTGAATAATGGCTCACTCGACACGCAGTGCGGCGACTTCTGCAGCTTGGGCCACGCAAGCTCCGATCGAGGAGATCTACAGGGCAGCCGCGTGGTCTACACCATCTCCGTTCAATAGACACTATAAGCTAGACACGTTTGCTTCGGCTGAGGCAGCCTTTGGCAGGTGGGTGCTGCAGGCAGTGACTTCTTCTGTCGTACCCCGTGACTCTGATTCTGCCCGCCCAGATGGACATTAATTTGGGTATGTCCCACAGCTTGGACTCTCTAAGCAGTGTGCAGGAGAACGACCATTGGTCTTACCTGAAGGGTCCTTCTCTGCACACTGCGGGAGAGTCCAACCCACCCTGGTCTGTCCGGGGTTATGGATCGTCGTGTCAACACGATTCCATTCTACGGTTGTCTTCAGCTGCATCTCCATGGCCAAAGTGTCTCAAATTTCTGGGGATTAGGCATGCCTCCAGGCGTGGCCAAGGAAAAGTCTTTTCCTCAGTTCCAGGGCAACCAGACTGAAATAACGCACAGCTTGGACTCTCCCGCAGTGTGCAGAGAAGGATCCTTCAGGTAAGACCAATGGTCGTTTTCTGAATCCTTGTTCTTCAACATTTTTATTCATGAAGAGGTGAAGGGAATGGTTATTGGATTTATAAAGGATATAAAGTTGTATAACACTTCAAAAACCAGAAATAAAATCCAAAACAATTTTAATATTTTTTGAAAAATGGACTAAAAGTAACCATTAAATTTAGTATGGAGAAATGAAAATCATACTGAAGATAAATGCAGAGATGGGATACATGATATATTATTTTGTAGTGGGACATATTAAAAGGATCATGGAATTGTAGTTCATCACAAACTAAATATGATGGAAATAATACTGGTTGTTCCACAGTGGTATTCTTGTTATCAAACATTGGTTTTAGTTTTGGGAAAGGATTTAGGTAAAGTTGAACAGAAAAGGGCAAAAGAAAAATTGAAGGCACTAGGAATATTTAACCTTGAGAAAGGAAACAGTGGGAATAATCAGTTTGGTCTAGTTAAGGCACCAGACTAGAAAACCGATACTATGAGTTCCGGACCCATCTTCAACTCAGGGTTAAATTGTGTTGGGTATTTTCACTGCCTTGAACAAAATAATATAGGCAGGATTAAAATAAATAAATAAATAAATGGATCCTTTGTCTCTCTGAGCTTGATTGTTTTCTTGCAAACATTTCATAAATTATTTTAAAACTATTTAAATGTAGAACCATAAATAAATACAGGTTGTGCTTGTGTTCCAACCATTCATTCGGTGACCATTTGAAGTTACAACAGCACTGAAAAAAGTGATTTATGACTGTTTTTCACACCTACAGCTGTTGCAGCATCCCCATGGTCATGTGACCAAAATTCAGAGGCTTGGCAACTGGTTCACGCTTGCACTGTCCCACAGTCATGTGATCACCTGCAAGGGTGTCGAACTCGCCGCCTGTGGTTCGGATGCATCATATGCTGGCCACCCTCACCCTCATTTTAGTGAAGGGGGAAAAGTTGCAATATGTCACATGACAATGTGTCATTGGAACTTTGACACCCCTGATCTATTGCAACCTTCTGACAAGAAAATCAATGGGGAAGCCAGGTTCACTTAACTGATTCACTTAACAAGAAAGATTGTAAAATGGAGCAAAACTCACTTAACAACTGCCTTGCTAAACAACACGAATTGAGCAAACACAATTGTGGTCGTAAGTCGAGGACTACCTGTAAATACCATGGCACTCTTAAATATCTTGAAATAATGATTACATAGAAAAAGGTCAAGAATAATTTTGTTCTCTTAGTGTAGGTAAAGCTAGTTTTAAATAAAGCTGGTTTAAAATAACAAGAAGGCAGCTACTGAAATGTCCCTTGGTTAAATATAGAGGGTGGATTTCTCTCATCACTGGATGTATTTAAGCAAAGGCTGGAGAACACCAATAGTTTAAATATTGTGGCTTGATTATCTATTTGTTTATTCTAAAAATAAATCTATTCCCTATTCGGCTGAGTTATGGAAATAAAGTTTATTGCTTTAAGTGAACTTTGGAAAGAAACGGTGAATTCTAGTTTATAGCCATTACAGTGATATTACCCTAAAGGTTTCAAAGCCGAAGAGCCAGTACTGTCCGAAGACGTCTCCGTGGTCATGAGGTTGGCATGACTAAATGCCAAAGGTGCACAGAACGCTGTTACTTTCCCACCAAAGATGGTTCCTATTTTTCTACTTGCATTTTTATATGCTTCGGCTAGGTTGGCAGAAGCTGGGAAAGTAACGGGAGCTCACCCCATTACAGGGTGCTAGGGATTTGAACAGCTGAACTGTTGACCTTTCTGATCGACAAGCTCAGAGTCCTAGCCACTGAGCCACTGCTATTACCCTAGAATACCCTTATCAATTTCAGGAACTTAAAGATGTATGGACCCAGAATTCCCCAACCAGCATAAGTTGACAATTTCTGGAACTTGAATTTCACCCATTTTCCAGTAAAATTGAGGGAGGGGTTATGCGTGGTATTCTCAAAGCCTGATTGGTCCAAAGACTGAGGGAAATTTCTTTTAATATCCTCCTTTCCCTGTTGGTTCCCAGTTTCCTCTCAGTCTTTGGTCCAAGCACTGGCTTTGGTTCCCTTAGAGGAAAAGTATTAGAAAATTATACTTGTTCAAATTCAATTAATTGGCTTCTACTTCTAAAATTCTAAATTTGATTGAGCTGCAACCCTCAGAGACTGGGTCATCCATCTCAGATCAGGGTAGGAGAGCCGCTCCAGCAATTCCCTCCTACCTCGGGGCCTAAGGAGCTCTTTCCAGTCCCTGGCCAAGCAGGGGCGACAGGTTCCCTTCAGGCAGCTCCATGGGAGTGGCTGCACAGTCCTGGAAACAGCAGAGAAGCGGCGCAGCAGTCTGCAACTTCAAAGCCAAGCCGTGGCTTGAAAAGACGAATCGTGGCTGTTTGGAGGTGAGGAGAGTCTCCTTTTCTCTGCACACGTGGAGGCGGCCATTTTCCAGAGTGTCAGACCTGCATCGCGGCCACTAATCGAGGGCAGCAGGCATTGGGACAGTTCTTGGCAGTTGAAATCAGCACCCGCAGGGCCGCTACACCAGCAGGCATCCCCATTGGCCCAGATTGACTCTGAGGCAACATGTGAGTGTGTGATGTTGGCTGCAAGGACCGAAACAGCGGAGGCCTCCATGGAGACCCATGGCGAGTCACTGGAGGGGGTGATGGACAGGCCTAGGATGAGGACAGCATCCTCTAAGCCTCTGGCTGCACAATGCCCCTCCAGAGCCATGGTTAGGGATGAGCAAAGGCTGCAGCAAGCCCTGGAGAAACAAATTGCCAGGGTGGAGAAGCAGGCCCAAGCCACCAGGCCCAGTTCCCCCAGCAGGCCTAATAGATCTAGGTCACCTTTTAGGCCTGGTTCTCACCAGTCTGGTTTCCCTCCTAGAGACTTCAGCCCTTCTTCTCCCTCAGTTTCTCCTGCTGGGCCACATAGGCAGATTAGGCAGGAGGTTAGACCGTCCCCTCCAAGGGCAGTCAGGGACAACCCCTTGGAGGGCTCTTCTCGGGATTTCTTTCCACCATTAGGCCTTGGTCCCCAGGTTCCACTCTTCACAGGACCATCTAAGGATGACCTAGAACTTCTCCCCGAGAATATCAAGAGGCTTATTTCTTCAGCCATTACCAAAGGCATAGCTACGGCATGCCCCAAGGTGAGGTTAGGCCTCATGTGGATCACCAGACTAGACAATCCTCCTCCAGTACCTGCAAGCAGGAGAGTTCCAGGCCTCCTTCCCCATCAGTGGTTAGCGAGGGTTCCATTTTAGGGGAAGAGGCCCAACAGGATATGGGGTTCTCAGAGGACCAGGACACCATTTCCCCTGAACATCTGGCTTTCCTGGTCTTTTCTCTTTATCCATGTTTAAAACTCTTTTACACAAGGCCAGAAAGACCACTAAGATTGGGACAGGAGACCCTGCGGTTTCCCAGCCAAGGGATCCAAACTTGGTGATATTCACCACCACTACTATGTTCCTAGAGGTGGTCAAGAACCAGTGGGCCTGCCCTTCCACCTTCCCAACCCTGGGAGCAATGATCGCTGATTCTACAACATGGAGCAGACCTTCTTCCAGGCCCTGCAATTACTGCTGTAGACACACCACTAGCTGCCCTAGTTGCTTCTTCCTCTGTAGTGTCAGGGGATGCAGCCGACAAATTGAAACTGGAAGACAGGCGAGAGGAACTTACATTACATAAGAACTTTAACACTTCCGCTTGAGCGATTAAATCTGCTGTAGTGGCCTCCTACTTCAACCGCACAGCTGTCATGTGGTTGTGCCAGTTGCAGGAATGCATTCTTGTCCAGGACGAGCATCTTCTGCAAGACATCGTGAAGATCATTGCAGCCACACAGTTTTCTGTGGATGCCACCTTGGATTCTGTTAAATACGCGTCACAAGCCATATCTACCTTGGTGACTTCCAGATGTCTCCTTTGGCTGCGCAGTTGGCAGATGGACAATAAGTCCAAATGGAACGTGGCAGCAGCCACGTTCCATTTGGACTTATTGTCCATCTGTATTGTCCATACAGGCACTAATCTCTTTGGTGAATCTCCAGACCTGATTCTCATAGAGAACAAAGACAAGAAGAAGGTCCTACCTTCTAATGCTAAAAAACCAGACACTTGCCTGACTTCTTACTGCAGGCCTCCTTACAGGGCACCCAAGTTAGACTACCAACAGCATAGGTATTTTTCCTATAGATCCGACAGACAGGCTCAATGGCCCTTTTACCAAGACATGGGTACCAGGGCCAGTCCAGGCGGCCATTTCATGAGGGATGGGGGGGGCATCCCTTCCACAAGGGGAAATGACTCCAATCCGAGTCTCCCCATAGGCGGCCACCTGGAGCAGTTCACGGATCAGTGGGACCAGATAACATCAGACGCCTGGGTCAAGTTGACCGTCAGGAACAGCCTGTGCTTGGAGTTTCTCTCTCTGTCCCCAACGTTCTTCAGGAACTTTTTCCCATCTCGGGACCCAGAGCCGCCTCATGACTTTTGCCATCCAGCATTTGCTGGACATTCGGGCGATGGAGCCGGTTCCGAAGGCAGAACACAGGTTGGGTAACTACTCCAACCTGTTTGTTGTTCCAAAGAGTTCGGGGGGATGGAGGACAATTCTGGACCTTAAACGCCTCAATTCCCACGTGGTCTACAGATCTATCCTCCAGGGTATCAGGCAGGGGAAACTATCTAGCATCCATGGATCTAACGGAGCCTATGTCCACATCCCAATTCTGCAAGTCCATCACAGATATCTAAGATTCTCCCACAACAGACCCCCCTACCAGTACTGTGCCCTTCCCTTCAGCCTAGCCTCAGCCTCATGCACATTCACGAAGGTCCTGGCAGCATTGGCGGCTCACCTAAAATCCACCCTGGTGAGACTCCAATGCTATCACGAGGACGTATTCATACAGGCCCATTCACATGCACAGGCGATTCACGACCTCCATCTACCATCCATACACTGCAGTCCCTGGGATTCTCCGTCAACTTCCCCAAAAGTCATATCTTGCCTGCAGCTTGAATCCTTCATCTGTGGGCAGTGATAGACTCAGAAGTGGGACTGGTCCATCTTTCCTCGGAACTTCTCACCAGTCTTCAATCGCTGGCGCATCAAGTACGCGCAAGTCATTCAGTTTCCATCCTCACATTGGCCCACCTCTTAGGCAAGATGGTATCATGCATAGGAATAGTGCCCTGGGCACACCTACATTCCAGGACTCTTCAATGGGCTCTCATCCCATACTAATGCAAATGAATGAGCAACTCCTTAAAGACAATTCCTCTGCCAGTGGAAGTACGTCTGTCCCTGAGGTAGTGGCTGCCTCCAGCCCTGCGATGCGGATCCGAGTTCTGGGAGCAGGACTGAGTTACGATCACAACAGATGTGAGCTTGTTTAGTTGGCGAGCCCTGATGGACTCCAAGTTGGTGCAGGGTCGATGGACGATCTCAGGCCTGCACCACAACATAAACTGGCTAGGGCTAAAAACAGCTTGCCTAGCCTCTGACACTTTAAGGACTCGATTGCTGGCCGGCACGTGCTCCTCTTGATGGACAACGTTGGCACAAAGCCCACATAAACCATCAGGGGGGCATGCACTCCAGGAGCCTATGGCTGGAGGCCCTGAAACTCGGATCCTGAGTGGAGAGACACTTCGCATCAGTGTGTTAGAGCACATCTTGGGCACGGCCAACCACCAGGCCAACTGACTAAGCCGCACGATAGTCGACCACGGCAAGTGGCAGCTCCAGCCGGAACTATTCCAAAAGATCTGTCACCGATTTGGCACGCCCTGGTGGACTTATTTGCAGCCCCAGTGAACATTCAACATCCAAGATTCTTTTCTCACTTCCCGGCTTGAAGCGCGGAAGGAACAGATGCCCTCATGAGTAGATGGCCGCTGGGGCTACTTTATGCCTTTCCCCCTCTTCCACTCATCCCGGGGACTCTGAGAAAGATAGTAGTTGAGAGAGCATACATCATTCTAGTAGCTCCTCATTGGCCCAGATGGCCTTGGTTTGCCGACCTTGTTCAGCTCTCCATCTCTCCCCTGTGGAGGATTCCTCTGGAGGAGATCACCTTCTGCCAGGGGGTCCTAATCCACCTGGAGCCCCAGTGGCTACAGCTCCAGTCCATAGTTTCCCACATGGGACCTAGCAATAGCAATAGCAGTTAGACTTATATACCGCTTCATAGGGCTTTCAG
Organism: Thamnophis elegans; assembly: GCF_009769535.1. Lineage (NCBI taxonomy): Eukaryota > Metazoa > Chordata > Lepidosauria > Squamata > Natricidae > Thamnophis > Thamnophis elegans. Next base: position 40,935,351 of record NC_045558.1, read on the forward strand.
CCCTCTCTAAGCGGTTTACAGAGTCAGCATATTGCCCCCAACAACAATCCGGGTCCTCATTTTACCCACCTCGGAAGGATGGAAGACTGAGTCAACCCTGAGCCGGTGAGATTTGAACAGCTGAACTGCAGAACTGCAGTCAGCTGAAGTAGCCTGCAGTGCTGCATTTAACCACTGCGCCACCTCGGCTCTTGTTCTAGTTCTAAGGGTTTTGACAGGGACTCCCTTTGAACCATTGTGGATGGTCCATCTCAGGTTCCTATCCCTGAAGGTAGCATTCCTAGTCACTGTGACATCCGCCCGGCACATTTCTGAGCTGGGGGCCCTGTCATCCAAAGAAAATCTATGCCAATTCCATCAGGATAGAGTGGTCCTGCGCCTGGACCCCACCTTCCTCCCAGAGGTCAATTCCCCCTTCCACTGAGTGCAGGAAGTCATTCTCCCTAATTTTTGTCCAGCTCCTTCCCACGAGAGGGAACACCTTTGGCACCGATTAGACATTCGCTGCACTTTGTGCATCTATCTCAGGCGCATGTCAGCTATCCGCAGGTCTGAGGCCCTCTTCATTTCCTTTTTGCCTGGTTCCCTGGGGGCCAGGGTCTCATCTGCCACAATTGGCAGGTGGTTACGGCAAGCCATATTCACTACCTGAGTCCCCAGGCCAGACTCCACCCAAGGGGATCATGGCTCAATCCATGCAGAGCACCACTACTATGGCAGCGTGGGCCACAAGAGCCCCATTCGAGGACATTTGCCAGGTGGCCACCTGGTTGTCCCTGACATCCTTTATCCGACACTATCATCTGGATACTTTTGTATCTGTGGAGGTATCCTTTGGGCACAGGATTCTCCAGCAGGTGATGACTGCCCCTCCCCTCGGTCTTGAATATCCCTCCCTGGGATGGAGCTTGGGTATGTCCCACGTGTAGCCCTTCCCTCAATTATACTGAAAAAGAATGTTGGTCCTTACCTGAAAGTTTCTTTTCTGTAGAATTGAGGGAGGAGCTACATCCCCCCACTTAGTTCAGCATTAGTTGTAACTAGTCAGGAGGGATGATTAGCAGTCGGGTGGTCTCTGTGTTCTGTTTTTCAGCCTTTGTCATTCATAATTCGACCTCGAGGAAACTAGAAACCAACAGGGAAAGGAGGATATTAAAAGAAATTTCCCTCAGACTTTGGACCAATCAGGCTTTGAGAATACGCACTCGTAGCCCCTCCCTCAATTCTACAGAAAAGGAATGTTCAGGTAAGAACCAACGTTCTTTTTAAAGTTCCCAAAGTTGAACAGAACTTTACTGTAAAGAATTGATTTCTTTTCCCAACCTTATGCTTTCCAGAAGGATTGAATCGCATAATTTCCTGTCTATCCACATAATATGAATCCTACTGTATCCAAATACATCTGCATAGAAGCAGATTATGAAAAAATGTTAGTTTTGGGGGATATATTTTCCACTGTCTGTGATCATCTATATAATTGTGGTGTTAATCACTTGCTGCAGCTTTTTTTGTGTTTTTTAGATTAATACACGCAGATAATATTTTGCTTGTTACAAATAAAAACTGTATTCTGGGTATTGAATTTCTTTTCCCAAGTTTGCAGCATTTGACATCCAGGATAGTAAACTTTAGGAAGCTGTTTTGTACATTATTTTGTTACCTCAGAGTTGTGTATAAATTTAGATATTGTACAAGTAAATGTGAGAAATATTTTGCATCCATCTTTTTGAAGTAAGTTTGCCCCCAACTATTAAAACAGTTCTTATGCAATTTATTGACTTTAATCTAGATAATGAACTTGAATTTCTTGCTACTATCTACCTACACAACTGCTACTCCTCATTTTTTATTAATAAAAGTGCATTATGTTCCTGAAATTTGAGTATGGTTGACAACAATCTTGGCTTATCAACTAAAGAAAAAATGCTGTCAGAATTCCTGAAAGCATAATGTAACTGTCATTAGCCTCCTACACAAACTTTTCAAAGAGAACTTGTTTGCTAGAAGGAGATGGGAATGTGTGGTTATAGCAACGTTTTTAAAAAGCTTTCATTGTATGATACATGTTTATTTTAAGAATGGTACCACATAGTTAAAATTTTCTACTTAGTAATATTTTTCCAGAAAATATTTTTCCCCTTTCAAGCGAGGACATATTAAGAACGTAGGTGTTAGTGTTATTTAGTGAAAACTATTGTGAAGATAATGTGTAGTGGTTCATGAGCGCTTGAAGTTCTGTTTTGAAGTACTCCTTATGGGCAATATTGTAGAAACTTTTATTTTTAACAATCTCGTTGTTTCCTGTTTGATGTGATTTTTCTTTTAAAAACGGTAATTATTTTTTCCTATGATTGCTTCTGTTCACTATAGAAAGCAAGCCTAGGATGTCTGCTGTACTCAATTACTGTGTTTTGTTTCCAGTGATGTCATAATTATTAATCATTGTTAAAAATTAATGCAAGCACATTAATGCACATTAAATCACTATTGAGGATCAGTAACTACCATTCTGGTCCAGTGCTTTTGGCTTGACCTGTTTTTACACAAGCACTTTTTATATGCAAGTTGTTTTATTGCACTTACACATACATACAAAATTAAATACCCTTGAAGAATAAAATTAATGTGATAGGTAGTCCTCCACTCATGACAGCAATGGGGACTGGAATTTCAATTATTAAGTGGTGATGGTCGTAAATTGAGAATCAGATCCAATTTTATGGCTGTTTTATGGCAATCATTAAGAGAATCAAGATGTCATGAATCTAAATCACATGGTTGTTAAGTGAATCACAAGATTGTAAGTGCGAACCTATTTTCCTGAAAGGGTGGGTTTTTTTTTTGGCAAAACACACTAGAAATGGCAAAAAAAATGTCGGTCAGTTTCCATAATGCAGTCATGTGACCATGGGAGGAGGATGCAACATTTTGCGATGGCTAGAAGTACTTTATGGGTTGTAAAGCACCTTTTCTGAGGCAACTATTATCTCGAAACAGTCATTAAACAAAGCCAGACTACCTGTAGTTTACAAGCGTTCCCTCCACTTATGTTACAGTAATTACAATTAAATCAGTAAAGTTGAAATTAGAAACTGAGTTGAGTAATGGAAGTATGGAATCTTATCTCAGCATATAGATCTACACCCTAATGTAGGCCATTTACTTTACTGTTCAATAAATAGTGGTTTATAAATGGACACATAGGTTGCTATGCATTAATTGGCACTTTTAAAGGATTATGTCCTTCTACATCACAAACTCTCAAACTCGATTGCGTCATGGGCCGAATTGTGATGTATTGCAATGTTTTTTGCTTTTGCGGAGACAGGATAGGCGTGGCCTGCATGTGATGTAGCTGCCAGTTTAATAGGCCTGTTCTACATGCTTAACTAATTCATAACTGTCTGATGTGTATTTAGCTTTGTCTAATAGGCAATGAATGGAAACTGACAGGATTAACTCCACCTTTCTACAGTCTTTTCCATCCTCTAGGGAAGTTACCACACTGATGTTTTTCTCTCAAAAGTAGGTAAAGAAACGGATGAAAAGCCATCACCCAGTTCCAGTTTTATGAATGCTCAAATATTTATCCCAAATACAGCTTGTCCTTGCTTAACAACTAGAATGGAATCAGCAATTCCATTACTAAGCAATGCAGTCATTCCATATAAAAATCACTGCCGTGGTCATGAGAAGACTGGTTATAAAGTTTTTTTTTCAGGGGCATCATAAGTTTGGCTGCTAAACAGCACAATCGTTAAGCCAAAACTACTTGTAAATTTGTTAGCTTTAAAGTGACCAAAAGGTTTCTTACTGTTTTTGTTAGTTGTTAAAATCTCTCCAAACCACCATTAAAGGAGAAAATAATTGGTGCTTGGCCTTTTAAGTGGCTGGTCACTTTTATTAATTGTTTTAATTATTTATATATTTACTATAATAAGTCTGAAGTATTTTATCTGTGTTTCTTTTCAGTAGCAATGCAGCAAGTTTTGGATAATCTTACTGATTTACCCTCATCATCAGGAGCTGAAGAAATAGACCTTATTTTCTTGAAAGGGATTATGGAGAATCCTATTGTAAAATCACTTGCTAAGGTATGAAATATTTATTTATGTCAGTTAATTTCCAAATGGTGACTTCATCTTCTCAGGTACACTAACTAGCCCCTTGGAAATCCCTGATGTATCACATGAGGAAAATTGATTATGAAATAGTTTTCGAGAAAAGGGTACACTGTTGGGGACCCTAGAACACCCCAAGAGTGCACTGCTTTAATTCAGAAGAAAAAAATATTTAATTGTAACAATGTGAGGGGTGTGGGGGAGTGTACTAAATATTTTTAGATTAAAAAGATGAAGAGAGCCTACCTTTAGACATGTATTGCTTCACAGTTCTTTACAGCCCTCCCTAAGTGGTTTACAGAGTCAGTCTTTTGTTCCCAACAATCTGGGTCCTTGGAAGGATGAAAGGCTGAGCCAACCGTGAGAATCAAACTGCCAAACTGCTGGCAGCCAGCAGTCAGCAGATTTAGCCTGCTGTACTACATTCTAACCACTCTACCACCACGATTCTTAACTTCATCTTTTAGATTTCAGTAAAAATTCATTAATTAAATTCATTAATTTGTTGTATCAAAAATAGCATGTGAAAAGATAAAAGAAGAGTAGATGTTTATGTGCATGGTGAGTTATAATTTGAAGTTTCAATATTGTGTTTCTTCAGTATTCAATGTATGACCACAATTGAGCCCAAAATTTATGTTGCTAAGTGAGAAATTTGTTAAGTGAGTTTTGCCCCATTTTACAACTTATCTTGCCACATTTATTAAATGAATCATTTCAGTTGTTAAATTAGTAACAAATTATTAAGTGAATCTAGTTTCTCCATTGACTTTGTTCGTCAAAAGGTTGCAAAAGGGGATCACTTGACTTGGGGATACCTTTACCGCCATAAATATGAATCAGTTTCCATACAGCCAAATGTAAATCACATGACTATAGAGGTGCTGCAACAGTCATAAGTGTGAAAAATGGTCATCAGTCACTTTTTTAATGCCGTTGTAACTTTAAATAGTCACTAATTCAACTGTTGTAAGTTGAGGACTACCTGTACACACTTAATAGATGAATGGCAGTTTCTTCTCCAAAAGGGGAATTATTATTTATATAATCTTCAGCTTAAAATATTCATTTAACAACTATTCAAAGTTACAGTGCAGCTGAAAAATGTGACTTTACACCTCTCAAAATGTCCCTAAAGTCACATGATCAAAATTTGGTTGCTTGGCAACTGGCATTAGAATAACCCGCTCCCTCTTGAAAGGGAGGGATGCGGATGACCTTTACAAGGTAGAGATGAGGAATTTGTTCAGTTTCTAATGGATAAAGTCGCTCGGATTCGGACAGAGCTGGACTCCAATTGCACGGTACCAGCCGAGGTACCGGGGGAAGGTCTTGAGCGCATTTCATGGATCGAATTTCAACTTGTCTCTTCTGAGGAAGTGGACAGGGCCATGGGAGCGTTGAGTGCCTCCACTTGTATACTGGACCTGTGCCCCTCCTGGCTGGTCTCGACCAGCAGGGAGGTGACACGTGGCTGGATCCAGATGATAGTTAACACCTCTCTCCGGGAGGGAATTTTCCCGCTCCTCCTAAAGGATGCGGTGGTGAGACCCCTCCTGAAGAAACCTTCTTTGGACCCAGCCATTTTGAGTAACTATCGTCCAGTCTCCAACCTGCCCTTTGTAGGGAAGATTGTTGAGAAAGTGGTGGCCTTTCAACTCCGACGGTCCTTGGATGAAACCGATTATCTGGATTCCTTTCAGTCGGGTTTCAGGCCTGGTTACAGCACGGAAACTGCTTTGGTCACGCTGACTGATGATCTCTGGTGAGCCAGGGATTGGGGTCACCCCTCTATCCTTATGCTCCTTGACCTCTCAGCGGCCTTCGATACCATTGACCATGGTATCCTTCTGCGATGGTTGCGGGAGGTGGGAGTGGGAGGCACCATACTTTGGTGGTTCTCCTACCTCTCGGACAGGTCGCAGTCGGTGTTAGTCGGAGGGCAGAGGTCGACCCCAAGGTCCCTCAATTATGGGGTGCCCCAATTATGGGGTCATGTCCCCACTCCTATTTAACATCTATATGAAGCCGCTGGGTGAGATCATATGCCGGCACGGGATTAAGTACCACCAATACGCGGACAATATGCAGTTGTATCTGTCCGCCCCGTGCCAACTCAGTGAAGCGGTAGAAGTGATGTGCCAGTGCCTGGAGGCTGTCAGGGTCTAGATGGGTATGAACAAGCTTGCACTCAATCCCGACAAGACCGAGTGGCTATTGATGTTTCCTCCCAAAGATTGGCCAATTATTCCATCTCTCAGGCTGGGGGGTGAAATTATACGCCCCTTGGAGAGGGTTCGCAATTTGGGAGTCCTCCTGGATCCACAGCTGACTTTAGAATACCATTTGTCGGCTGTGACCAGGAGGACCTTTGCCCAGGCCTGGTGGACCAATTGTGACCCTACCTGGACCGGGAGGCCCTTCAGATAGTCACTCACACCCTCGTGACCTCAAGACTGGATTACTGTAATGCGCTCTACATAGGGCTGCCCTTGAAGAGTGTTCGAAGACTTCAGCTAGTCCAGAACATAGCCGCGCGAGCGATTGTGGGTGCACCTAGGTACACCCACATTACATCTATCCTCCGCAAGCTGCACTGGCTACCCATTAGTCTCCGGACTCGCTTCAAGGTGCTAGTCGTTACTTATAAAGCCCTACATGGCATCGGACCTGGGTACCTGAGAGACTGCCTCCTGCCAATTACCTCCCAAAGACCGATCAGATCGCACAGACTAGGCCTTCTCCAGATTCCATCTCTCAGCCAATGTCGGCTGGTGACCCTCCATTGCAGCTCCAGCCCTCTGGAATGAGCTCCCCGTGGAGATCCAGACCCTTACTACTCTCCCGGCCCTCCGCAAAGCCACTAAGTCCTGGCTGCTCCGGCAGGCCGGGGGGCTGTTGAAGTATCCAGCCCCACGGTAACTATGAATGTTGTGTATTTTAAATTGTTGTTTTGTCTATTTATCCCCTTCCCCTATTTATTATAAGCCCCCCGGAGTCCTTCGGGAGTGGGCGGCATACAAGACCAATAAACTAACTAACTAACTAACTAACTAACTAACTAACTAACTAACTAACTAACTAACTAACATACATGCATTTTCATTCATTGCAGCATCCTGAGATCATGAGCCTGCCGGTTGCAATCTTCCCAGCTGGCTCCAACGAGCAAAGTCAATGGGGGAAGCCAGACTTAACAAGTTAATAATGCAGTAAAAAGATAATAAAATTGGGCATGACTCACTTGATGATTGCTATGTAGTGAATTTTGTTCCTAATTGTGGTTGTAAATCAAGAGCTGTCTACCCTGACCTGATGAAAGGATGACCTGAATTTAGTTGCCCCCGTCTTTCTAGATATCAGATGGGAAAAAAATAAATGTGGATATTCATTATTGTGTTCTCAATTGCGGTTCAGCTGAAGATAAACTTTTGGGGAAAAAATCCTTTTGCTTTTGCTAATTTGGATACAGTATGTATGATTTATACTTCCTTGGTCTCATTTACTTTGCATTGAGTTTTCAGCCTTGAAGTAATGCTTCAAGGCTTAGGAACTGGTGTCCCTATCCATTTTTAAAACAAAAATAAAACCAGACTTCTATGGTAAAAATAGACACCATAAGGAAGCAGATGTAAAATAATAATGATTCTAATTTGCTAACTTGGTTACCCTAAGAACGTCACCTTTCAGCATACACCCATTTTATACTGATACATATATTTCAATGAAACATTTTATTTTGTAAGATATTTAGTCTTTATAACATTACCTGTGGTGAGAATCTCTACCAGAATCTGAAGCATAATTGTGCCTTACTATTTCCAAAAGGCTGTGTATTAACCTTATTATTTTACTTCAGTTACTAGGAACAGAAACAAAAAATTCAGAAAAGTATGTTTGCATGCTTTATTTAACAGAAGTGCTGTTTTTTCAAGGATCCTGCAACAAAGATAAAAATCCTAAATTGCACTGCATGAAAAAACAATTTGCAGAAAGTACAATATAATTGATCTAGCTGAGTTGTTATCAAAATACCTAGTAAATATTGTAAAATCAATGGTAAATCAAAAACCCTTTTCTTGTTAGTATGACTTACTCTAATTTTCATAGGCTCATGAACGATTAGAGGATTCCAAACTTGAGGCTGTGAGTGATAACAATCTGGAGCTGGTCAATGAGATTCTTGAAGACATCAGTCCATTAATAAATAAAGATGAAAATATTGCCGAATTAGTTGGTATACTAAAGGAGCCACACTTTCTGGTAAGTATATTTCAGTGATGGGCAACCTTTTTGGCGTGGTGTGTCAAAAATCGGCAAAAAATCGAGCATAACTCGCGTTGTGTGTCACTTCGACAAAAACATAATTTTGCGCAATTTATAGTTTAAACTACAAAAAGTATAATTGCAATATATAATTGTATTTAATAAACCAAAAACAAATTATTTAACATACCTGCTTAGTAACTTCTTTGTTCATCAGTCGATTTCGTATGTTGCCCTTGATATTATTGAACTTGTTTGGGGTGCCGTGAACCAGGGCTGTGGAGTCGGCTGCTTCCAGCTCCACGTCCTCATCAACATGCCGCTCCAGCCCGCCCCTGCTATGAATATTCCTAGTGACGCTAGGGCGAAGAATATGAATATTCATAGCGGGGGCGGGCCGGAGCGGCATGTTGATGAGGACGTGGAGCTGGAAGCAGCAGACTCCACAGCCCTGCCGTGAACTGAGATAAGTGTGGTGCGGTCATAACCGACAGTCCCAGGAGTAGACTCCCTGTGCCGGCCTGACTGGAGAGAGGCGCGCACTGTTCCCGCGCTCCTCTCCTGCGGGTCCTCCCTCGCCGTGCTGATGACGTGTGTGCGCACGGAACGCACGCCTTACCAGCAGCCCCTGCGCTCAGAAAGGGGCGGCGGCGATACAGTAAGTGAGTGTGGGCGGGGGAGATCACACGTCCCGCCCCCCCGTTCCTCCAGCACAGATTCTTTCATCCTCAGCGGCCGTGCAGGAGCCGAGGATGAATCGCATGAAATCCTGTGCGTGTCACCCCAAATGGCTACGTGTGTCAGCACTGACACGCGTGTCATAGGTTCGCCATCACTGGTATATTTTCTAGTCTTAACAATTAAATATATTTTTGTTTAATTGCTATAAAACATGAAAATAGGTAGTTTTTTTTAAAGACAAGACTTTATGGTCTAGATCTAAAAATGATTGTCTTAATGTTAGACTGAAGTTGATATAACTTCAGAAGCTTTTGGTCTTGGAGTGTAAATATATTTTGATTGATTAATAATTTTAATTACAATTTCTATTTAATTTAATTCAGATTAGAGCATAATTTAGCTTTTCTTCTGAACTGGATCACATTTGTTGTTTTGCACTGAAGAAAAGATGCTAGAATGAGCAATCTGTACAAAAATTCTCTGTATGATGAATAGAGTTTATCATATATTGTAGTTGCTGTTTATAAAATTGAGAAGTTGCCCTATTAATATTGTAGGACCATTCTGGATTGCGATGAAATGGCCTTCAAATTATTCGGTGTAACTATTGGTCAATTATAGCTGTAAAAAATGTATTAAATGAATCATCTCATCCATTCTCTATTTACAGTCACTCTTAGAAGCGCATGATATTGTGGCATCAAAGTGTTATGAATCTCCTCCTTCTAGCCCAGAAATAAATAATGCTTCAGTGAACAATCAGATAGTACCAGTAGATGCTATTCGTATACTTGGTATTCATAAAAGAGCAGGGGAGCCTTTGGTAAGTATGACTTCCCCTTTCCCTTTTCAATATGAAATGTATTTGACAGACTTGCATAATCTGTGTTGTTTCTTTAATTAAAATTATAAGATGGCAAAATACTTCTTGAATAGACACTAAAATATAAACATGTAGTGAGAGAGGCATAATTTTTTAAATATCTGTTTTTATATATTAAGGCAGTCCAATGCTTTTGTGAGACTGCAAGCTTTTAGTGTGTGAGTGCATATGAAAGAAGAATAATCAAGTTCATTGAAAACAATGATATACTCCAGGGAGAAGAAATGCTAAAGATTTGCTTTCATATCTCTATACATGTTCTTCAGCTAGTAAATAGAGTAGATGAATAAATTTGTTAATAAGTTAGATAAAGTTTAAAATAATTGTGTTCAGTAAATTGAAAATGTGAAAAATCCATGTTTATAAGTTAATTCCTTGTATGAAATCCTCTTTTGCTTTTGGATTTCAGGATCATAACAGTGTACAAGTTTTAAGAGTTCTTATGTGATGTCAACTAAAAAGAAATCACAGTGTTAAGATTCTAGTTCTGAAATGGGTATAAATGTTTCAGAGATAAACTCTGATGCCCTTCAAATGTTCATTTAGGGTGTGACATTTAGGGTGGAGAATAATGACCTGGTGATTGCAAGAATCCTTCATGGAGGAATGATAGACCGACAAGGTCTCCTACATGTAGGTGATATCATTAAAGAGGTTAATGGTCATGAAGTTGGAAACAATCCAAAAGAATTGCAAGAACTCCTGAAGAGTATTAGTGGTAGTGTCACTCTGAAGATTCTTCCTAGCTACAAAGATAATATTGTTCCCCAACAGGTTAGTAGTACTATCCTTGATTTGAAGCTATATAGTGAATGTTACTTTGTTTTCTTTCCTAGGTCTAATCAAATATGTTAATTAATCCAGCTATAGTCATATTTAAAGGTGACAGCTGTCTGCAGTTAATATTTTGCTAAGAGCCACTTAAAATATATATGTAAATGCACTGTAGTTACAGGAATTTCATTCAGAATGCAAGCATTATAAAGCTGCAGCAGACTACAACTCAAGTATATAAAAAGGTGCATGTTAATATCTATTATTATTATTAGATTTGTATTCCCCTTTTAAAATATTTTTGGCCAACTCAAGGCAGAAAACAAATTTAATGTTCTTACTTATTTTCCCTCTACAACACCACTCTATGATGTGGGTTGGGCTAAGACTAGTCCAAAGTCATCCAACTGGGTTCCATGATTAAGTGAGCTCTAGAATTCACAGTCACCTAGTTTCTAGGTGAGCACCTTAATCACCTACACCAAGCTGACTCACTATTGAAGATGAAAATGAAGATGTTAATTTCTGGGCAACAAAATTAATGCAATAATTTTAGTAAATTCTTAAAAACAGGATGTTCGGTCAATTCCTTGAGAATAAAATTATACATTATACTTTATTGGTTTTTATTTCTTTCTGCCCCTATGTACAAATGGCACATGAACCACACATCTTATTTTTACTTGTTTTCTTCTGTAAGTTCTTGGCTTAGAATTTTATGTCTGGAAAGAACACCCTATTACTCTGTGGTTAAATGATGGGGTCAATGACTATATTTTGCCTGAAGTGATCAAATATAACTGCAAATGGTTAGTGCCTTTACTGTCATCTCTGTATGGGTGTGTTTGTGTGTGTGTGTGTGTGTGTGTGTGTGTGTGTGTGTGTGTGTGTGTGTCAACCAAACCAGGCACATTTCTAAGATTTTGGGGCTACCATTAATGGTTCTTCTCTATAAGAAGGGTAAGTGGGATGATCTAGCTAACTGTAGACCAATTGTCATCTAAACAATGAATATGAGTCATGGACAGATTCATAGAAGGAATCATAGGGGATAAATAGGGTGATTTTAAGAATGGATAATGAACTGTTGTCCCTATTCTGGTACTATGACAGTTTATTCAGAAATATATGAATAATTTAAATCCATCCTTATATCCATAATATTTCGACTTTAGTCACTTTTGATTCCATAGTAGGTCAATTCAATGGGATAAGCTCAAGAACACACCATGGGCAGGCAGTTCCTCCAGCTTGTATCTCATTGTGTATCAATGCTGTAAGGTGTATAATAATCAAGAGCTACTCTCTAATGAAATATGAATGCAACATAGAATGCATCAGAGATGTATTTTAGTCCTTGCCCTGTTTAATTAGTTCATCAACTCTGTAATTGAAATTGTGAACAAATCAGATAGCCATGCACTTAAACTTGCAGGCTGCAGATATCAATACTGCTAAATGCAGATAATGCAGTCCTTATTTCCCACTCTGCTGTTGGACCACAGAAGAATGATTCCTTCTATCAGATGAAGTATAAAGGGAAACTTTAGAAAAGCTCATATAGGCAGTCTCCGGATTATGGAAAAGATCTGTTCCCAAGTCTGTGCTCAAGTTGAATTTTTAGGTTACTCAGGTGTATATGGTTCTTATTTATCATCCTTTAGTCAGATTTGAATATATAAAATGTCAGAGATGTTTCAGAATATTTATGAAAACAGTGTTTTTATGAATATTACAAATTTTAAGAGCATTTTTTCAAACTCTTACATTTAAGACATTTTTCTCATATAATAGTGTTTATGGAAATGTATTAATAATTGTAAATTATCTGTTAGTTGGGAGTTCTCAGCTGCCAGTATTTTTAAATATTTGGAAGTTGTTTTCTATTGTAAGGGAAATAGGATGGCCCATCATGATTACATCTGTCTAATGATTTGAAGATCTGTAACAGCCATCATATGATTTTTCTTCATTAAAGGAGATAGTTTAGTTTGAGATATTTTGAAATTTTTCCAGGCTAAAATGCCCACCTGGGGCTCTATGGTAAGAAAAATATTCTTGAGATAGCCCAGACTAAATGTTTAAGGACTATACTTACTACACCCAGATAAATTGTTGATGTCTACCTTAGGTTAGAAGCCTAACCTAGAAGCGAATTTGAGATTAAGGCATGGTGATTAAGACTAAATTACTACTTAACTCCATTTCTTTTCCTTAGGATCTTACCCATTAATAACAACTGAAAACTTTCCACTAAACCTGAATAATCTTGTTGGGGAAATGGGAGAAATTGGCATATGACAAATATTTCCTTTAGAAAAATTGAAATTCAGACAAATACTTTAATTTTCAAAAAACAGCACTGGGTTGTCATAAGAGTTGCTTGGGAGTGGCTAATTAGCCTGCCTGTAGTGACATTTCCCAAATTATGGTAAGGTAGTTTCTGAGCTAGGTGTATAATATAATCCCTTTAGTATTTCTACAGAGAATATACTCTTAAAACCCATTAGAGAAACATGTCTGCCGTTATGGAACAAGGGATATTGAAGTAGCCCAACATATATTGCTGTGACATTTACAGATGTGTCTCATATATATATATATATATATATATATATATATATATATATATATATATATATATATATATATATATATATATATATATATATATTCATTCTATCTTTTCTTCAACAATATCTGGGTGAATTGGCAATTTCTATGTTATTTTCAGATGCTACATCTTCCATTATTCAAATGGTAGCAAAATATTGTGCAGCAGCAGTGAAAATGAGGCAGCTATTGTTGCAAAGTCTTCCATAATTATAGCTCATGTATTAACCATTCTCAGGCCTTTGAGTATAATACTGTTGTTTATTATGTTTCTTCTATATCTCAGGTGTCAGTTTTCCATAAGATTTTATGTTAAAATCTTATATGCAAAAAAATATTTATGCTTAAGCAGTAATAATAAATTTTTGGGAAGCCAATACTGAGTGGTTGACTGAGTTGTAGCCTAGTCCAATCTCACTACATAAAAAGTAATTTTGTCTTTTCAGAACTATGATTTGCTGAATAAACCTAAAATGTTTTGATGCAATATTTGAAAAATATTACATTGTAAGAATTTGTGTGTTGGAACTTTCTGTAGTATCCATGTATTCACTGCTTTTTAGTCATGTTTTATTCAAAACACTGTTTCTAAAAGACGACTGACTGTAAGATGTGGAATAAAATAAATTAACTTTGAACAAACATTAAACTATGTGTAAAATATCTTTAAAATTGTATTAAAAAGAATTGTTTCATTGTTTTAGTAATCATGGAAATGATTATTTAATGTAAAGGCAAGTCACTTTGTTACAACATTAATCAATTGTAACCTTTCAATCTATTGCATTGGGACAGAGTTTTCTTCTGTGGCAGATGGCAGAATCTTCTATGCAAGTTTGGACTCTTAATTAAAATATTGGTTTCACTTCAGCTCACTTGACTGCATTCTGAGAATAAAGACATCTAAAAATAATTGGGATCAGTAAAACACAAATTATAACATAAATGACCATACAATAACTGTAATAATGGATTTCAAGGGATTTGTACAGCTTGAATCTTTACCAGAAACTTAATCATCTTTCACAATTGTCCTCTGGACCCTTCATTTTGCTGAAACAAAGAAAAAAAATGATTAAAATCTTAAGCAAGTGACAAAATTGATGAGCATTTGTAAGTCTGTTAGAATGGTTGTTCTTAAACTATTTTTAAAATTATGTTTCAGGTATTTGTGAAGTGTCACTTTGATTATAATCCCTTCAATGATAATCTCATTCCATGCAAAGAAGCCGGTCTTAAATTTTCCAAGGGAGAAATTCTTCAGATTGTAAATCGAGAAGACCCAAACTGGTGGCAGGTTAGAGATTGTTAAATGTAATACAAATTTTCAATGCATTAATCCAGTCTTCTTCTATATACATTCTGCATTTATTTATTTTTTTAAATGCTATTTTGTAACCTGTGAGGAATTACTGTTAAATATAATTTCAGGCAAGAGAGCTAGTTTGGTATAGTAGTTAAGAAATCAGTTCTAATTTTATCCTAAGAACAAAGTCAGCTGGGTGATCTTGGGCCAGTCACTTATTCTCAGCCCTAGGAAGAAAGCAAAGGCAAACCACTTCTGAAAAAGCTTCCCAAGAAAACTGCAGGATCTTGAAGGAAGGAATGAAAAAAGAAAAAAAAAACAGACAGAAATTCAGAACTGTTTCATGAAAGTAGAGTAGATCCTTAGGCTATCCCTTCTATGTGGTCAAATTATAATTCTGTCTGTAAAAAGTAATACAGACTTGTTGAGATCATGTGCAATTCTGTGCTAAGTTAGAATGACCAAATTATACAAATCAGCACACAGATATACTGTAGTATAACATATTTTTCAGAGTATAAGACGCACCAAGATTTTGAAGAGGCAATTTTTTAAAAAAAGGAGATAAGTAGGTAGAGGGAGAGAGAGAAATACAGAAGGTAGGTAGGGAGAGAGAGTGAGTAGGCAGGTTGGTAGCTAGAGGAATAGAGGAGGGGAGAGAGAAATACAATACCGTATTTTTGGAATGGAATGGAATGGAATTTATTATTTATATGCCGCCCTTCTCCGGGAAGACTCAGGGTGGCGAACAATCCAAAAAGGGAAAGGGGAACATCAAAATGAAATACAAATAATAAAAATAAGCAACAATCGCACAACCATACATGTCGAGCGGGAAGGGAACTCATCACCCCCAGGCCTGCCGGCAAAGCCAGGTTTTGACAGCTTTTCGGAAGGCCTGGAGAGAGAGGTGAGGGTCCGAATCCCTGCGGGGAGTTCATTCCAAAGGGCCGGAGCTGCCACAGAGAAGGCCCTCCCCCGGGTAGTAGCCAGATGGCATTGGCTAGTAGATGGAACCCGGAGGAGGCCAACCCTGTGAGATCTAATGGGTCTGTGGGAGGTAATTGGCAGCAGGCAGTCTCTCAAGTACCCAGATCCAATACCATGAAGGGCTTTATAAGTTACGACTAGCACCTTGAAGCGTATCCGGAGACTGATCGGTAACCAGTGCAGCTCGCGGAGGATAGGTGTATAAGACATACCTTTTTACTCCAAAAAAGAGGGTGAAAATCTGGGTGGGTCTTATACTCCGAATATAGCAGCCTAGGTCGTCTGAAAAAGGGGCAGGTGAAGCGGGCGCTGCAGAGATTGTGATGGCTAGAAAGGAGAGATGTTTCACTTTCAGGGCTCCCGCTTGGCTAGGCTCCCAGGAGGGCTCAGGCAGTGGCGGTGGTGGCAGCGGCTCCTCACATTGCTGGGGAGTGAAGTCATTGTGGCCATTGTCTCCCCTGAGTTGCCCGGCAAATCCTGAGGCACCTTTCACTTACAGGAGGAGGAGGAGAGTGATGGCAGAGTATACCAAAGACTTTGAGTAACAGAGAAAGAAAGCCGAGCTTGGAACCTGACAAAAACTGCCGCCCGAAAGGCACGCCTTTCTTTACCAGTTACTCAAAGGCTTTGATTTAAGGAGGCGCTGCTTTAAGCCACCCTCCTCCTCCTCCTCCTCCTGCAAACAAAAGATGCCTCAGAGATGGTAGATTTCTCAGGAGATTGGGAAGTTAAAAACCTAAAATGGGGTACAATTAAGCTTGATTCAAAGGGTTTGGTCCAGAGAGATTGGGGCAGAGGGTGCGTGGAGGAAAGGACGAGGAACAATTTCTCTAGGAAGACTTTTATCAGAACACTAGATTGGGAAGTTAAATACCTGGAATGGGGTACAATCAAGCTTGATTCAAGCTTGATTGTACCCAATCTCTGCAGCACCTGCTTTACCTGCCCCTTCTCGGGAGGTTCCAGGAGGCAGAGATCATGGTAATAGCATTTTCATGTGGCAGCATGATATCAAGAGCCAAAGCCTTTGAATCAAGCTTGATTATATCCCATTCCAAGTTTTTAACTTCCCAATCTAGTGTTCTGATAAAAGCCTTCATAGAGAGATTGTTCCTCTTCCCTTTCCTTCCTCCACCCCCCACCTCCCCAATCTCTCTGGATCTGCTTATTGCTATTGTGCCCAGCTACCATATCTTTTTGCTGCATGACAGATCCGACACACACACACACACACGATTTGTCATGCACCAAAGAGATACGGTGGCTGGGCGCGATAGCAGCAGTAGCAATAAGCACTGCATAACAGATCCGGAGAGACTGGGGGGGAGGTGGCGCAAAGGAAGAAAACCAATCTCCTCTGCACAAAGACTTTTCCTGACCCTCGATCTCCACTTTCTCTTTGGAAAATTACTATTTGCATCGTTGGGATTTTGGTTAATGGAAGAAGTGCAGGATGAAAAGGAAACTTCGGAATATAGGAGCGCCGTAATCCTGGAGCCTGGCAGCGCTCTGCATGCCCCATTTTTCACAAAAAAATGGAGCATGCAGATGGTTTGGGATGCCTGCAGAGTGTTCCTGGGAGCTGGGGGTGGGACTTTTTTAAAAAAATTACCTCTTCAAAATCTTGGTGTGTCTTATACCCCGGTGCGTATTATATTTTGAAAAATGTGGTAGATAGGTAGGGACAGAGAGAGAATAGATAGGTAGGAAGATGTTTCCAGGTATATTTATCCATGTGCTGGAGAAGGAAATAGCTGACAATCTGCAGCACCTAAGACTTTGTTTCTGCTGGCACAGTACTTGATCAATGTAATTCTCATCAATCACTAAGAGAGCTTTCCAAAAGGAAAAAAAAAAAGATTTTGGACTCTGCAAACATCATGAAAACGGGCCCATTTTTTTTTTTAAAAAGAGAGGCATGAATAGCCTGGGGCTTGCAGAGTGTTCCTGGGGGGTGGGGGGGCCCAAACAAGCAGAAAATGGCCCATTTTTGTCAAAAAAATTGCATGCACATTTTTATGCCTTATGGAGGCTGATACAGTGCTGCTGGAGGCTGGGGGGGGCAAAAATGGCCCATTTTTTGCTCATTTCTGCCCTCCCCAGCCCCCAGGAGCTCTCTGAAAGCTTCCATAAGGGTATGCACCGCCATTTTAATGGAGGGGGCGGGGCTTCACGAGACAAAAAAATGCTGTATTCAGTGTATAAGACGCACCAAGATTTTCAGCCTCTTTTTTGAGGAAAAAGGGTGTGTCTTATACTCCAAAAAATACGGTACTTATTAAATTGTTACAGAAATACATGGATATTAGTAGCCTTTATGAAATGTGTGAATAAAAAAGCCTTTATGCTTTTGGGATGGGCTTCTTTGTGTGTCTGTGCGTGCGGACGGACAGACACACACAAACACAAGCACGCACACACACACACACTAAAGGGCACATTCCTAATTTTTTTGTCCATTGCATTCCAAAACAGCTAGCCTTGGGTTGTTGCTATGGGATGGATTATCAGTCTTGGTATTTCAGGAGGAATACAAATGGGGGGGGGGGAATTGAATAGAATTCATCTAAGCATTTAGAAAGGGGATATTGCTACTTTTTATTTCTGCTTATATTGTTAGATATAATCAAGATAAATCTGCTTCCTTAGGATATATTTGTTTTTTTACAAATCGATTGGTCTATATTACTTAAGTGATCTGCATTATGTAATCTTATTTTTAAGCATAGATGGCCAGGAATTAGGGCTCAAATGACAGAAGATGTGTTATGACATTTTAGTATTATTTTGGCTTGCTATGCACCTTGGTATCTAAAGACTTTGTTCAAGTCTTTGGAACATAAGAAATTCTGAATTAAAGTTCATATCTGTTCATTCAATTGTTTAATAAAAGTAAAGGGAGGAAATGGGTTTTTTTTTTAAAAAAATGCATTTTTAATATGTACTGCTTTAGGCCTTCACTTAGTATATTTACTGAAAAATAGGTTTTGGTTGTTGAAAGGTGGGTGGAAATTTTTTTGGAATGGTCAACTGTTCTCATACTTAAACATGTTTCAGATCTCTCTTGTCTACTAGTGTGTTACAGTGCTTTGCATCCAACTTGTTTAAATGAATAAATCTGAACATTAAATTGCTTTTGGCTACATTACAACTTTATTGTAGTTAGTTGTAAAACTGTGTCTGACTTTACAACTTATAATTTACATTACAACATATAATGTAAAAATCAATTTTGCTTCATACTTAATTTTAATTCAGGCCAGCCATGTCAAAGAAGGAGGAAGTGCAGGACTTATTCCTAGCCAGTTCTTAGAAGAAAAGAGGAAAGCATTTGTTAGACGGGACTGGGAAAATTCAAGTAAGGAACTCAAAAATATCATTTTGATTATGTACATTCTTCAAATTCCATGGATTGTTAATAATGGAATACATTATTGTCCATAATTACAAATTAGTAATCAAAATAATTTGCTTTCTTTCTGATTCCTGAATCTTTTCTGCCATCTGCTGGTACTTAGATAAAATTAAATAGGGAGTATTATAACCATAAGTCTAAACAATTTATTATAGTTATATAAACAAATTTAGCAGTTACAAGCAGTTAGGGTGATATGGCTTTCAATGGAGTACATTAAGACTTTGTTCCAAACCAACATAACGAATTGTAATTTCAAAAATATCTCATTTGTTTTTAGGTCCTTTCTGTGGGACAATAAATAGTAAAAAGAAGAAAAAAATGATGTATCTCACAACTAGAAATGCAGGTTTGTAAATTTCAGCATTACATACTAGAATACATAAAAATAACTTGGCAAGAATATTTAGAAAGTTATTTATATTTATTTAGTTTAATAACTACTGCAAAAAAGATAGTAAAATTGGGTGTGTTCACAGGCTGACCATACAACAACTAATATGGTATACAATCATACTTATGGTCATATATCAGGGACTATCTGTGTCTCCAGTGGCTATACATACAAATCTAGGAAGTGATTCCAAATGAAACTGATCTTTTCTGAGTTTTCCTACATGTAGGCAATTTGATATCCCTTGTTATGGTGTAAAAATGTATATTTACACTGTTTTGCTAATTTATTTTATAATTCAAATTATCCTTGAACTCACAGATAATTTAGCTTGTCATGTTTAGCAATTTAATATTAAAGTGAAATGGGGCACATTAATGATTTTTTTTACTACTGTATTAAATAATTTAGGAGTCCTATGTTACAAATTATATCTACATTTCCCAGAAGTAATTGGGAACAATGGGCTCCTGTACAGCACTATTTAAAAAAAAAAAAATAGCCATGCAATAGCAGAAATCCTATTACAGGAAAACATATTTTACTCCTTGTGACAAGCTGCAGCTGTTGTATATTACATCATTCATATAATTAGCAATGTTATTCTGTTGATCTATCTATATTCATAGTATATTCATCATTTGAAAACTATTGTATGAAATCAGAGGTAGAATCTGAAGGACCAGGCTATAAGACCTTTCACCCAGTGGTGTCCCAAAATTATCAAATCATAATTTGTAATGTCTCTAATATTAGTAATGTGTAATTAATTTTAATTAAACTTAAATTTACATTAAATCAACTGTAATGGCCAAGTCCTATCCACTTATTACAGAGGGCTTTCTGCCATGGCTTTCAGTGGCCAGATTGGATACTGACCCCCTCCTGAAAATACATACATACATACATACATACATACATACATACACACACTACCTTCAATGCTGGAAATAATAAAAATGGATATCACTTTGAAAACCTTGCTTGGTTAGCTTACCTGCCTCTTCTTGAAGTAATTTGTCCATCCTATTAAATAGGGTAAATGCATTGTAGATGCCTTCTCAAATGATGTCACGTAATAGGGGTGTCAGAGGCTCTAATCCTAGTGGCTCACCCAACCCTTTGGACAGCCTCCCAACTGAGATTCAAGAAATCACAAATTGATTGGGTTAAGAATAACTGTCTCAAAGTCAACCAATGAGCTTCATGGCTGATTGGCGGATTAAATCCATAGAATTGTGAAATTTATATTGTTCGCATTGCCTTGATTTTAACATGTTCTGTTGCATCTAGAATTTGATCGACATGAAATTCAAATATATGAGGAAGTAGCAAAAATGCCTCCATTTCAAAGAAAAACACTAGTCTTAATAGGGGCCCAAGGAGTTGGCCGAAGAAGTCTGAAAAACAGATTTATTGTACTGAATCCCACAAAATTTGGAACCACAGTCCCATGTAAGTTTTTATAACACTCTTGTTTGTTTGCTTATTTTACATAGATTCACTAAACTATTTTGATTCCTGATAACCTTAATCTCAGACAGACATTATGAAATGAGGTAGTGTAATGACAAATTAAAAAATCTTCTTCTTCTTCTTCATCATCATCATCATCTTAGCTATTGTCTATCCATTGCAGGATAGACTATCTTCCACATGTTTCTAACCAATATGTGACAACATCAACAAATATTGGGGGCTCAATTGGCAAAAGAAAGCTCAGGATCGTATTGGTTGGAAACTACAGGTAATCCTTGAGGTATGACAGTTCACTTAGTGACCGTTCAAAGTTACACAACAACCCTCCCAAGTATTTACAACACAGTCCTGAAACTAAGAATGTTGTAATATCACAGCAGCGTTCACCCTTACAAACGATCACAGAGATACTGCAACATTTACCCTGCCTATTTCACCTCACAGTTCCCCACAATTACTTTTCCCCCATCCTACCTTGCAAAGATCTGTCTCCTCACTGTTCCTTTGAGAGCAGGGCGATTTTGCTTCCAGCAATCAATTGGCTTGCAAATGCTTTTCACACTGACAGTGAAAGATTCTGGGGGCCATGATATCACACGACTTCAGGCACCCATCCGCTTTTGTAGAGAATGGATGCTTGAAGTCATGAGAGATCACAACCCCCAGAACATTACATTCTCGATGCGTGAAAAGCATTTGCAAACCAATCAGATGCTGAACTAAAATCAGAGAGGTTGCAAGGGAACAGTCTGGCATGGTAGGATAGTGAGGAAGCAATTGTGTAGTGATGAGGTATCTACCATGCACACTTAACGATCAGCACATTCAATTAGTGAATGCATGGCTGAAAGCAGGAAGTTTTCACGTTCACTTTACGTGATTTACTCCAACAAATCCTTGGTTTTCAAATATAATTGCCAGGCTCCATTACATCTGTAACTCGAGGATTACCTGTACAAGTTAAAATATGAATAAATGCATGTGAAGTTGTGTAACTAGTTCATTTTTTCTAATATTGGCATGTTTTACATATTTGACAGTAAAATAGTATCAGCAAACATGGCAGTTGTGCTTCAAAACATATTCACTTGGGAATAAGCCCTATTATAAGTACTTCCAACCACTCTTTGGGATGCATTACATAAGGAATTCTACAGAGTGGAATTTAAATTATTTGTATGCAAGTTCATTTAAACATTTTAATTATAAATAGTTGGTAAAATACTTGTTTTTTTCAGATGCAGATGGGAGAGTGGCAGAAACTGCGTGAACTCACAATGAAAATAAAAATGCAAATTAAAATAGCTCTGCAGACTAAAAGCCTAATTTCTGGAGCTTTTATGTGACCTCCTGCAGCCCCCAATCCTTCTCTCAGGTTTATACCTCAAGGTTGAAATATTATATGAGCCATGGTGGCACAGTGGTTAGAATGCAGTAGTGCAGGCTACTTCTGCTGCCTGCTGGCTGCCTGTTGTTTGGCAGCTTGAGTCTCCCCAGTTCAAGGTTGACTCAGCCTTCCTCCATCTGAGGTTGGTAAAATGAGGACCCAGATTGTTGGGGGGCAATAGGCCGTCTCTTAACTGATTAGAGAGGGCTGTAAAGTGATACATAAGTAAGTGCTATTGCTATTTCCTGAACCTGAATTATTTTGTGAGCTATAATAGGACACTATTCTTGGGTTGAAGAGCCTTTCTACTAGTACAGGAAATCTATTGTATTCAGATCTTTGTGTAAGAAAGTTCTTACATAAAAGCACACCTGGCTGTATCTTTTGTATATTGTTGTTTTGCTCGTATGTCAATTTATTTAGTTACATCACGGAAATCGAGGGATGATGAGAAAGATGGACAAGCATACCGGTTTGTGTCACGAAATGAAATGGAGGCAGATATTAAAGCAGGAAGATATTTAGAACACGGGGAATATGAAGGAAATCTTTATGGTACAAAAATAGATTCTATTATTGAAGTGGTTCAGACTGGAAGAACATGTATCTTGGATGTGAATCCACAGGTATGCTAGTTTAATACTTTAATAGCCAAGTATCAGTGGGAAAATTTTGCATCTGATCAAGTTGGAGAAACTCTTGTAAGAGTTGGATTTTCTGTAATTACATTAATTTGAGTAGTGAGCAGATTTCACAAGAGGGCTAGGCTTTCAACAGGACATGGGGACCACATCTGCCCTTGTTGTTGCAAATGATGGCCAGAAAAAGCAGTATTGGTCCTTTTCCTATTTTAGCATGTTTTAAAAGTCATTTTCACAAGATTTAAGTGGCCATTCTGACTCTTAAACCCCCCCCACCAAGTCTCTACATGTGAAGAAATAGTCTTTAAAAAAATTCACTCATGCCTACCTGAAGAAATTTGCAAGTTGTGGATTTCCCAATTGTCGCTAAAGGAGAGCTAGAACTTACATATTTGAAATGAATGTTCCCATAACCTCACTGTATGTGTAGAATTGCAAAGTGGCTTATAAAGTTGAGCCAAAGGCCATCTGGAATAGCATTTATAGCTTCATAATGTTTGTTCTTGAGCTTACATTCCCTACCATTACTGCACTTTTTTCCATCTTCTTTTTTAGCCAATATTTGCTACTGTCTCCAAAAGGTGGAGATTGTGGCTGTAGAAGCAGTAGATGGATAAAGAATAAGCCACTTATTTCTTTTATTGTTTGAGGTTGACTTCAGGTTACTACATGAAGAAGTCATGTAATTTTCTTAGCAACCTTTCAGAAGGGATTCACCATTCTTATCTACAGCTTAGGGAGGTTGACTCAAGGGCAGGACAAGAAATCCCCCACCCATTCTTAGTCCAGTACTTTAATCATGAGACCAAACTAGTTCTCTTAATCTCTGGAGATTAGGTCAATGGCAGTGGGAGGGAAGCTTCTTTGCTTGGTAACTGTATGCTTATACCTATAGTAGAAAATTTGAAAAGAACTCAATACAATAATTAAAAGGTTGGAGAAGGGAGGGGAATTAATATGAATTTAATCCTGCCCTGCCTTCACTCAGTTTTGGGAGTTGTTCCCTTCCCCCAGTCTGACTTTAAATATCCTACAAAATTTGATATGGCTCTGAACCCAAATTAGTTTATGCAAATTATTGGTTTAGTGTAAATTCCATTCCAAAAGGAGGCTTTGTTGGGGAGGGGAATGGATGCCTATCAATGAGTGTTGACTCCTGGTGACTTCCTGGACAGGTTCCTACATTTTTTTTCTGGCAAGATTTCAGAAATGGCTTATCATTGCTTCCTTTCCAAGATGGAGAGTAAGTGAGTGGCCCAAAGTCACCCAGTTGCCTTTATACCCAAGGCAAGACTAGAACTCACTTAATTCTTCAGCATGTGGTGTGGCAAGTCATTTATATTTGCATTTATTTATTTTGCTTTTTTAAAAAAAATGAAATGAACACTGAAATATTTCTAATGCTATTTTCACTACTAAAATGTGTGCAGAAATACTTGAAATGTAACTAGAATATGGTAACTGTAACCTGATAAATACACCATGTGTTGTCATTAGGTGCTATCATTTTGAGAAGTATATAACTGAATTGAAATATAGATTTAGACTTAACTATAATTTTGAGCAATTTACGGTTTACGAAAACATTCCAGAGAAAATTTCTGACACATCCTGAGAACCATATTCTGTATCTCACCACCATTACTAAGTCCACCACTAATATCCTGGGAGAACTGCCATGTTTGTAAAGGCTTCCAGAACATCGTCAAGGCAGCAGAGTCACATGGATCTCCTGTGGCATGTAATTTAAGAGGCTGAATGCAGTGACAGAAAAAGCATAGTTCCTGTGTCCTAATAGATGGCATCGTTTGAAAGGACTGAAGCACGTTGTCTATTAAGTAGTGAAAAATTCATATTATCCTCTGTGTTTACACTGACGCTACCTATTATCCAAAAAATTGAATGCATAACTTAATTATTTTCTTTCTAGGCACTTAAAGTGTTGCGGACATCAGAGTTTATGCCCTATGTAGTTTTTATTGCTGCTCCAGAACTTGAAACACTCCGTGCAATGCACAAAGCTGTGGTTGATGCAGGAATTACAACCAAGCTTCTAACAGTAAGGAAAATTATCATTTTTTAAAAAATATATGTGAGTAATCTAGTTTATTTTATCAGTATTATTAAAGCTACACTTAATATAGTATAGGTCATCTTCAGACTCTGTTCCCTCTTTCTATTGGCCATTTGTAGTTCTTGGACTTTTACTAAACTGTTTAGGCATAGATTATTGCAGATTTTTATTTCATTTTGTTATAACTGCCTCATCTGTTCCAGAAAACTTGGTAAACTAAGTAGTTTGTTGATGTGAGGCAAAGAATGTACTTGATGTCTCTCAATACAGTTTTAAAATATATTATGAGCAAGAAGTTCTTTTAATTCAAATAACATTCCTAATCTAGTTTCTTAATTGAAAAGTGGGGTACACTTCTAGATACTGTAAATATGTGTTGTTATCTGTTGCTTATGACATAGCTCCTGTATTTAAATATATGATGCTATATTTATCCATTTAAAATTGCCAGAATAGCATGCATTAAAATAATAGTTTGGATTCAGATTGTGTTAGAATATGGAAGACAATGGGATTGATAAAGAGCTAGTAAGAATAATTTCAAATATCAAATATAATTCTGAATATAATTAAATCTAAATTTAGCCTAACGTGTGTGAAGCTCTAAGAAAGAAAGTGAAAAATAATTTCATGCGTAAACTATCAGGCAAAATAGCTAGATAAATCAGTGTCACAGAAGATGGTCTTTATGACACCTTAATTCTCAGCTGATACAGCTTTATAAATAAACACCTGCATATTAAAATGCCCAGGAAAATATTCATTGACAAGTCTGTTCATTTAAGTAAGTGGTTAATATGGTCCATACAGCTTGATCTAGCACAAAATGTAGCTGTTTTGTTATTAATTAAAATACTTTGAATTTTTTCTGATGAAATCCAGTATTGTAATAAAATAATATTGAAACAGAAATCTAAAGTAAGATTTCAAAGTATGCAAATTATGTGCATGTTTAAAGAGTTGTGCATAGCTATGAAAATCCTAAAGCTATACTGTAACGTAACTACATCTGTTGTATCTAAATAGCTGTTTGCACTTTCACAGATTCCTGTATCATCATATTTTTAGGAATTAATTTTAAATATTTTTTTCTATTTAAAAAACTGGTCTTGTTGATCTCTAAAGATTTTTTTAAATGCAGAGTCTCAGATTTAAATCTGACTCTAGTCACTTGCTTTTTATAGTATTGTTTTATTTTTAATATTTGTCAATATTTTAATAGGATACCGATTTGAAGAAAACTGTTGATGAGAGTGCACGGATCCAGAGAGCTTATAGTCACTACTTTGATCTGATTATTGTGAATGACAACCTAGACAAAGCTTTTGAGAAGTTGCAAACTGCTACAGAGAAATTGAGAATGGAATCACAGTGGGTCCCAATTAGCTGGGTATACTGAGTTCTTTTAAAGATGAAACAACGTCATGTAATGTTGAAACAAACACTATACTAAAAAAATATTGTACAGTGGTGCCAGATCCTTGGCAGGACCCAATATGTTTTTATTTTATGTATATTAAAATAATAGTATGCTAGTCAAAAAATTTTATACAAAATGTTGAAGGGAAAGTGTACTTAATATGTAATTTATTTTAATTTTTCTAACTTTTTACAAATAACCTTTTTATTCATATCACATGAAGGAAATGCGTTGAAGCATTTTTATAAATGTTTTGATTTACTACTTTGCCTTTATTCATCTAAAGAACTTTCCAGTCATTCATTTATACATTTGATCTTACATTTTCACTGTGATAAGGAGAAAAATACTTGAAAAGGTTTTTGTAAAACTCTGTTTTAAATCAAATGTTTCATCTGATTAGTTTTTATTATTTAGATATAATCCTTGTTCTAATAAGCATATCATCTTGACATAAGCAGAACTTTTAATAAAGCAACCAGCACTGAGCCATGTTACTGAAGCATATTTGCTTAATGTTTATTCATGTTTTGCAGCTGTTTTGTCTTAGACAGATGTACTGTAGACTTTTATGTAGATTCTCTTTTTACATAAATGTAAAAGCAATATCTTGAACTTTCCCTAAGAGACCCTTTTAAAAAGCCAACATTTCAACCCATTCAGTAAGTATTTTTCAAATAATTCTCGTAATGTAAATTCATTGTGTTTGAGGTAATGGTGAAGTATCCTGAAAGAACCTCATGCTACAGTCTTAGTGAAGAGCTCAGCATGTAGAATGTATGTTCTTAGTTGTGGAAAACTCATAGCTTAGAGGAACAAAATCTGCTTTTTTATTATGACCTCGCTCTGTATTTGTATATCGTTCTATAACGACTGGCTTTTAGTTTATATCAGAGTATTTATGAGTGATTTTGTGTGTTATAAAAACGTGATGTGATGGGGCTTTGAGCTGATCCTTTGTGTTACATGGCTTTATTCACCAAATAGAGTGTGAAACTAAAATTATTGTCAGATGCTAAAATTCAGTGTTATTTATCAAATAATTTATTTTTGTTTCACACTCATGTTTTATAGTGTTAGCCAATAACTCTTCCCTTAGTTAGTTAATCATGTTAGGGTCATATTTACTGATTTCATAAATACATTTCTGATATTCTATTGAGGGGATGTAGATATGGATGAGCCATACTGGCGCAGTGGTTAGAGTGCAGTACTCCAGGCTACTTCTGCTGCTCACCGGCTGCCAGCAGTTTGGCAGATCAAATTTTACCAGGCTCAAGGCTGATTCAGCCTTCCATCCTTCCAAGGTGGATAAAATGAGGGCTCAGATTGTTGGGGGCAATATGGTAACTCTGTAAACCGTTTAGAGAAAGCTTTAAAGCACTGTGAAGCAGTATATAAGTCTGTGCTATTGCTTTACTAAGAGGAAATAATCTGATGATCATATTTTATATTATGCCTGCTGTTATAAATAGAGCCATCCATTGCTAACACACAGAGGACCTGAGGTAGTTATCATCCCCCCATTTTATTTTGCATATGAGTTTGGTCACTAGGATTACAGAACTTATTTTCAATACCAAAGTATCATACACAAGATGCCAACAATGAAAAAAATATTGGAAAGGGCCAAGACAGTACAAGCTAGCTTTTAAGTATTTTGGCTTTTAAGATGCACAAGGAAACAGGGTTTCAATAATTTTTAGTTTATATAGAGAAATGTTGATACCAAAAAGGTATTGTAGATTTAAAAAACCCTTTGTGGTATTTTTTTAAAGACTTAAGTATATTTTGTAAATGTTATGCAAATAATTGCATATGTGTCTTAATTGCTATTGGTATTTAGAAATTAGCTTCTAACAATATGAAATATTATACAGACATTTATTTCTGTTGCATTAATTCTGTAGATAGGCTGATGTTAAATATTTAAAAATATGTATACCTAGGTCTGGGGGGAGGAGGGAAATTCCAGTACCCAAAATGACATTTTACTCTGTAATTTCAACGTCATTGTAAGGTTATGGTGGGATAAAGTGAAAAAATGACTATACTTTTACTGAATATAATGCTGTTTGGAGATTGAGTAGAAGGCATTATTGAATCCTCAAGTCAAATAACTGTTTCTCATTCCTTTGTTTTCTAATATTACATTATATAGCATTCCAGTTGGTTTGTTGCTACTGCTCTTTGCTAGATGAGAGTTTGGGCTGCATTTTAAGTAGCCGTGATTCTGTTCAGATTCTACCTGAACCATCTTTTTTAAAAAAAAATAAAATGTTCTCAAGCAGAATACTCAATCTACTCCTGTCTTATTTTGTTTCTAGCCATTGATCTGTATTATCCACTCCTGTTGGAAAGCAGAAGGTTTTTCCAATTGGCCTTAGTTCAAGGAGAGTTTAGCAAGTGATTAAAGGAATGCAAGTGATTTTGGTTTTAAGGCTCAGAAGCTCAGTGCTGTCAAAAGCAGGAAGGAGGAAGAACAGAATATCAGTATTTGCCTTAATGGCTTTCTAAAGAAATTGTTAACAGTAGGGAATTGGTCAAAAAACATTTTATATTTTCTCTGGACAAGACTTTTTGTTCTGGTACTCTTATATCATCTTGGAAGAACTGCTCATCACAAAATTCACTCTTGGCATTAATGTGGAAATTTAAACCACAGGTCCTGAATGTAACAGGAAGAGTTAGTTTGCTGCCATGCATAAGAATTACTGCATTTGATATAAAATACACCTCTATCTCAATGGCAGAATATTGCTGCACGTGATATAGGCCATTTACTGATTTTGCTGAATGGCTGTATGAATAAATAAAACTTTGAATAGAGACCCATGCATTTATCCTCCCACTGAATGGCAGCAATGGAGACGTATGTAACAGGCAAAATGCTTCTAAGGACAGTACTATGATGCTAAATTTAGTAAATGAGGTGCAGAATGGATTAATTGGGAAAGTGTAAATTGGAGGCAGAACATTTTAAGTGTCTAATTTCAGTTCTTGGCCTCTTTGTCTGCAACTGCAGAGTTCCTGTCAATGATCTGAACTGATAGATTGCAAATTCCTGTGGATAATAAATCTAGAATATACCAGAAATGTTATACCACTTTCCTCAAAGGATAAAGTATATTTATCCTTCCTTCATTAATAGAGTAAATGAGAAATCATGTAAGGGCGATTCCATGTATAAGTTCAGTATAAAAATGGAAAATGCGTCTTTGCTTAACATGTGTATGTGAAATGGTATGACAATATTGCTTGCTGATATTAGGGTACATAATTATCTGTACCAAAGTAAATATATATTGAAATATATATGCTAAGTGTATAGGTATGCCTATGTAATAATAGTAGAAAACAATAGTTTATGCAAAGGCCTAAACTAACATGGATCAGTAAATACTATTCATTGTTCTGTGCTATAGTTTTACCAAAAATTATGGAATGAAAAAAATCAATAAAAGTGCATGACAGTTATTAAAACATTACTTACCCATTACGGCAGTCCTTAATTGTATTTTAGTTTTTTTTTTTAAAAAAAATAATTTTCCATAAATTTATATAGTTTGTACATTATGATAACTTTAAAATTATACCTAAACTGCAATTGGTCATACTGAATTCATGGGGACTACAAAGTTCCAGGAATATATAGTTGTTATATGTTTATATAAGCTTTTCATTTATTTTAAATTTATAATAAAATGCAGAATTATATGAATCATGCTGAATCAGACCTAAATCAAAGCTAATTTTAGTTTCTAATGTAAAAATGCTATTATATAGCCAATAACTGAATATTCAACGAAAAGCTGCTAGTTTCAGAAAGACAGTTGTCATCATCAAGGAAAATTATATAAAAAAAACTTTAGAGCAAGAGCTAAAGAAAGAGAATAACAGAAGCTAAGGGATGTTTTAAACCAAGAGTCCCCAACCCCCAGGCTGCAGTCCACTTACCGGGCCATAGCCCATTCCAAACCGAGTTGCAGAAGAGGCGGCAAGATATCTACACAAGATTTGGTAAATCTATCAATAATAATAAGTTCTCAAGCTTTGGGTTCTTAAAAACGATGAGGTATTGTTTCAGCAATTTGTAGAATCAGTAGCAACTGCTGTTTTTGAGAAAGATGTAGAATTTTGAATGCAAACTATCTTGTTCAAATCTGTATATGATACTGATAGAAAGGATATTAGTTAGGTATGCACTTTTTGAATAAACATATAAAATGTAGAACTTTTTTTTGGAATATTTGAAATTCATTCAATTCATGTTCTTGAGTATTTTTTTATCTGCTGAGAATCAAATATAGTTTAAATCAATTGCACATTATTACTATTTTGCTGTCTTGTCTTGGTTCATTTGGCAGGAGTTCCCATCATAAACCTTGGAAACTTTCAGAGAAAACAAAGCAGCTATCTCAAGAGCTGCGTTTATCATGTCATATTGAAATATTTTTGTTTATGATGCAAATTGCTTTGGATTGGTTTTCCATTAAAGTTCATCGTGACTAGAAATATGTACTGGATAATCCTTTTTCTAGAATATTAAAACGGCAACTTCCATGAGAAAAAAACCAAAATCTCAGGCAACAAACTAATGAGTCTCTTATAATGCCTCTTATGTATCTATTTCATTACATAGATAATCCTCAATTTACAACCAGTCACTTAGCAACTGTTGAAAGTTACAAAACCCACCCCCCACAAAAAGGGACATTACCTGGATTTGAAGTTCTGATGACCACCCCCTGGACAGTCACATGATCATACTCTGGATACTGAATAATTGTTCAATAAATAAGCATTTGCAGTATCCTGCAGTCATGTGACTGCAATTTACATTTTTGGGGGAACTGATGTTTACTTCTGACTGCCAGAAAAAAGCACTCATTTATGGACAATGAGTTTACTTAACAACTATTGTAAAAGGTCCTAAAACTGGGCATGGACTAGTGATGATGTATTTAAAATCCATCATGACTAATAATGGTAATTTCAGGTTCAATTATTGTGGTAAGTTGAGGAATACCTTTATCTCAGATTGCTTGTTTATCTTTTTTCTTTCAATGTCCATGCCTTATACGGGCTTTCTCGACATAACTGAATTTTTTGAGGCTTCTTGCTATTACACGAATTGTCCATTTATAAGATCGAATATTTTCCTAATGTTCAAGTACGATAGCTGAAAATCATGTCCAGTCTTACAACAATTGATGTTAGTTGTGCCCCAACATGAGGTAAGAAAAACATCTGATTAGGGGTTCAGGTGCATATATGGTAGTTATACTCTTTTTTTAAAAAATGTAATGTGTTAGCTAGAGAAAGATGTTTTAACTTGGAAACTATTAAAATAATATATCTTGGATGCACTGTCATATCATTTCTTCAAATGTGTATTGTATCGAGATCTACATTTCTTTGTGAATTATTATATGTAGCTATTTTGTGTTTCTAAGATTAGATGATAGAAAATCATTAGGTACATTTTTAAAAAATGACTTCTGTTAGACTTATGCAGTATAATTTTTATTGCTTCAACTCTTAACATTTCTATTAAACGGTAACTTTTTTCAAATGTGTACTAATATTAACACACATAGAACAATAGAAGATTTAAATGGGATAGGAAATTTTAATGTCTTTCCACGCTGTAAATCACAACAAAATTGCCACATAGATCAGATTAAGAAGTTCTAAAAAAGAATCATAAAAATTTTGGTGAAATTTCATAGGACAAATGTGTGCTATTCAGTTAAACTTTTTTTTAATGAACTAATGTTTCCCCATTTAAGTTGTTTATCATTGTTGAAATGTATAAAACTGTGAAATCCTGAAAACTACTAAGAAAGTTATTTTTGTATATATGAAATAAAATCTAATATTTGAAAATTCAGTGTGATCTCTTATGAATTGCATTTTTACTGCACAGAACAGGCATCAGAAAAGGAAGCAGGAAAGAGGCAATACAGTAGGCCTTCCTTGCAATAGATGTTATAATTTTATATTGAATGATATATAAAAACTTATCAATATGAAATAACAAGTCATCCTATTTTTACACTGCATATCCTAATTAAAATGCTGAAAAAAACATTCCATATACCTTATAATAGCATTTAATAAGTGTCGTGAAGATAATATCCAAAATCTGTTAACTTCCACTGGTTGAAGCCATATGGAATTGAGTGGGTTTTATATACTTTTGTGAATACAGATTCACAAAGATTACATTTCACTCCTTAACATACATCCCCCCCGCTACTCCTCAATCTAAAACAAGAAGCTCTGAGACCTGGAATTTTGGTACACTTCACATGAATCAAATAGGGTAAATAAAAATTCCTTTATAACTAGAAAGATTAAAAATATGATTCTCAAAATGGATGCTGCCATTCCCAGCTTCTCTACCACACCATAAAGAAAAACACATGGAAACGTGCTACATCTTTTGTGACATTTGGCTCTAATCTAATAATGGCTCCAAAGGAAAGTCCCAACATTTCAGATCATGCTTGAACTTTATTCCTGTGCTGTTGTTTTTTTTAATGTTGATTGCTTAAATGGTCCTTTCAATTATTCTCCTGCTACATGATGGTCTTTGCTCAGTTTTGAATACACTCTGTTGTACACTCTAATTCAGGGGTCCCCAACCTGTGGACCAGCACTGGGCCCTGGGATGCAGGCAACATGCAAAACCATCTCCCTCCAGTTCGCGGAAAAACCTCCCTCCATAGAACAGATCCCTGGTGCCCAAAAGATTAGAGCCGCTGTTCTAGTTTATAAGGAAAATAAGATTAGTACTGAAGCACAATAACTAGTACAAGGAATTCTTCACTGGCAAGTCCAGTGCTAAATGAAGCCATTGCTAAATGGACCTCGCTATCTTGTATGCATCAAAAGCAATGCAACTGTGTTACAAACTAGGACTGGAGCCATTCTCTTGAAATCCGTTTCTCCAAACCCTCCACTCACATGTGGGTGGGATGGGAAGAAAAAAAACCAAGCAATTTTTGCAGGCAATTTCTCCTTTCCTACTGCCAATATGACCATAATATGTAGAACAGCAAACAACTTGCTTTGTTGAAATCTCTCTCTCCAAGGGGTGAGGGATATATGAAAGAAGAAGAAAAATCACAGGTCTGGTCCAAGACAGTACATACTAGCTGTAATGGCATTCATATGGCTGAGGGATGCTGTGAAGGTTGTGAATGGTGGTAAATGAACCATAAAATTACTTTTTTCTGCAGTTGTAACTTTGAATGGTTGCTGAATAAATGGCTGAAAAGTGAGGACACGTAATCTTTCTAAACTTTAAAATAATACAGGAGAATCAAACATCTCGCCAAGTATCCCTGCGTGGGTTTCTTTTTTATCTTTGCATCTTTTCATTCATATAATTAATTTCAGCATTTGCCTTGCTCCAATAACATAGCCCATCGGCAGCTATTCCAATTGCATGGAGACAAGTCTAGTGGGTTCATAATTAAGAGGCATTAAACAGAGATACTTGTAGTATTAAACTATTGAAACAGCTTCATCAGTTCTTGTCTTTTTCACAGCCTAATGCATGGAGGCCATTCAATGCTATATATAGAACGACTGGGGAAAAGCTGGATTTTTTCATGGTTGTAGCTTTGATAGAAGATTCCATCATTTCAAGGTTAATGTTTGATAAAGTGAATAGCCTTTGTGCTATCCGAAACTTTCCTGGGTCAGCAAGTGAAGCCAGTATAGGGTCTGCAAGTGTCACTGTACCATCTTCTGAGGTCATATTAGGCTGCTCAAAGACAGAAAGACATTGATTAAAAGCATTTCCACAATAGTACAATTTTTAAATAATGGCAAAAAAGACAATTTTTTAATATGTGAAGCTAACTAATCTGGGAATGGAACATCTGGAAAACACTGGAATTTTATTTCAAATTAAATCAATTTGGTCATTGAAAGTGCCTAACAGTTTTCCAGAAATTAATCTTCAGAGATTCAGGAACCGTAGTTTTTGCACATTCTTAATAATGCAACAAATTAGGGGATCAATGCAATGTGATGGTCAAAGTATGCTATATTAGATTGCAAGGCCAAATCCAAATACCCATTTTGGGCAACTTTGCTGATGACCTAAAGGTTTTTGTCAGAATCAAAATGAGGGTAGTTCATTGGAAGAAATGCTGGATATAAATGAAATGAAATAAATAAAAATACTCATCTGTTATTCCAGCCAAAGCTCTGTGCAACAGTCTCTTCAATAGTGACACCATCTGTGCAGCATTTCATAAATTACAATTCCTAGCAATCTCTCAGGGTAGATTGGGAAAATGTAAAGTACTACTAATGATCTCGAAACTCTCAATTAATTTAACCCTTTGTCCTTTTCTTTATCTCAGGCTTTAAATGTCTTTGGATTTCTATTTCACGTTCCTTTTCCAATTTATTGTGAAAAGGAACAGCATATCTATTGTTAAGTATGTTGCACCTGCATATTTGAGGGCTGCACAAATCAGCACAAATCCTGATTCTGTTCAGATTTGAGATCTGAAGTGGCATGATTTGAGAATGAACCTGCTTTGTGGTTCTATTTAGGAGGAAATGCCCAAGGTTAACTAAATGCCTGAAGGTGATTCATTTTCGGCAGCATGATATCAAATGGAATACAGAACTAGAGAACAATCCTTCCATGGATCAGCTAGGTATCTCTAAGGGTTTTGAAATAGAGGAACAGTCCATTAGTTTCCAAATTGTCTAGCAAAAAGCCTGGTGTCTCAACTAGTATCTCTAGTAAAGCATTGAAACAATGCTAAAAATGTCCAGGGTCTTTAAAAAGTTCATAAACAGCTAAAGAAGCAAGTACTTATTTTTCTGTCTTGCTTTCTGTGAGTGTCCAGGCTTGGTATGGTAATGATATTGAGAAATGACCATAGACATATCTTTGTGATGTTTGCTGCATCTGATTGCCAAGTTATCTGGGGTGCGAGTAAGATTGCCATTACTAGTTGACAAGCTTGATTCCTTCCAAGTAGGGCCCCTTTATCAGTGTTACAATTCACTCTGATTGAGCTGGGAATTCTGCATGTTGATAGAGGCTAATACAATAAGACCCAATGCCACAGAATAGTATACTACATATACCAGTATTTACAGTGGGGCAAAAAAGTATTTAGTCAGCCACCAATTGTGCAAGTTCTCCCACTTAAAAAGATGAGAGAGGCCTGTAATTGACTTCATGGGTAGACCTCAACTATGAGAGACAAAATGAGAAAACAAATCCAGACAATCATATTGTCTGATTTGGAAAGAATTTTTTTGCAAATTATGGTGGAAAATAAGTATTTGGTCAATATCAAAAGTTCATCTCAATACTTTGTTATATATCCTTTGTTGGCAATGACAGAGGTCAAATGTTTTCTGTAAGTCTTCACAAGATTGGCACACACTGTTGCTGGTATGTTGGCCCATTCCTCCATGCAGATCTCCTCTAGAGCAGTGATGTTTTGGGGCTGTCGCTGGGCAACACTGACTTTCAACTCCCTCCAAAGGTTTTCTATGGGGTTGAGATCTGGAGACTGGCTAGGCCACTCCAGGACCTTGAAATGCTTCTTACGAAGTCACTCCTTCATTGCCCAGGCGGTGTGTTTGGGATCATTGTCATGCTGAAAGACCCAGCCATGTTTCATCTTCAATGCCCTTGTTGATGGTAGGAGGTTTGCACTCCAAATCTCACGATACATGGCCCCATTCATTCTTTCCTGTACACGGATCGGTCATCCTGGTCCCTTTGCAGAGAAACAGCCCCAAAGCATGATGTTGCCATCCCCGTGCTTCACAGTAGGTATGGTGTTCCTTGGATGCACCTCAGCATTCTCTCTCCTCCAAACACGACGAGTTGTGTTTCTATCAAACAGTTCTACTTTGGTTTCATCTGACCATATGACATTCTCCCAATCCTCTTCTGGATCATCCAAGTGCTCTCTAGCAAATTTCAGATGGGCCAGGACATGTACTGGCTTAAGCAGGGGGACACGTCTGACACTGCAGGATCTGACTCCCTGGTGGCGTAGTGATGATAGCCTTTGTTACGTTGGTCCCAGCTCTCTGCAGGTCATTCACTAGGTCCCCTCAGGTGGTTCTGGGATTTTTGCTCACCGTTTTTGTGATCATTTTGACCCCACGGGATGAGATCTTACGTGGAGCCCAAGATCAAGGGAGATTATCAGTGGCCTTGTATGTCTTCCATTTTCTAATTATTGCTCCTGCAGTTGATTTCTTCATACCAAACTGCTTGCCTATTGCAGATACAGTCGTCCCAGCCTGGTGAAGGTCTATAATTTTGTTTCTGGTGTCCTTCGAAAGCTCTTTGGTCTTCACCATAGTGGAGTTTGGAGTGTGACTGTTTGAGGTTGTGGACAGGTGTCTTTTATACTGCTAACAAGTTCAAACAGGTGCCCTTAATACAGGTAATGAGTGGAGGACAGAGGAGCCTCTTAAAGAAGAAGTTACAGGTCTGTGAGAGCCAGAAATCTTGCTTGTTTGTAGGTGACCAAATACTGTATATACTCAAGTATAAGCCTAGTTTTTCAGCCCACTTTTTGAGCTGAAAAAAGCCGCCTCGGCTTATACTCGAGTCAGTGAAAAATTTGCCCGAAATGGAGGAGAAAAAGGGGCGGGGCCATGCTGCTGGGTGACGCTCGTGAATGGCCCAGCGCCCCTGAGTTTCCCCTCCCTCTGTGTCAGTTTGCCGTGCAGCGTGCACCGCACCATCCCCCCTCCTCACGTTCTAATGTAATGCAGGGCTATCTTACGATTCCCCTTCCTCCCCCTCCTGCCGCTCTGCAACGATGTCCCACCTCCTCCTTGTTATGGCAAGCAGCCACATAGCGATGTCCCACCTCCTCTGGTACAGTGATCCAATGATAGGAATCACTGTGCCGTGTGTCATAGGAGGCGGGACATCATCATCACAGCGGGACATCAGCATCATGAGGTGAGTGAAGTATTTCATTGAATACACCAGTATTGTGTGATAATAATTTGTTATGCAGAGCAAATTTTTACAATGGCTACTGTATATTTAATGGGCACAGGCAGGCTGTATATGTTATTCAATGGGCAATGGCATTATTGGTATCTATTTTTATTTTTGAAATTTATCGGTAGCTGCTGCATTTCCCACCCTAGGCTTATACTCGAGTCAATAACTTTTCCAGTTTTTTTGTGGTAAAATTAGGTGCCTCGGCTTATATTCGGGTCGGCCTATACTCGAGTGTATACGGTACTTATTTTCCACCATAATTTGCAAAAAAATTCTTTCCAAATGTGATTGTCTGGATTTGTTTTCTCATTTTGTCTCCCATAGTTGAGGTGTACCTATGATGTCAATTACAGGCCTCTCTCATCTTTTTAAGTGGGAGAACTTGCACAATTGGTGGCTGACTAAATACTTTTTTGCCCCACTGTATATTATAAGATGTATATTACAACAGTATTATAAATCCTGTTCTTAAAAACACTTAATGTTTTAGCAAGCAAAGCATCACCTTAATCATTATTGAGAACTCAAATTCTGTCACAACTATATAAATTTTAAGTTTTGCCTAAAAGTTGTGTTACCCTCAAAATTGGATAGGTAGGATAGAACATTCCATTAACACAAGGCAGATCAATGTTAAGATCCTGTACAGCAAATAGAAATGAATGAAAACAATACAAGGCTTGGATCTCCAAAAGAAGTCTTGTAGACAATTGGCTACTTAGGTTACTGACAGAGAGACCATCGTAATATCATTGTACCTCATATCTCAGCACATTGTTTTTTTTATCTGTAGTCTCCCAGAAGCAATAGAAAAGCCATTCTATCTGTGCAGCACTTTGAAACATTACACAGCGCTTTGAATCAGATCATTACTCAGCTGGTCCTCTGGTTTCAAAGGAGTAATTCTATCAAACTATCACTTCTTGCCCTGTGATTCTGCTGTTCACAGCTCACGACCACAATTATAGCAATACCACCCATTAACAATAAAGCATTACAAATGGGCAAGCAAAAGCAGAAATAACCATTCACACTTCCAAAAGTTGACACAAAACCTTATCTACATCAAAATGTTGCTGAACAAATTCCTGCCAATAGTCAGCATGCAAGATATTGTCATCGCTTCTTGCAATCGAAACTGGTTTTATCTAAGCAGGTCAGAACTATATCTGCCCCTCCCCTTTATTGTTTTCCCATCTATTTCAAAAGGGAGTGGTAGATAAGTAGGAACTAAAGGAGCACATTTGAAGGGGACAAACTACAAATATTGTACAAAATAGTGTACAAAAGATCTCAATCTATTTCTGATAAGAGAATGGAATTACTATGGCCACAAGATAAACTAGAATGGAGGAGTAAAAGTGCAGATGATAGCAACAAATGAACAAAAAATCTAGTTACAATAAATACTTTTATTAAATAATTGTTAATTCCTATTGACTTATTTAATGGAATGTTGAAGTTTCTATGCATTATTTATTAAGTTTTCTATTATAGTTGTATTCTGTAGGTTTTATTAAGATTTAGATAATCTGAGATAATCTGTAGTAATAAACAATCTGAATTCAAAAAAACCCTGTGATTTGGAAAAATGTGTATTTTTTTTTAGTATAAGAAACAGACCAAATGTTGACAGTGTTTTTCAGATATCAGATTATTACTTCAAGTACCATAATTATGACAAAATGCTTATAAAATCAGTGATTGCTTTTTATTCAGTTTTGTTCTAATTTTTCTTATCTTTCCTGCTGTGAATTGCCTTGAAGGATAATGTGTATGACATTAAAATACAATTTCCATTTAGTGCTAGCTAATTTCTTAAAATGAATGGAATATATATTCTGTAAGGGCTGGAAGAGATATGCCATGAATAAGTACTACTGAGAACCAGCTGCTAGAACTTATGCTATTTTAACACATTTCCAACTTAAATTTACAGGACTTACCAAGAAACACAGGGTAGGGACAAGCTGGAGGTCACAGCAGGCTATCAGCAGACATAGAGAATAACTTGACAGTTCTGAAGAAAGGAAATAAAAGAAAAACAAAAACTTTTAAAAATATAAAAGAATCATTCCTGCTGAGCACTGAGTCATAGGCCTCTGAAATCTTTCTGAATAACTCAAAAAGTAGGGCAGTATGTTCTCCAAGTCCACATAGAATCTAGAATCAGTCAAAACAGAACAATTTATGTTGTTCCTAAAAGAGAATGTCTTGAGAATGTATATTGCCATGCTGAAAAGAACATTGTGTGTACTTCACAATTGAATCTTGCCTTTAAATTACTATTATTCAGACAATCTAAAATTCATTCCTGCATTTAAAAGGTTTGACAAATGGAATCTGACTACTTCAAAATTGCATCTCTAAGCACGTTGTAAGATATGATTCAGTTAGAAATGAAAACTGAGACAACTTCAGCATATATTCAAAAAACATAAATAGAATAGAAAATAAAAGATTTTCTATTTTTTCTCAAAAATAAAGATTTCATATCTGTTAAATGGATAGATAGCATTACTGATAAAGAATACAGGTATTCTTGAGTTACAAGTGAAACTCGAAAAATTAGAATATCATGCAAAAGTTCATTTATTTCAGTAATGCAAC
Source organism: Thamnophis elegans (assembly GCF_009769535.1). Taxonomy (NCBI): domain Eukaryota; kingdom Metazoa; phylum Chordata; class Lepidosauria; order Squamata; family Natricidae; genus Thamnophis; species Thamnophis elegans. The sequence continues at coordinate 40,975,431 of NC_045558.1, forward strand.
TTAAAAGATGAAACTAATATATGATAGACTCATTACAGGCAAAACAAGATAGTTCAAACTGTGATTTGTCATAATTGTGATGATTATGGCTTGCAGCTCATGAAAACCCCAAATCCACAATCTTAGAAAATTAGAATATTACATGCAATCAATAAAACAAGAATTGGACATAGAACAATATCAGACCTCTGAAAAGTATAAGCATGCATATGTACTCAGTACTTAGTTTGGGCCCCTTGAGCAATTACTGCCTCAATGCGGCATAGCATGGAAGCTATCAGCCTGTGGCACTGCTGAGATGTTTTGGAAGACCAGGATGCTTCAATAGCAGCCTTCAGCTCTTCTGCATTGTTCGATCTCATGTCTCATCTTTCTCTTGGAAATGCCCCATAGATTCTCTATGGGGTTCAGGTCAGGCGAGTTTGCTGGCCAATCAAGCACAGTAATCCCACAGTCATTGAACCAGGTTTTGGTGCTTTTGGCAGTGTGGGCAAGTGCAAAGTCCTGCTGGAAAATGAAGTCAGCATCCCCATAAAACTCGTCTGCGGAAGGAAGCATGAAGTGCTCCAAAATCCCTGGTAGACAGCTGCGTTGACCCTGGACTTAATGAAGCACAGTGGACCATCCCCCGCAGATGACGTGGCTCTCCAAATCAATACAGACTGTGGAAACTTTATACTGGACTTCAAGCATCTTGCAGTGGGTGCCTCTCCATTCTTCCTCCATACTCTGGGTCCTTGGTTTCCAAATGAGATGCAAAAGTTGCTCTCATCAGAAATGAAGACTTTGGACCACTGAGCAACAGACTAGGTCTGTTTTTCTTTAGCTCAGATAAGACGCTTCTGATGTTGTTTGTTGTTCAGGAGCGGCTTGACAAGAGGAATACGACATTTGAAGCCCATGTCCAAGATCCATCTGTGTATGGTGGCTCTTGATGCACTGATTCCAGCCTCAGTCCACTCCTTGTGAAAGTCCCCAACACTTTTGAATGGACTTTTCCTGACAATCCTCTCCAGGCTGCGGTCATCCCTGCTGGTTGTGCACCTTTTCCTTCCACACTTTTCCCTTCTACATAACTTTCTATTAATATGCTTTGATACAGCACTTTGGAAACATCCAACTTCTTTTGCAATTACCTTTTGAGGCTTTCCCTCCTTATGTTGTCAATGATGGTTTTCTGCACAACTGTTAGTCAGCAGTCTTTCCCATGATTGTGATTCCTACTGAACCAGACTGAGAGACTATTTAAAGGCTCAGGAACTCTTTGCAAGTGTTATGGCTTAATTAGCTGATTAGTGTGGGACATTTTGAGCCTAGAATATTGCACCTTTTCACAATATTCTAATTTTCTGAGATTGTGGATTTGGGATTTTCATGAGCTGTAAATCATAATCATCACAATTAAGACAAACCACAGCTTGAACTATCTTGCTTTGCATGTAATGAGTCTTTATCTCATATATTAGTTTCACCTTTTAAGTTGCATTACTGGAATAAATAAACTTTTGCACGATATTCTAATTTTTCGAGTTTCACCTGTATGACTATAAAGACATAACTCATGATGGTTAAAAAGCAAGATGATGTGACTGACCTGATTTTATTAATTTTGTGGGGTTAAGAAGGCAAACCCCACAGTTGTCAAGCAAACCTGTGGTTCAGCATGAGCGAATTTTGCTGAAAACTGAGAGTAAATATCAATTTTCAACATCACAGTAATAAAATCTGATTAAGTGGAGGATGCTGCTAACAGCCATCAATATCAGTTGGTCATTGATACATGAACTACAGTCACACAATTGTAGGAAATTTGAATCTGGGTTTTAGTATCCCTCAGGTAAGTTCCTCAAATGAGGCAACCAGTCATAAGTTAAATGTACCAGTGCAGAGTGTTTATGGTATGAAGAAGAGCCTGGATATATTGAATTATACAAGGTGTTCAAGCTCAACAGCATATAGGCTTTTAGATGAAGTGAAAGGCTTGCTGGAGATATGTATAGAACTTGGTTGAATGATGATACAGACACTAATGAAAAACAAATAAATGATGAAGACTCCAAAAACAGGTAAGAGGATAACAGAGGATCAAAAAAAGAACCTTCAGATGGCTTTAAGGAAAAATTAGAGAAATATTTTTTCACGACCCAATACTGAGTGATTCTGTAGGAGCACCCACTGGATGAGCAATAAGATAGATAGGCAAAAGAATAAGTGACAGAAACTTAATGCATGATAGGATCAAGATAACAATGTAATTAACCATACCAAAGGGAAAAATATGAAATTAAAAATCCCTGTTTAACAACAAAAATAATCTGAGATTATAAAAAATTCAGTTTTATTTCAAAGAACTTCATGGGTCCACAAGAAGATCAATACTTCAACACTGAGAAAGTGTTTCTCCCAAAATACCTCCATGACATCGAAGACTGATTAGAGCAATGATTCACAAACAGTGCTAATAAACTGGGGCTCTAAGTAGGATTTAAAGTAAAGCATTGCAATGTAAAGTCTGTGGCGTTAAATCTTACATAGGTGACAAATATAATAACAGAATCTTTGAAAATATATGAATGTCATTCTTGGAAAAAGTGAGGGTTTCTGTAATGGTGGAAAGGTGATTAGTTCTAAGACTCTAAAAAGATCCAAACATAGAGTCTTTATTTTATCACTGAATCAGGAGTCAGTGATCTGAACACAGAGTGAAGAAATGATAAATATGATCTTAGTATGTTATCAGAAAACATAAATTAAATACTAAGTATCTGTAAAACTAGGATAAGTGACAAAGATATCTAGGAAATGTAATGTAAAATGTAAAAAAGATTAATTTTGTTTAAAAACAGCCTTTTTGTTTAGAGATACTGAATTTCAAATGGAAATTAATGATCTAAGACTTGATTACCTGAGGTTATTAAAATATTTAATTAATAGGTAGACAATTCTAGTCAGCATTCTTTTCCTTTGTTTAGTTCAATTTCTTTCTAAATTATTACTTTTAAGACAGACTCCAAAGCGCTGTAATTTATACCACTGACATAAAAGCTTGAACCTTTCTTGTTTCTTTCTTAGTAGCAGTAAATAAATTTAGCACACAAGATGAGTAATATTCACCATGTGAATTCAAATGAAAAAGCCATCATTTAAAGGCAGTTGAGGTTAAATAATTTCTATGCTGAAAGCTAGGGAGGTGACCTTGAAGCAAATTTTTGGAAACCCTTATGTAAATACTGTGAAGAGGACAGAAGCATTCCTTAAGTCTGTGGAAATATTAGAAAGACAGAATGACTTCTCCCTTATTCACAAGAGGCATAAGAAGAAGGGGAGAAACAGTCAGATTTACAAGTTATTATTATAGCTTATCTCAATAAACTTTAATTCTGATTTCCTAATCAGGTAGCTAAGAGGGACATGTTGGCTCAGTGGCTAAGATGCTGAGCTTGTTGATCAGAAAGGCCGGCAGTTCAGCAGTTTGAATCTCTAGCGCCGCATAATGATGTGAGCTTGTTACTTGTCCCAGCTGTCAGGCCTGCAGCCATCTTTTCTTTTGGACTTCAAACCTGCCACAGTTTCTATTATTTTACTCTGCATTTTTCTTTGAGGAAAAATGGGAGGGGGGATTATATGGAGTTGGGTAATATGTGGCCATAATAAAATTATTTCTAGAAAGCCAAGGTCATCCTTTGTCTCTGCACCTGGCTGCAATTGCATGGGTTGAAGCTGCTAGCGTGGCAGTGGAAGATTGGACCATATGATGGACTTGTGAGTGTAGGGGCAGGATCTTGAACTTTCAACTGGGTGGGAAAACCTGGAAGCTTTCAGATTAGGGTTTTCCCAGATGTGCCCACATGGCTCTCTTAATAATTTGGAACTTTGAGGAATTCTTTGCCTATGATTTACTTTTGGATGTTATTTGGAACCCTGACAGCAGCGTCTGATAACCTAGCAGTTCAAAAGCACGTAGAAATGCAAGTAGGAAAATAGGGACCACTTTGGTGGGAAGATAACAGAACTCTGTGCGCCTTCGGCGTTTAGTCATTTCAGCCACATGACCACGGAGACGTCTTCAAACAGCACTGTCTGTTCGGATTAGAAACGGAGACAAGTACGTCCCTAGAGCCGGAAACGACTAGCACATATGTGCGGGGAAACCTTTACCATTAATCAGGTCTACCTTGAAGGGTTGACATCCAAGTACCATACATTTAGTTCTCCATTCCTTTATACTTTATGCACCAAGAATTTCCTCTATATTCACAAACTAAATTTACAAAGTGTTTAAATCTGAAACGGAAAACCCTACCTGCTCTGAACAAAAAATCATTTTTAGAAGAAAACCACTCGCTTATTTATTCTTTTGTACCTGCCAGAGCACTGAGGAGGAAATGAGCAGCTAGGAAAAGCTCCTTATTGTGAACCTGTTGTTTGCTCTGTAAATCTATACCCACAAGCTGTAGAAATTCTTCTATATACGGTTTCTCTAATGACTTCAATTCCTCCATTGCTATGTTTCCTGGACTCCCCTCAGAACATATACTGTCCAGCTGCAAAAACAAAATAAAAAGGGAACAGACACAGTGGGCAAATTTAATCATACTCAGAATAAAGTTAATCAGACCAAGTTTGACTTCCAATTGCGTCGACAGCTCTATTATGTTTCTTTCACAACAATATGGAAATGGTTTTTCACTGCATTAAAAAAAAAAAAAACTTCTCAATGTACCTTGAAACCTTGGACATTATTTTGTTTCCTATCCAAATGTTAAGCAATGTTAAGCAACTCTGCTTAGCTTGTTATGAGATCATTCAAAATTGGTAGGTGATGCTACTTGCTGTGATCCAGAAAATAATGATGCACAAATCAGTCAAGACTAATAAAAATTCTATTGATTTCATATCGTGTGAAAACCTGACTCTTTTAAACTTTAACTCTATAATGCTAAGAAGTGCAGGGGAGGGGGGGGAAAAAACAGGATGACTAACAGTAATGTGGATGTATTCAGGTCTAACAATATTGGGAATACTGGATCAGATTAAAGATAGATCATCCTAGAGACTATGCATCTATTAATCACCAAAATAACACTGATTTGATGGTAACAATTACTAAAATAATTAGAAATATATAATTAGAAACATACATGTTATTAGAGCAATCAAAACTACATCCCTTTCTTTATAAAGAACAAGCTTTAAAAAAGAGGAAAATTGCATGTAAATTACCACATTTTCTAGTTGCATCACTTTTTCTTCATGAAGCAAAAGGTCACAGACCATTTGGTATAAAGATCTCTGCTTTTCTTCTGATAAATTCATAAACGGTTGGAACTGGCTCTTTAATTGGAGAACATCTGAAAATGTATTATACATGCATATTTAATCATTAAGTAGAATCAAGTTAGGGAAGCTAATCCTAACAATTCTGAATGTAACGTATATAATTTCATTTAAAAGATGTGTGTTTGTGTGTGTGTCTGTTTGTGTGAACATGCATGTTGGAAGTGTAACACATCATACACATTTGCTTTTTTATGATCAAAACTGATCATTTTGATCCTGACTCAAATTTCAAAAATACATCCTATGATTTCATCAGAGGAAATTTGCATATACATAGTATTAACAGAGAAAATCAGAATTCAAATGAAATACATTTCTATAGTAGTTTGAATGTTGCCATGTGCAAAGAAATAAAATGGCTTGTTTGACCAGCATATCACATGAACCCAATCAATCTTGGTTTAGTTAGTAAACCATTGTTAACAGCTGTAATTTACCTTACCTTACATTTTCATTACATCTCCCTCACCCTCCTGAGGCATGCCTGCATTCCCTAGCCTTGGATTCTATCCACTCAATTATTACAACAGGGAGTACTTGGATTGTACTTAAATGAGAGTTGCTGAGATGTCATATGACATCTCACTTAATGGTGACTTCACTCAACAAAGTTTGTGATCCCAATTATAAGGCCAGTACTACTTGTCCGTCTTGAAGCAGTTAATTAAAAAAACTGCACATTCATGCAGTTGTAAACATTATTATTTGGAATAGTCTGCAGAGTGGTCTATATGAAAAGAAGTTATTTTGAGAAAGTATGCAAAGTATAATACTCTAGAATAGAGGTTCCCAACTAGGGGTACGAGGCGATGTTCCAGGGGATGCAAAGTTTCAAAATTACAGTGTATATGGATAATTATAGGTATATAATTATTTACTTTTGTAAGGGGTGAGAGAATATATCAGAAGCATTCTAGGGCTGCGGGGTACAAAAAAGGTTGGGAACCCCTGCTCTAGAAATAAGCATCGTGCTTTAAAATTGCACTGCCAACATATTTTCATGTCTATAAATTTAAAGAGAATTTATGATTCCTTATTATATAAATCTAAAATTAAACCCTGTTGTATTAAGTTTATTGTTTAGTACAAAATCCAACAAATGTTTTTGAATTTACCACCTTTTTTGTGTATTGCACTAGTCACATCATTTAAGTGCTGAAAATGGCTTCACAAACAATTATTATCTTGTTTTAGGATAAAGAATGTATCTTTTGCTACAGAAGGATAAAAGAGAGAATGTATGTATGTATGTATGTGTGTGTGTGTGTGTGTGTGTGTATATATGTGTGTGTGTGTGTATATATATGTATGTATGTATGTATGTATGTATGTATATATATGTTATATTTATGCTGATAAATAAATAAAGGGAGACTAGTATAGATCTATTTCAAGCTATTTAGCTCTCATCAGCTAGCCATACCCTATGTTGGGAATCGAACATAGGGTTATATATTATATATATATAGTTGTATTTGTGCACAAATTTGTAAACAATTTGTCTTTTTGTTTACAAATCTTGGGCAAATTTGTAAACAAAAAGACAACAGTAAAAATATTGGGTTTCTGCCTGGATGGTCTCTTGTGACGAGCCGAAGGACAGAGAATGGAAGTAGTGATCTTCCTCCCATATTTGGGCATACCGGGGGTTGTAAAAAAAAATAAAAAAAAAATCTAATATATATAGGTATGCAGGTCTGGGTCTTTTCCCGTGTAAGATTGACAGTATCTTGGTGACTTTTCGACGAGGTCACGCTCGTCATCTTCAGGCTGGTGTCTTTGGCTTCGTGCTTGTGTGACCAAAGCGTGATTGGAGCTGCTGTTTTTCTATAAATATAAGTGTGTGTGTGTGTGGAATGTTGGCTTTCTTGCTTTAAACGGATTGGTTGGCTGTGTTGTCACATCTTGATTGGTTTATGGAATTGATGTTTGGTGAGGGTGATTGGTGATGGGGTCCTGTGTTGTTCTGGGTCCTGTGTCGTTTTTTGTGGCTGGGACACGTTTGTTGACTAGGCCTGGTTTCTAGATGTCTGGTAGGCGGGAGGTATCATCACGTTTATTCATGTTGTGGAGGTATTTCTCTATTTCGATAGCTTTCATAATTATTCTCTTGTTGAAGTGTCCAGTTTTGGAAATTAATTTGGTTCCTTCAAAATCAATTTCATGTCCTGTTGCTTTAAGGTGCTGGAAAAGGGAGGAAGTTTTTTCTTTTTTTCTTACTGCGTTCTTGTGTTCTGCAATGCGTGCATTTATTCTCCTGTTCGTTTGTCCAATGTATGTGGCTGAGCAGATTTTGCATGGTATTTTATAGACTCCTTGGTTTTCTAGTTGGATCTTGTCTTTGGGGTTTCTTAAGATGTTGGCTATTTTTTGGTCAGTGTTGAAGGCTGTCTTGATATTGTGTTTGTGGAGAATTTTGCTGATTTTATCTGTGGTGCCTTTGATGTAAGGGAGAAGGGGCGATGCTGTTGTCCTGTTCTGTGTCTCGGTTCTTGGGGGGTGTTTCCCTTTGGATTAGGTTGGTAATTGTGTTTTTTTGGAATCCATTGGAAATTAATATGTTTGTGATTGTGTGTAATTCAGTTTTCACGTGGTCTTTGTCAGCTAGGCATTTGGTTCTGGAGATGAGGGTCTTGGCTACGGAGTTGATCTGTAAAGGGTGGTGATGGGATTGTGTATTTAAGTAGTGGTTGGTGTGTGTTTTTTTCTGGTAGATGGTGTGTCCTAGGGAGCCATTGAGTTTTTTGTAGATTAGGATGTCCAGAAAGGGAAGTTGGTTGTTTGTTCTATTTCCATAGTAAATTGTATTTTGGGGTGTAGGCTGTTGAGATGTGTGAGGAAGTTGTCCAGTTTTTCTTTCCCGTGTAGCCAAATTACAAAAGTGTCATCTGCATATCTAAGCCAAAGTTTGGGTTTGTGTTCAGATTTATCTAAGGCATTGGTTTCAAAGTATTCCATGTATAGGTTTGCGATGACGGGTGAAAGGGGTGATCCCATAGGTGCTCCTTCTATCTGTTTGAATCTTTGTCCATTGTGGATTAAGTATGTGTTGGTTAGGCAATGGTTGGTCAGATTTAGGATGTGCTTCGGGAGGGGGCTTGTATTTGTTTTGGATAGCTGTCAAGGCTTCTTTAATAGGCACTTGGGTGAAGAGGGATATGACATCGAACATCGAGGGATATGGCCAAATTACGAAAGTGTCATCTATATATCTAAGCCAGAGATTGGGTTTGTGCTCAGATTTATCTAAGGCGTTGGTTTCAAAATGTTCCATGTATAGGTTCCTTAGATAAATCTGAATACTAACCCACAAACCAAACACAAACCAAACACAAACCCACAAACACAAACCAAATCCTTCCCTCCCATTACTGTTACATATAAAATTAGCTATCTTTGGTTCTGGAGGCAGAGAACAAGGTTCATTCACAAGTAAAATATATATTATAAATATATTAGCATTGCATTAGTTTTCTATGATCTATATCTATAGTTAATTCCACATGTAATTTGTTTTAAAATTAATAAATTTTAAAATGAGGATAAAACATGCTACTGATCAGCCTGGGACAGCCTGGAGTAAGTATGGAAAGCAGCAACTGAAAGTTAGATTATTGGTATTTTTACTACCTATCAGTTCAAACACTTAAAGAGATGTACATGCATAGTAAGAGGGATAATAAAGACAGCATGGGAAGACAGGAGAGGAAACTCAGAATGTTGTTTAAATAATAAAAAATTTCCATCACTTGTAAATATTGTACCTCTTTACAGTTTACAACTGGTGATATAGTGCCTTTTGGGAGGAATTAATCCCAACTATTTATGATGCAATAATAATAAAGACATGAATTGTCTTTACACACATGGATTCAATTTTAGAACCATGTTTCTGGGATCCTTGAAGCCACACATTGAGCTGAAATTAATTTTGGTTTAAGTTAATATAATGAACAGGAAATGTGAACAATTTTCTAGACCTACCTTTGCTTAGAATGTTAAGTGAAGTATTACTTGGAATAGGGCTGTCAGGTCCAGACAATTTCTCATTATCCACAACATCAAAAAGATGAGGGCAGCAAGCCTCTTTGAAGGCCGAAGAATGATAAGATGGCCCTTCTATAGCCCCCCTTTCAAAACCACCTTGTTGGTCATGAAGGAGGCACAATTCTACAAAAGGAACAGTTTGGTTGTCTTATTTTCAGGTAACTTTTGATTTAAGCTCCCACTCCATCCCATAATATGAATAACAGCAAATAAATTATTTCTTAGTATTCTGATTAGCATTAAACCATTTTGTATTAAGATCTTGCCCATTCATAAAATGTTTAGGCATAACAAATCAGAAACCACCTATTTATTAAGAATAACAATGTTCTTTGTGATTACCACCAGTCTGTTTTCACTGGTAGATAAGAGTCTAGAGCTGTGATGACGAACCTATGACATGTGTGCCACAAGTGGCATGCGGAGACATTTGTCAGGGCACGTGAAGCCAGCTGACTTCGGCCTTCTTTTGAGGTTTGCTCATAGGGCCGGTTTTAGCCCTCCGGAAAGTTCAGGGGCTTTCAGGAGGCTTCCCTGAGGCCCGGAGGGCTAAAACTGGCCCTACGAACAAACCGGAAGTCCGTTCCTGAACTTCCAATTTGCCCATAGGGCTGGTTTTTCGTGCCTCTGGAGCCTGGGGAGGGCGAAAAAAGCACACCAAAAATGCGGGGGGGGGGAGCGCTGGTCATGCGCACTGGGGTCATGTGCGCATGCACACTGGAGTTATGCGCAAAGTATTATGGATGTGGCTCGCCCGCGCACAGCCCCCCTCCGCTCCCCCCGCTTTTGGCACGTGAGCCAAAAAATGTTCGCCATCACTGGTCTAGAGTTCACAATAAGGAAAAGTCCACCATACGTTTGGGAAATTAGTTCCAAAGTTATTTATTTATACACATAATGTACTTCACAATGAAATAGAAACGTTTCTGTCCTTCGTTACACCATGTTCTCAAGACTCTTTCAAAGCTTGAATTAAATGCAAACAGCTACTTTAGAATGGATGAGAGAAGTATTCAGTAAAGAAATGTTAAGGTCATCAGTGTATCATTGCAAATTCATGATCAGAATATAAACATAAGTACTCAATGAATACATGCATGAACCCTCCTCCTGAATACTGCATCAGTGAAGGAGATGTACTGGTAAAGTAGCTTTAAGAGGAAGCAACACAATGCAATTGAATTTGTAACTTTCAACTCTGTAAAAGCATCCTCATTCAAAATCTTCATTTCCAGAAACATTAATGCAGATTAAAAAAAAAAAAACCCTAGCATGACTTATCACAATTGTGATGATGTCACAAATGTTTTAACCCCTGTGTGACATTCCCCAAGAATAAATCATCTTCTTTCCTTACCTCTCTCTTTAACCTATTTATATTATTGTACATCTGTAGTATTAACTGGCAACAACACACTATGTTTTGAGTTTTAAGTCAAAAGGCTATATGGTCTCTGATTTACAGAAATATTTTAAGCATTCAAAGGACAATATAGCCCGTGTGACTAATAAACAAGAGAGAACACTGATATTCCAAAGAAGCAATAAAAAGTAAGCCAAGATACACATTTGAAAAATATATGAATTCCAAATGTAAAAAGACAATCCAGGAAAGCATGAGAGTTTTAACTATGATTGTTGAGAAAACGTTTTACTACTCAAACTGTAAAAAGAAATTTAAAATGTAAATAGCAATGATATAGCTATATGCCAAGAATATTATTCTAGCATGCTACTTTAGGTATTTATCAAAGATTTAGAGACAGCATTTACCCTGGTATCAGATTAGGGACATCAAATTAGAAAATCAACAACTGAACAAGGAAAAAAAAACTTATTACAGTGTAACTGGTAACTCATTACAACTTATATAATTAAACAAAGAATGAGGCAAAACACTCTAACAGTGATTTTTAAAGTGGGTTTTTCTTTTTTTTTTTAAAAATGGTCTTCAAAATTATCTGATAGATAAATGGAGTATTAAGGAAGTTGCAAAAGAAAAACAAGCTATTTAGATAAGTTTGACCTTAATTTGGAGATAATTGTGATAAGCAATGAGAAAAATGCTGAAAAACAAGTATTGGACACACAAATAAAATGATGTTTCATTACTTAAAAGAAATGCACAAATAGAGATACCAATAAAGGAGAATATTTGTAGCTCAAGGTTGAAACAAGAGGTCCTTGGTGCTGAGCATGCTTGTTTTCTTGCAAATGTTTCATTATAAGTACCCAGTTTTCCCCAAAATAAGACCTCCTTGGATAATAAGCCCAATTGGGCTTCTGAGCACATGCGCTAAAGTAAGCCCTCCCCAAAAATTTTGCAACACAGCAGCAGCCATGAGATGACCATGCTCGCCGCCTCCTGCACATCAAAAATAATAAGACCTCCCCCAAAATAAGGCCAAGTGCTTATTTCGGGGGTGAAAAGAAAATAAGACCCTGTCATTTTCAGGGGAACATGATAGTACTTAGTGTAATGAAACATTTGCAAGAAAACAAGCAAACTCAGAGAGCACCAGAGATATGGCAACTGGATTTTTGCTGATAAGAAATGAAAGATGAGACTTTTGGATTTTATTTTTACTTAAGAGATGAGATAAGAAGTGAAGAAAATATATGTTGTACTCTAAGGATTTAAAGGTATATCCTATCATATCTCACTCAAGGGGAAGTGTTCATATCAGATTCTCAGCCAAGGGAGAGCTGAATTGTCTGAGAAACGCTTCCATCATCATGTGGCCAATACTAAAATATGGAATACAATAACCTTTTCCACCGAAGCAGTACATATTTATCTACTCATATTTGCATGCTTTTGAACTGCTTGGTTTGCAAGAGCTGAGGTGAGTAAAATGGAAGCTCACCTTGGCACTTGGGTCTTGAACCCAGGCTGTTAACTGATAAGGCAGCGTATTAACCTACTGAGTCATCGTACCATCAATGGCTGTAACTGTTGTACCTTAGGTACAACATCTTAATCAATGATTTGGATGAGGGAATAAATGGGGAGCTCTTCAAATTTGCAGATGACACCAAGCTGGCAGGAATAGCCAACGCTCCAAAAAACAGATTTAAGATACAGAAGGATCTTGACAAACTTGAAAATTGGGCACTATCTAATAAAATGAAATTCAATGGTGAAAAGAGTAAGGTTCTACATTTAGGCAAGAAAAACGAAATGCACAGGTACAGTATAGGTGGCACCTTGCTCAACAGTAGTAACTGTGAGAGGGATCTTGGATTCCTAGTGGACAACCATTTAAATATGAGCCAGCAGTGTGCAACAGCTGCCAAAAAAGCCAACACAGTTCTAGGTTACATAAACAGAGGGATAGAATCAAGATTACGTGAAGTGTTAATATCACTTTATAATGCCTTGGTAAGACCACACTTGGAATACTGCATTCAGTTTTGGTCGCCACGATGTAGAAAAGAGACTCTAGAAAGAGTGCAGAGAAGAGCAACAAAGATGATTAGGGGATTGGAGACTAAAACATATGAAGAACGGTTGCAGGAACTGGGTATGTCTAGTTTAATGAAAAGAAGGACTAGGGGAGACATGATAGCAGTGTTCCAATATCTCAGGGGTTGCCACAAAGAAGACGGAGTCAAACTATTCTCCAAGGCATGTGAGGATAGAACAAGAAGCAATGGATGGAAACTAATCAAGGAGAGAAGCAACTTAGAACTGAGAAGAAATTTCCTGACAGTTAGAACAATTAATCAGTGGAACAGCTTGCCTCCAGAAGTTATGAATGCCCCAACACTGCAAGTCTTTAAGAAGATGTTGGATAGCCATCTGCCTGAAACGGTATAGGGTTTCCTGTCTAGGCCGGGGGTTGGTCCCTTCCAACTCTGCTATTGTATTGTATTGTATAGATGTAATACATTGCGAAAGTTATTGTAATGAAAGGACAACCTATTTTTTTATACTTTTTTCTTTTTTTATTCTTATATTTTTATAGTTTGTGTTAGCTTTTATTCCAGTTGTATACAAATTATTTGGAAAAAAAAAGGCTGCCTCCTAACTTCACCGAATCTCAATAGAACTCTTAGCACATTGTAAGCCTGCTATTTTAGGCACAATTATTTGGATGTTCACTGGAGAAATGGGTAAGAATGTTTAGAATCTCCATAGATGAGAAAATCCTTCCACTACAGAGTAGAACACAGTGATCATTTCATGCAGTGGAAACATAGCAAACATTTTCAAGATATTTGTGTATGTCCCAAAAAATAAAAAGTAGCCTCATTCCATTGGAAATAATAGTGTCCTTGATTCTACATGGAAGTTCCAGACTAGTTTAGGCAGTGGTGGGATCCTACCAGTTTAACAACTGGTTCGGTGATCGCACCCCCGAACTGGTCTGAACTGGTAGACTCCCATCCCTGACTTTAGAAGATGCAAAACAGGCTACAAGAATCACAGATATTTATTATACAAGCAAAAGAATGGCCAAAGGTTTTGTGAACAAATGCTGATGATCCAGAGATATTATTCATAAACTTCTCCCTAATCTGAAATGCCTGTCTTACTCTGCCTAAATTAGGATTAGTCCTGCAAAGCAGAGATGTTGATATATAAGGTTTCAAAGATAAGATGCCCCAATATTAAAATCCGACAAACAGAAATTAGAAAAGAAATAGCAGCACTGTAAAGAAGGGAAAAATAATGTGCAACCATCCTTACCTTTAAATATGGTGTGGGCATAGTTTTGGGCAGTATGCCTTCACTTAATTTTTTTTAACAACATTGCCTGTTCTCAGTAATATCATGTGATATACATATTTTAAACTTTTTATGTGCTGAGATAAGAGTATATACTAAAAAAGGATGCAGTGAACTAGCAATCTAGATTTTCAGGACATGCCTTGTATGTTTAGCATGTGTAGATTTCCCTGACATTGTATGCTATATGATAAATAAATAGACCGACAGACAAACACACACAAACAAACAAACAAAAGCATTCCATTGTTCCATTGTTAGGGGAAGTTGATCACATAAGTAGGCCTTCTTTTAATTTGCAACCAAATAAAATGCTTGAATGCCTTGGTTTAACCTCACCTACATCTTCTCATGTATTATACTCAGTTTCTGACTGTAATACTGATTCAAAATATCCGTAAGCCTTCCCTTTAAATGATCACCAATTACGTACTGATCTATGGTATGCATAAAACTGAATTTAAAATGAAATATTAGGACAATAGAACCTCTGCTGATGATCTAAGTCTAATAAAAAGCATGCTCATCAGGATGAGATTGCACTTTTATGCTGCCCTGAGGAAAAGGAAGGTGTCCATATTACTTACCAAATTGACCGTCACGTTTTATATACAATTCTATTACACCATAAGCAATTGCTGTTGGAGCAGGGATTTCTAATACCACATTAGAGTTCTTGATCATATTTCCATTTTCCTTCACTGATACCTAGAGAGATATTTAATTGTTGGTTAATTTGTGCAAATTAATTCCAAAATGCATTAATTTAAACATGAAAGGATGACAAGAAGTCATTTTGTAGAATTTAAAAATGATTTTTCAATTACTTTTAAGTGAGTTAAAACCAAAAAATGAAACAAAAAATGCCCAGAGTTGATACATTTAAGATCTCTCAGCCCAAATCCTTAACAGGATGGCTGCAAGGATAAAATAGGTGGCGGGGTGGAGGGGGGGAGACAGAACAACAAGTGTGTGGAGAGAGTTATGGCACCAAGAGTTACCTGTTAGATAAAATTAAACATACATAAATGAGAATATATATATATCTTGATATTGGAGTCCTTGGTCTTCTCTGAGCAGATGTTTCATTACCAATCTAGGTACTGATAATGTTAAAGTTGATTAGGAAACATCAGGAAGCAAACCATCAAACTCAGAGAGCACCAAGCTCTGCATAACTAAATATTTTAGAAGTTGTTTTAAAATTAGACAGCTCTAAAATGTGTTTTCTTAAGTTTGCCTTTGAGAACTAGGTGGGTTTTTAATTCACAAAAGACAGGTCTACTACAAGGGATTCTCCTTAATACAAATGGATCTCTACAAATACACTTATGGTGACTTTCAGCTGGAATGAGTATTTCTATAATTAACTTCTTGTGAACTTTTCTACAGCTGACAGAATTGGAGCAAAGGATTCAATTATCTTTAGTTTTATCCAGCACTTTGTAACTTTCATTTAAAACTATAGTGAGGATGTGTTAAGGGCATCACACTTTGATCTGAATATAAATCTTATAAACCTTATAAATCCTACAATTTTTTATTCATTCTAACATTTAATAGCAAATAGATTTAGTAGCAAACAATCTTCAAACTGCATAGAACATTCATTTTTGAACAGAAACATTAATATTTCAACTTAATGCAAACAAGTTTATTTGTGCTTGTGACAAATAAATGCACTTGTTTTCTTTTTCTTTTTTTTAAAGGCTTCAAAAGACACGGGGATATGGTCAGCAATGTAATACAAGGCTGAAGTGGACAGGGTTGAAATTTTAACTTTTTCAGAAGGGGAATTTAAAGGGCACAAAGGCTATATACATCTTGCAGGGGGGGGTGATATGGAAAAATGTGATAGAATGCTGTAATAGTCCATCACTATTCTTCCTTATGCATTAATACCTTTATAATTTTTGTACTTATTCCCACCATTCCAGCAAGTTTTTCCTCTTTTTGAATATGTTCAGATATTAAACATTTCTGAGTCGTCAATATTTTTTCTATAAGGATACAAAGGACATCATTCTTTCTTTCAAGCATTTGTTCCAACAACGAAGTCTGTAGATTTATTGTCCTAAAGGAGAAAAAAATACATTAAAATTTCTATGGAAAAAAAGTTTCTGTTTAATAGATGGACTTAATATTGTTTTCCTATAACAAATTGATAAATAATTCTCTCTTTAGTAAATAAATAAATATGTACCTTCCCTTCACATCTTTCATAAGCTTGTGCAAGTCAAGTTCTTGCTTTTTAAGATTTCCAAAAGAGGACAGACTTTCTACAACATCCCTTGCTCCAGTTCCTAAATTAATTCTTCCTAATGACGTATCAATGCTTCCTCTGATGCAGTCTTCAAACTTGCCTTCATACTTCACAAAGTCAGACTCTACAATAACTGAGGGGGAAAGTAAAATATCCAAATTACAGAACATTAAACTGGAGCACAACATAAATTATTTTTAAAAATATAAAAAACTATTCATAACAAAACATATTGACTTACTTAGTCATTGTTTTATACTGCTCCCTGTATTTAAAAATGTTTATAATCCAATGAATAAAGATGGAGAATCTATGGTTCTTCACATGATATTAAAATAAATGCAGTTTCTTTGAACCAGTGGGCCTTGTTAGTAGAGTTTACCAATGCTGCTTGGGTGTCCAAAGTTCCCCTCCTTAGAATATATGGATCTGAATGCTATAAGTCTTCAATAATTTGAAAGGATTTGGGTCTTAGAAATGCATGCATACATATGTGACATTTAAAGAAAAATAGCAGTCATTTTAAGTAACAAATCTCTGAATTCCACCAGAAGTTATTCTGTCTATCCACTGGGAAAATGAAATAGTCACAAAATAAAAGTATTGCCATGCTTTGTCTATCTGCCTATTTATTTATTTATACCATCCCACAGTCGACCCCTAGTTCTGATGGACTATGGACAATACAGTGAATGAAGCACAAAATTAAGGATACAGGAAATAAAACAACTTGATACAAATCTTGCTGGATATTAAAGTCAATCATGCCCCAAAGCACACTGAAGTAATAACTTTTAGCCAATGAAAAACTTAAGACGAAATTGAACCAATCATATATTTGAAAGACTAGCACGGAACAGACATTTCCTATTCTAAATTTCTTGGGGGTCTCACAGTTGTGTTGGGATAATATGCAATCCTATACTCTCAAGCTAATTCTTAATTCTAAGAGGTTTCTTTCATATTCATTTTCTTCTACAACTTAAAAGGCTAATCAATTGAATCCTAAGAATCAATAAAACAAAGCAAACTTTCAAGAACTGTTGTCCTGACATGTTTGAAATAGACTGAGTCGCAGAAGCTATAGTAAATCATTCATGGCTTCTCTGAATTCTACTTTTGCTGTTACTGATACATCATAATAAACCAGTTTTTGAGAATGGGTTGCCCAATTATAAAATTACTACACTGTATGTATACATTTACAGAGCCCTGATTCACCATATGCAACTTTCTATCCTCCTTTAATTTTTCACTCTCATGGAACAATACCTGCTCTTTGAATTCTTTTGTCCTTTTTTGGGGGAAGAAACCCTGTTTCTCAACAAGAACAAAATAGGGAAACTAAGATGATGTTAAAAAGCGACATTTCTTTGATGTAATTCCAAATACCTATGTTTTTACTATAAAAAGTCAGTCAGGGCAGAGAGACTGGTGGCTCCTCAAGGCGATATATATTCATATCTTGAGGCATCATATCAAAGCTATGCTTATTGGCAAATAGATGGTGCACATATGTATATTTTAACTTTCCATGTCCTATTTTTATTTTTTAATCTTATTAGCTGCATTGTTTGTTCACCAGAACAAAAAGGCAGGCTACATAGAAAATAAAAAAAGATTCCGGTGTTCTGAGATTTACTCCTGGAATATATCTAACTGATCATTGCAGGAATGATCCATCATCTTCTGGAATATGAATAGGAAATGATTTGTAGACTATAGATAGTCCTTGACTTATGATCACAATTAAACTCAAAATTTCTGTTGCTAGACCGGATAGTTGCTAAATGAATTTTGGCCCATTTTATAACCTTTCTTGCCACAGTTTATTTGTTTATTTAGAAAATGTATATAGCTGCCTACTTGCTCAGTGACTCTAGCCAGCTTACAAACAATTAAAACACAGTATAAATAAAATAAATATTCTAAAAAAAACAAAAACCAATAATGCCCCCACTTCCGGCCATAACATATGTAGCAGTTAAGTGAATCACTGAAGTTGTTAGTAACACGTTTGTTAAGTGAAACTGGCTTCCTCATTGACTTTGCTTGACAGAAGGTCACAAAAGATGATGAAATGACCCTAGGACACTGCAATTGTCTTAAATATGAACCAGTTGTCAAGCATCCAGATTTTGATTACATGATCATGGTGTCATAAAAATATCCCAATAAAAAAACAAAGGGGAACCACAAGCAATAAATCTTACTTTAAGACCAGAAGTATTTTGTTTCATGAGCAATTTGGAACATGAATAGCCAACATACCAATACTTACATTAACAACTTATTGCAATAAGGTCCAATGACATAGCTGAGTCCAGCAAGGATTAGCTACGGCCAGTGGCCCTGAACTCTTCTCAAGACCTTCTTTTATACTTTTCTGCACGCATTTCACAACTTACTTCCTTGTTCTGTCTTACTGACAGTCAGTCTCCACATACACCCGTGTACATTTGAAGCTCTCAGACACTTGTTACATTTAGTTCCTCATTTCCCAGTGCCATCTTGTGGTTGGCACATTTCAATGCGCTCATCTGATATCTCCTACCATCTGCAACTTTTAGTTCCTTATTTCTTAACGTTCCAGATGTTTCATGCTCAAAATATCTCCAAAGCTGATTATATTGTAATTACAATATAATCAGTACAACCGTGATGGCAAACCTATGGCATGCGTTCTGGAAGTGGCACATAGAGGCATCTCTCTGGACATGCGAGCTGCTGCTCTTCTGGTTTTTGGTGCGCCAGGTGGCTGCTCTTCTGTTTCCAGCATGCGCATGTGCACTGGCTACCTGGTCTTTTGGTTTCTGGTGCTGCACATGTGAAGACCAGCTGGCCAGTGTGCTGGAACCAGGGGTGGCTTCCTGAATTGGTTAGTACTAGTTTACTGTGTGCGTGTGTTGCATGTGCATGCGCATTTGACTAAAAATTGCTCTATGCATATGCAGAACCATGCTGGCAATGGCTGAAGATACCGGAGAACTGGTTTGGGGGCGTGTCAGGCCACAAATTTGCTATCCTAAAATACCAAGTATAAGCAATTTTCTTAAAGAAAAATTATTTGTCTTCAGTTATATTAGGATTAGGATTTATTTCATTTATATGCCGCCCTTTTCCCCGAAGGGGACTCAGGGCAGCTCACAACTCAGTAAAGGGAAAGGAGGTACAAACAGGGGATAAAAGACAAACAAACAATACACAATTTAAAAGCACACAACAACCATACCATTCGAGAAGGGGGGGCAGAAGCTCTTTAGCCCCAGGCCTGCTGGAATAGCCAGGTTTTGAGGGCTTTGCGGAAGGCCTGGAGGGTGGTGAGGGTTCGAATCTCCACGGGGAGCTCGTTCCAGAGGGTTGGAGCAGCCACAGAGAAGGCTCTCCTCCGGGTAGTCGCCAGTCGGCATTGGCCGGTGGATGGAATTCGGAGGAGGCCTAATCTGTGGGATCTAATCGGTCTATTGGAGGTAATTGGCAGGAGGCGGTCTCTCAAGTACCCAGGTCCAATACCATGAAGGGCTTTATAAGTGACAACTAGCGCCTTGAAGCGTATCCGAAGACCAATAGGCAGCCAGTGCAGCTCGCGGAGGATAGGTGTTACGTGGGTGAACCGAGGTGCACCCACGATCACTCGCGCGGCTGCATTCTGGACAAGCTGAAGTCTCCGAATGCTCTTCAAGGGCTGCCCCATGTAGAGCACGTTGCAGTAGTCCAGTCTAGAGGTCACAAGGGCACGAGTGACTGTTGTGAGGGCCTCCCGGTTCAGGTAGGGACGCAACTGGCGCACCAGGCGAACCTGGGCAAATGCCCCCCTGGTCACAGCCGACAAATGATGTTCAAAAGTCAGCTGTGGGTCCAGGACTCCCAAATTGCGAACCCTGTCTGAGGGGCGTACTGTTTGACCCCCCAGCCTGAGAGATGGAAAACTTGGCTAATTAGTAGGAGGGAAACACACCAGCCACTGGGTCTTATCCGGATTGAGTACAAGCTTGTTAACCCCCATCCAGACCCTAACAGCCTCGAGGCACTGGCACATCACGTCAACCGCTTCACTGAGTTGGCACGGGGCGGACAGATACAACTGTGTATCGTCCGCATATTGATGGTATTTTATCCCGTGCCGTCGAATGATCTCACCCAGCGGCTTCATGTAGATATTAAACAGGAGGGGGGGAGAGGACCGAACCCTGCGGCACCCCATAGTTCAGGGGCCTAGGGGTCAATCTTTGCCCTCCAACCAACACCGACTGCGACCTGTCCGAGAGGTAAGACGAGAACCACCGTAAAAAAGTGCCTGCCACCCCCACCTCCCGCAGTCGTCGCAGAAGGATACCATGGTCGATGGTATCAAAGGCCGCTGAGAGGTCAAGGAGCACTAGGATGGAGGCATGACCTCCATCCCTGGCTCTCCAGAGATCATCGATCAGCGCGACCAAAGCGGTTTCCATGCTGTAGCCAGGCCTAAATCCCGACTGGAAGGGATCTAGATAATCGGTTTCCTCCAAGGACCGCCGGAGCTGAAAGGCCACCACTTTCTCAATAACCTTCCCCAGGAAGGGGAGGTTGGAGACTGGACGATAGTAGTTTAAAACGGCTGGATGCAAAGATGGCTTCTTCAGGAGGGTCTCACCACCGCCGCCTTTAAAGCGGGGGGAAAGAACCCGTCCCGAAGAGAGGCAGTAACAACCGCCTGGATCCAGCCCCGTGTCACCTCCCTGCTGTTAGCAACCAGCCAGGAGGGGCACGGGTCCAGCACACATGTGGAGGCACTTACGGCTCCCATGGCCTTGTCCACGTCCTCAGGGGTAACAGCTTGAAAATCAATCCAGTGATGTCCATCCAGATTCTCCCCTGGTGCCTCGGCTGGTTCTGCGCAATTGGAGTCCAGGTCCGTCCGAAGCCGAGCAACTTTATCCGCGAGGAATTGGACGTAGTCCTCAGCTCTGCCTTGCAAAGGGTCGCCCGTATCCCTCCTGTTTAGGAGGGAACGGGTTATCCTGAACAAGGCGGCTGGGCACGACTCAGCGGAAGCAATCAGAGAGGCAATGTGTGTTCTTTTGGTCGTCCTAATTGCCCAGAGGTAGACTCTGATGCTGGATGTTAAAAGCGCTCGGTCTGACTCAGACTTACTGGATCTCCATCGTTGCTCTAGGCGTCTCTTACGGTGCTTCATCTCCCAGAGTTCCTCAGTAAACCAAGGGGCCCTCCTGGATCCACTGCCTCGGATCGGCCGTAAAGGCACAATCTGGTTAAGAGCCTCTGCCGCTGCTGAATTCCAGCAGCAACCAGAGTCTCCGCCAGACTGCGAGCGAGGGTATCAGGAACAACCCCAAGTTCCGTCTGAAAGCCCAAAGGGTCCATAAGGCGCCTGGGGTGGAACCACCTAATCGGTTCCTCCTCCCTACAGTGGGGGTTTGGTCTCCGAAAGTCAAGCCTCAATAGGTAGTGGTCCGACCATGACAGGGGTAAGATCTCACTACCCCTCAAACCAAGATCACAACTCCACTGCTCCGAGAGGAATACGAGGTCGAGCATGTGACCCGCCGAATGAGTCGGGCCCCAAATTACTTGGGTCAAGCCCATGGCTGTCATGGAAGCCATGAACTCCTGCGTTCCCTCAGAGTGTTCCCCGAGCGAAGGCAAATTGAAATCCCCCAGAACCATAAGCCTGGGGAACTCAATTGCCAGCTCGGCTACTGACTCGAGGAGCGAGGGGAGGGCTGCTGCAACGCTGTTGGGAGGCAGGTACGTTAACAGCAAGCCCACTTGACCCTTGAGGTCCAACTTCACCAGCAAGGACTCACACCCGACAAGCTCCGGAGCAGGGATCCTACGAGGTACTAGAGACTCTTGGATAACAATAGCCACACCCCCACCCCTTCCCTAGGGTCGCGGCTGATGAAGCACCTGAAAACCCTCTGGGCACATTTCAGTGAAGGGGACGCCCAGCCAGGTTTCAGTAATACATGCCAGGTCTGCCCTCTCGTCTAAAATTAGGTCCTGGACGAGGGGAGCCTTGTGAACTACAGACCTGGCATTTAGCGACAGCAGCCTGAGACCAGGGTCCTGATTACTCACGCCATCTGGCCTTGGAGTGGGACTCATAGGGCCGGAAGGAAGGATCTCTGTGACGTAGTGAGCCCTCCTTCCCCGGTAATGGCCAGCCCTAAAGTCTCCGCCATATCTGCCCCTCCCTGTTAAGACCGTAATGCTCCGGCCCACTCCCGTGTCTGTAGTCCCTCCATCCACCCCCATAGCCCCCGCATTTCCCGACAGGCCCTTCGAATCAGTCATCCTGAGATTGGAGTAGGCCCAGATCCCCCCAACACCTCTGCGAAGCACTCAGTGTGGGGGAACCTGGTTCCCATCCCAATCTCGCTTACACACCCAAACACTCACTCACTCACACCCCTACAAAAATTTAAAATACAGCAATATAATATAAAAAGGAATTAAACAAATTACAAAGTTAAAAAGCGTGGGCTCATTCAATCAAATACATACGTACCACATGCACTCCCCAAACAAGAATAATTGTGCAAGTATTAAAAGATGTAAAAAATGTGCAAGTTCGGGTAATATTAATTGTAGAAGTTTTTTTTTACTAAATTACCAAATGGCTTTTCAGGATATTATGCCTGAATTCAATTTAAATCTGAGATAATCTATTTCCATCTGATTAAAAGCAGCAATTTCTTAAATTGTCAACAAATATTAATTTAGTAATGTTAGACAAAATGTTATCACTAATTACTGCTATTCTGAATGGTCAAAGTGCTTTCTGAGTACAAACTTAGGCATCCACTGAATGATCAGACTTTAGCACTTATTCTTGTGTAAGTGATCTTATTAAGTATTGCAGGCAAGGAATTTAATAGCACATATCCCATAAAATGACATAACTTTAAATTGCATCATTTTTAACTACAAAACTGTAGAGTTTCACAATTGAAACTATTATCTAATAGATCAATCTGAACCATTTTGACTGAAAATGGATTTTAAAAACTTAAAGAAAAACTTCCAAAAAAACCAGCAACCAACCACTTCTAGAAAACGAATAAAAAAACAAAATGACATATAAAATAATATTGCTGTATCTAACTTTTGGGGAAAAAATGATAACTATTTCAAAGTTCAACACTAATAAATCAGGTCATCTGTACAATAATGCATAGGACTTTGCACTTTTCTTATCTCCCATAACAGTGTTTAACTGTGACTCTACCTGGCTTTATAGGTTCATGCATGTCTTCAGAAAGCAGATCATTCAATGAAACTGATGAGAGATGATACTTTGGATTTTGCCAGCACCATGTTTTCTTTTTCTTTGTGACTAAGTTCAAGAACTGTAATTTATCTAAGTTATTCAGGGATGACACAGAGATTAAGTCTCCTCCACAGTCAACCTCCTTCACAAAAGTCTTGGTTGCTTTTGCAAACATCGTAAGGATGGGAGATATTCAACAAAAATCTGGAGAAATAAAATCAAAATATGAGAAATACAAATAGTGTGAGGAAAAACATCCATTTACAAGGTAGTCTTTGACTTGTTACCTCAGGTGGGACAAATATTTCTGTTGCTAAGCATGGCAGTTGTTAACAACTCAATTTTACAATCCTTTTTGCAGTTATTAAATGAATCACTGTAGTTGTTAAGTCAATCATCTAGGCAAATCCAATGTGCCCCATTGACTTTGCTTATCAGAAAGCATATTGGGAAGGTCACAAATGATAATCCAGAACCTTAGTATGCTGCAATTATCATAAGTACATGTTGGTTGCCAAATGTCTAAATTCTGGTCATGTGAATGCTGCAGTATTCATAAGGACCTGTCATAAGTTATTTTTTTCAGTGCTCTTACAACTTTCAAGTCGCTAAAAATTGTGTTAAGGCAAGGACTATAATTTAAAGTATACCGATATAAATAAGATTGATTTGTACTTATAAGATTTCTACCCAGCCATCCTTTGCAACTCTGTTCCCTATTACTATAAGAAAACAAAAGAATAACTTATTTTAACCAAATTAAGGCAAATATTTTTTAAAATACAATATTTTAACATACATTTGATTTTAGGTGGGGAGTTGGTGACTGTCGGCAAATATATTTATGCAGTTCATGGCAGTGAAAAATGCCATTATGCACTTCTTTTTTGCCTCTGATGATCCTCCCCACCCCGCATTTAACAGAATAACACCATTCGCTGCTCTATAGATTAGAGACTATTCCAATAATATGTGCAACAGTGGCAGAAATAAAAATAAAGCAGCCATAGTTACACATGTTTGTGTAATAAATGAAGAGCTGTAATTGTAAGACAGCAAGAAGCCAAAGCAAAGCAACCTTTTTCTGTTTTAATTCAAACTACAATGCTTTGAAGCAGCATTTCTCTGTGCTGACAGAGGAATTTTGGAAGTTTCCGCAGTCTTTAAAACTGGTGAGATTGAAAAACAGTCAACTAAATCCAAAACTTTTGGTGGTTTTAGTTTACTTTCACATTGTAAAACTGTAAGAATTGCATAGGAGACAAAGAAAAGGGGGTACTTTGTGCTATCCCCCTTTAGTACTAATTTGGATCATCGATGCAATTTAACAGCAGCAACCCCAACCTTCCTGTCCCCCTCCATCTAACCATACAGTACCGAACAGGAAGATCTTTTGAGCAGGGATCCCCAAACTTGGCAACTTTAAGACTTGTGGACTTCAATTCCCAGGATTCTCCAGACAGCTATGATGGCTATAGAATTCTGGGAGTTGAAGTCCACAAATCTTAAAAGTTGCCAAGTCTGAAGACCTCTGTTCACGAGGAAGGAGAAAGCGAGACAGCGACGATTCAGAGGGTGGGAGAGCTGAAGAGGGTGAGTCTTGCATCGGTCGCTGAGAGAGGCAGAGGGATGCGCTCTACTAGAAGAGGACAGGAGCATCAAGCCGGTGGAGGCCAAACGAGTCGGAGACACTAGCTAGACTTGGTACGATACAAAACATCATTAGGTTTTACAGGAGGAAAATAGGAAAAGAAAGGATCGTTTACTCCAGTGCAGGAAAAGGCGGGTTTCATCTAGAATAGCATTTGCAACATCCCTTTACGCTTTTTTCTTTTTACTCACAATTTTCTAGGGTCGACAAGAACACCCGCGGCCAAAGCCCAAAGCCCTTCGCAATTGCTCTATTGTCCGGGCCTGTCACTCCAGTCCACGATGCTTCCCCACTCGACGGTAATGGAGCCTTCTCCTGATTCGCTTTCCGAACTCGCGCTTTCTTGCTGTTTATTCGCTCGTGATCGGCGGGGAGGAGGTTTGCTCCGAATGAGGGGCGTGGCTAGATGCTGCTTCTGCCAACGCCGTAACTGATACGAACTGATGGACTCGCCCCACGATGCAAACAGCGTCATGTAGCAATGAATGATACAACGGTGCCTGCATTTATTTGAAAGCTGACTAATTGGAAGTTGTTTTATTTATTTTCTTGCGTAGTAATAATTTTTGTATTTACATGTGCACGCTTCCTTCAGAGGTTACTTAAAGTACATTTCTATTTAGGCAACTTGAAAAAGACCAGGTCTGTATTAACATGTTTTCAGTGATAAAAGATAAATACATAAAGAACCAAAGATATGAGAGGAATCGCGGAAGAGAATATAATACATCTATCTCTCCTGTGCCACCTCTTGCACTTTGGTTTATAATCCATAGTTGAGCAAATACTCTCAAGGCCGCCCAAAATGTCATAAGGCAACAAGTTTTTAACTTCCCAGAATTTCACCAGGCAAGATGCTATGAAAATAAAATAAAACCAAAAGTCTAAAAATCAGTCCAAATGTGAATATAAAAAGCAGTTTAGCTTTTAATCTGAAAGAATGTAAGGCTACCAGATGTGGGCAAAAATAATTACCGTATGCAACTAGACGATGACAAAAAAAATTGCAGCCCTAATGAATTAGTCACCCACAGATACGGCCGATGATATTATATATAACATCAAGAAACCAAGAAACTGGTTGATCTTCATTTTTTTATTATACACAGAAACAGCAGCCTAAATTCTGAAGCTTGGAACAGATCTGTCTCTTGTTTTCAGTGTAGCTAATCATTTTGGTCTAAATAACATTGCATTCTTTATGTTAGCAAGCCATGATATAAATTTTAATACTGGCCAAAGATTTTAATACTGGGCAGGCCAAAGATTACATAAATCCACTTAAAGATCAAGGCCCTTTAATCTGTCCAGTTAGTAACTGGACAGATTAAAAGTAAAAAAAAAAACACTAAAAATATCATGTTTCATAATAAAGTAAAAATCATATTCGTATTATATTTTCTGGGAATAGATTGCAACTCTGACATTTGCAGTATTACCTGAGACAAAAAAAAATCTTACTCATGTCCATTCAAAAACTATAGTTAGTTCAGAATGCCATGTCCCAAATGCTAACAAGGCCCCTTGATTAGGAGCACATTGCACCTATGCTATCAATCTGCGGCGTTGTTGCCACACTGGAGGGTCGCTCATGTGTCCTTGCCTAATCAAAAGGAAAACACCAGACAGAATTCCTCGGGATGAGCTAGCTTCGAATGAAACATCGAAGGTCTCTTATTAGAAAAGTTAGTTACAGCGTCATCAAAAAAGAGCGTATCAAAAGGCATATATAATCACACATGGTACAAGTAAACTAATGAAAAATCACAGCATTTTACAAATAAACCAATAGAAAATCACATCATGGCAAAGCATGGGCAAAGGGGGAATAGAAAGTTACAAGCTGCATGGTATTGGGACGGGAGAGGGGGAATAGAAAGTTACAGCACAGCATAGGGGGGAGAAGGGGCAGGTGTGGGAGTAGCTGGCTCACATAGTTCATGTTACATGAGGCTGCATAGTGAGTCCTGGCCGTTAGGCCGGAAAGATGTTTCTGGTAAGATGTCTCTCTCCATCCCTCTGTTTGTGTGTGTGTGTGTGTGTGTGTGTGTGTGTGTGTGTGTGTTTCAGGCAGGCAAAACCCGCCTTGCACACAAACACCCGGAATGGATTCCAACATCAATCTCCCTTCAAAAGGGAAGATGCTACAAATAATTAGTACTTCTGCTGCCAAGATTTGCCTCATGTCTCTTGCTTCTTTTTCTTTCCAGAAGTAGGGCATTAGGTGTAGTTTCTCTTTAGGTAACCTAATAGATGAGGCCAGTTCTGGTTGGAACAATCAGTCCTGTTGGTACCCATATATAATGTGAAGAGCTTTCTAGATCAAACCAGCACTTTAAATTGCACCATAGCATAGATAAAATAGATAAGACAAAATAACAAAAATAAAGATGAGACCAGCCAGTGTGGCTAGAATGGCTTGTCTTATCTTCAAAATCACTTAGAAGCATGCTGAGAACGAATATTCTGGAGCCTATTCTACTTTCATTTTTGAGTTATTTTATGTCTGAGTTGTCATTTTATTGCTTTTTAATTGGAGATTGATTACCTAGTGCAGATGTTTTAAATGTTTTTCTTTATATGAGGTGTGTGTAGTGGCATACAAAGGTAACAATATCATACAATTTTTATTTCCCCTTGTTCCTATTGAAGTGAGGTATTTTATGCCTCATTATTGCAAAATGAAGAGGTAGAGTCCTTGTGATTAAATGCAGGTGATTTTACTAAATTGATAAATATTACAGTTCTGCACTTTACTGAATGAAATAAAATCCTTGGTAAGGTAATATGGATGGATGTCATTGTTCCAAACATCAGCAGGTTCTGTAACCCAGTTTGTAATCAATTTAAAAAATTGACCCAAATTATGGCAGATTAAAATATATTTATTTGTCATATAGATATAAATATTTTAATACATTCAATAAAATTTAAAATGTGAAACATAAATATTCTCCAGTATTTAGATTATATTTATACTGGATTTCTGCTACTCAGATTCACCCTGAAAAGAAAACAAAGGCAATTTTTTAAAATGCACACAAAGTCCTAACATTTATATTACAATTTTCACCATAAAGTAACCTAGATATTCCAAACTTAAAGCAGTTGACATGCTATTGTTCTTAAAACTGAATGAAGTCAATATCCCACATTTCTAAACTAGCTAGTAAATGGAATGGGAATATACAGAATCCAACATTTTTTGAAATGTCCATTAATACATATAGGTAGTCCTTGACTTAAAACAGTTCATTTAGTGACTGTTCAAAATTACAATGGTACTGAAAAAAGTGACTTATGACAATTTTTCACACAGTTATAAGTGTTGCAGCATTCCCATGATGATATGATCAAAATTCAGACTCATATTTATGACAGTTACAGTATCACTTGAGAGACCGCCTACTGCCAATTACCTCCACACGACCTATTAGATCTCATCGATTAGGCCTCCTCCGAGTTCCATCCGCTGGCCAGTGCCAACTGGCAACCACGCGGAGGAGAGCCTTCTCGGTGGTAGCTCTGACTCAATGGAACGATCTCCCCGTGGAGATTCGTACCCTCACCACCCTCCAGACCTTCCGCACAGCCCTTAGAATCTGGCTATCCCGTCAGGCCTGGGGCTAAAGATTGTAACCCGCCCGAATGGTATGAGTGTTGTGTTTTAATTATGTATTGTCTTATATGTAAAAGTCTGTTTTCCCCCCTTCCTTTGGATTGTGAGCCGCCCTGAGTCCCCCCAGGGAAAAGGGCGGCATATAAATAAACCTTCAATTCAATTCAATTCAATCACATGAGCACCTTTTGTAACCTTCTGACAAGCAAACTCAATGGGGAAACCAGATTCATTTAACAACCATGTTACTAACTTAACAACTTCAGTGATTCACTTAACAATTGTGACAAGAAAGGTCTTAAAATTTAACAAATGTTTCACTTAACAATAGAAATTTTGCATTCCACTGTGGTCGTAGGTCGAGGACTACCTATACTTTTATATAAAAAATCTACCTGTTTGCTTACCTGACTGTAGTCTTCAACAATATAACTAAATTGATTGGGGAGAAATAATAATTCAATCAATTTTATAGTCTGAGATGTAAACTATAATTTTATCTAAAGCCCTTAGCTATAAATCTACTTGAAGACAATTCTCCCTAAGCACAATATGATAGTTTTGATGTGTTCTGTAATCAAATCAGGGCAAAGTTTGAACATTTAGTTGATTTTGATTTAGATCTTATCAACTTCTACACCACAGTTTAGTAATGTTGTCTTTTCCTTTTAAATGGAATGTCTTTGGCTAACCTGAATCAATTGATGTTTGCTCAAGGCATTTAACCTAGTGTAACTTAAATCATGGATAAGAGATTTACCCATGAGTGCTGTAACTGCTGTCTTGTAGTTGTTCAGATAGCATGACAAGATAAAGGCAGCTATAGATTGCCATTCCTATCAACCACTATTGTTTCCAATTTATGACTATTTGGGTAACACTTTCTGGGTTTCTTTTTCCAAATTGGAAGAATATCTCCTCATACTGGCCTAATTAGTCACAATTATTGTGTGTGAGAGAAATCTGATCCTCTCAAGAGCTTTAAAGATACCTATTATATACTGTGGCTGGAACACTCTCTTTTTATAACTCTGGGTCTCCTAGCTATATATTTAGAGACAGTTGAAGTTTTCCAACAAGTGAACTTAAAAGAAAGCATTCACTAAAATTAAGAAAAAAATAAATGATAAATTTGAATGTCATGATAGACCTAACATAATACTTTGGGTGAACCAGATTAATGGATAACAAATGAATTAATGGAAATCCCCTTAAATAAAAAAAAATCAAGAGTGAAAAGAATAAACAACCTCAATCCAGTTTTATCTCT
Organism: Thamnophis elegans; assembly: GCF_009769535.1. Taxonomy (NCBI): domain Eukaryota; kingdom Metazoa; phylum Chordata; class Lepidosauria; order Squamata; family Natricidae; genus Thamnophis; species Thamnophis elegans. Next base: position 41,005,626 of record NC_045558.1, read on the forward strand.
TTGTGCCTTTCCAACCTCATTAATTTGTAGAATCCAGAAGATGATATTACACTTCGTATTTGTCATGCATCCTTTTAAATAAAAAAATATTTCTTAATACCTTGAATCATATTCTTCAGTTTGAGTTTCAATTGTTCTGTGGGGTAAAAATGAAACTTAGTTATTTCTCACTACAACTATTAGCCATTCATCTCATGATCAGAATGCAGTATGAAACTACCACCTACACCCATGATGGCAAACCTATGGTATGTATACCACAGTGGCACGCAGTGCCCTCTCTGCAGGCACACAAGCTGTCACCCCAGCTCAGCTCCTCCGCGCATGTGGGAGCACCTCCCATCAACCAGCTAATTTTTGGGTCTCTGCAGTGCATGCGCAGGAGGGCGGATGCACGCATGTACAGAGGCGGGGGGAAGCATGGGGGGTTGCATCCCTTGTGGCCCGTTTTTGGTCCCAGGAAGCTTCAGGGAGGACTGCTAGGCCCAAAATGGGGCGCAGGGGGGGTCATGTGAGCAGGGGGGGAGCATGGGGGGTCATACATGTGCAGGGAGTGGGGCACATGGGGGTGTTACACATGTATTGCATTATGGATAAGGGCGCATGTGCATGCGGTTGTGTGTGTGCACTTTTGATATGTGATGACAAAAAGGTTAGTCATCACTAACCTATATTTTGGGCTACATATGTAGATTGCAACGTTGTGTATGACCATTAGATGGTAGCAAAAGGATACTGAAAATTGTTACTGCTGTTTTATATTGTACTTGTTTAGATTTATGCAATTCAGATTTCCTAGGCTTACTATGCATCCTCATGTTATGTAGGAAAGGAGGGCTGGAGGGAACAAAACCCTGCCACACAATTATTGTAAACTAATGTGTAGTCCACATTTGATATATTGGCTTTCAATATGATATTGGAATTTAATTCTCTGGGCATAATATCCATAGCAAATAAAAAAGTAATAGTTCAATTTAACTCTCCCTTCACCATCTCTATATTTACATAGAGAAAAGTACTATATAAAACGGGGGTGTCAAACTCAAGGCCTGCAGGTCGGATCCAGCCCTATGGGTGCTTAGATCTAGCCTATGGGACCGGCCTAGAAATATCAAAGGACCTGCCGGTGGTGCCTCTGCTGGCTGAAAATGGGACATGAGGGGGAGGAGGGAGACAGCCTGTTTTCATCCACCATGGCCTCCTGCAGCACTCTGTTGGCCAAAACCAGGCCACGAAGGGGGGGGGGGTGTTGAACAATGTAATGAGTGGTTATATGGTAAGCTGTATGATCTACCTTTTGAATAGTATCACCAACCCTTGGCATTTACTGTATACCCTAAAGAAATTAATTATTCTTCATTGCTCCAGTGACTTGTGAGAAGGCAGCCCATACAATCAAAACCCTTAAGAAAGGCTGAATTAGAAGGACTAATTGAAGCCATCAGGAGGTTTAAAAAAATAAAAATTAATTTACTATAGTAATGCCTTACCACTCCCCCCGCCCCCATGAAGTTTTATTACTTCTCTTAAAGAAAGGAATCTGAGAATGTTTTACAGTTGAACGATATTTGAGAGTGAAATGTAGCAGTTACTATCCCAAACACAAACTCCACTTTGGAAGTTTTAAAAGATTAGTTAGAAAATCCAGGTAAGCATTCCCTTCATCTTCACCTGAAAATATCTGCAAGCAGCTCTGTGAGTCAAAGGATAATGAGTATATGCTACAACTCAAAAATAATGGGAGTCCCTGACTTACAACCATTTGTTTAGTGTCGGTTCAGGCCCACCATGGTGTTGTGGCCCAGCAGGAGCCGTTACAGCTGCCACCAGACTCCGACAGCGAGGGGCCCTATGAGTTGGCTCTGGAGGATGTGGAGGACCCTGGACAGGGTTCCGACTCCAAGCAGGGCACAGAGGGGCTGGTTGGCCACCAGGAGGCGCCTGACCCTTGGACCAGTGGGGAGGAGCCAAGGGAGTGTGATCCTGATGTCAGCAGTGGGGAGGAGCCAAGGGAGTTGTTCCTAGATGCCCTGCAACGAAGAGCTAATAGGCGTAAGGAACAATTACGCAATTATAGGAGGTAATTGCACTCAGCTGGTGGTTATTAGGCTCCTCTCCAGACTATAAAAGGACTGCTTGTGCACATGCCCCTTTTGCAGAAGTCAACGCAGGAACGAATGTTGGAGAACATTATTGTGAGCTTGGCAGGCTGGATTGCTGCCACGGCTAATCTGTGCTGGATTGTTGCCAAGCTTGTCTGTGCCGGTTTGCTGCCAAGGACCTGTCTGTCTGTTAATTAAATTCCGTAACTTATCTTTGGCTCGGACATCCCTGGCCATGTCCTACCATTACCCCCAGCCCTACAAGGTCAAACACAACCTGATGGGGTCCTCAATGAAATCAAATTTGATACCCCTGGTATAAAATAACAGGAGGCAACTACCATCAGAAACCTGACATCAGGCACAATTGCTTCCAAATAAAACTTCTGTGCTTGCATTTAAATTAATGAACAACTTATTGTTAAAAATGGCATAATTAGATGAAATAGTTTATACTCATAAATTAAAACATGGTTATATAAATTGCTAGGAATGGAAAATGGATGCTAGCAAACTAATTTAAATACAATTATTACAGCATGGCATGTGAATGGGGTTTTCTACAATGTGAAACTTATTTTGAATAATGTTTATTCAAGCAGATAATTTACAATTTTTAAAAAATTGTACTTACATTTTAGTGTAAGTGATCATTTGTAATTCTTCAAGCATTTTTAATTTACTAAAATCCATTTTATTTCATAAATATTAGCAAATATACATCAATTGGATAGAAAAGTATTTTTGTTGAAATTAATCTCTCACATACCAAATTTAATTTCTTAAGGAATTTCTTTAAAGAAACACCAATGTTTTAAACTTAAAAGCAACTTCAAACCAAATATACTACATAATTATCCTTACCTCTTCTCCAGTTCATCTGTTTGAGTGCTGTGGATTTTGAAATGGAAGATTATCATTTTAGTAGTAATGATATTGACTGATATACATACCCTTTACTAAATGCATAACCCCAAAATATTTTAACACAATTTTTAGAATTGTATTCACACTTTTAAATAAATCAAATGAAATTCAACAGTGTTATTGATCTGATGTGTTAACTATAAATTAATTTACTACAAACTACCTATAGAAAAAACACACATCCTATTAAGACAATCATTCATAAGAATGGATGTAAGGATGTAAGAATTTAACCTCAAGTGCATCCTGAAGTTTGAAATAATAAATGAATAAAAATTGTAGCCTGAATCTTAAATAGGTATAAAAGAGTTTTTAAAATGTGAAAACGTGGATATTTGGACTCCAAATTGGAAGTTACTGACTGAGCCATACAAAAGTGGCCCCACCCATCTTTTGTCATTGTTGTTACTTGAGCTACTGAATCAAAAAATAGTTGGTGCCAGCCATCAAAATTTGCCCAGCCCTGCTAGAGGTACTATGAATACACAAATAAATGATAATACCTATAATTTTATAAGTATATCTAGTTAATTACTTTGAGTAATTAATTGCATTAACTGTTGAATGGAACACAACCTACACTTACCTGACATGCTTCTTAGGTTCACTTAATATTCTTTTTGCTATAAAATTAAAATTGACATCACATTCATTTATATTTGGATTTTTAAAATATATTTACTCTTTGCTTGTACTAATCACTTTAACAGAAAATATTTCATATATTCAGCATTCAGGTTTAAGGCAAAGTTTTCTAACATTAGAAAATAGAATTTCAAAGATGTTTATTTAAACTGTGGAATTAATATATCAAATAATGCTTAACTTAGGATAATATACTGTTGCTATTCATAGTAAGATTACTACCTCATACAAACTGACAAAAAACAAGTGGCTTTAAAAAATTGAATCTTTTGTAACTATTTAAATATTAGTAACATACCTTGGCCACTGAGAAGTTCAGACTCTTCATACTGAAAGGAGAGATCTAATTTTCATTTAATTATACCAAGCCAAAAGTCTTCAGAAGTTCAAAAGCTATGATATTGTTTAAATGTAAAGGTTTGCCTTTGAGTCAATCTTCTTCTGGTGATATATATCTGGGCTGCAAAAATTTGAAGTAGCTAAAACTTGCTAATAAAAGAATATTTATGCTGGATTTGCATATCACACTAAGACATCTTGTGTTCTTTAAATAGCACTTAGGATTGTTAAAAATCTTCTAGAAGAAAGCAGTTTTCTGTATCTGTTGCCATCCAATGCCTATCCAAATTTGTGCATTCCAGATCTGGCAATACTATCCTTTATGATTTGTAAACAATGTAAATAATTATGTGTTGAATAAGGTCTGCTAGTTGCCATTGTAGAATAAATCACTGTTAAGATAGTTGAACTTACATGTAAATTGGATGGAGTCTCCTTCAATTTCTACTACAACCAAAGCTAGTCTTAATCAAGTACTATTGATTTTACAATTTTCAAAGATATTCAAACTGTATTATCACTTAGTACAACACGAAATCCCAATCTATTCTTCTTTGTGCAAAAAGTAAGTGTCATTAAGGATTGTTTCTAAAACAAAAATCAACTCACCCAGAAATTGGTAACATTCAGGTAATTTGATATTTCACCAGAAAGTCTCTCAATTTCACTTTGAAAAAGCAGAATATAAATTCACATACATATGTTTAAATTGAAAACTACTACCATGTCAGTTATCTAAAAAGCATAACAACATTAAATGGCATCCAGTCTGCTCTGTAGGCTAACATTGCCTATCATTTTTATTAAAACATTTATAGTTTTTATTCCATTTTTAGTAAGAAAAAAAGAGAACCTTATAGGTTAGTAATGGAATTTAATTGATAAAATAGAGTCTTAACTTTAAAATATATATTTTAAATTATAAAAATATCTAGGTATATTTTAGCTGACCATTAATTATTAATTCATCAGCAAGGCAAACAAAAACAATGGAGAAACAGTGCAACTACACAAGTACCATGATATGAATAATAGATACAGGTAGTCTTCAACTTAGAACCATAATTGAGCCAAAATTTCCATTCCTAAGCAGAACTGAGTTTTGTCCTATTTTACAATCTTTCTTGCCACAGTTGTTAAGCAAATCACTGCAGTTGTTACGTTATCACTGTGGTCAAGTGAATCTGGCTACCTCATTGATTTTGCTTATTGATGGGTTGTAAAATATGATTACATGACGCCTGGATGCTTCAATCATCATAATTACATGTCAGTTACGAAGAGTCCAAAATTTTATCATGTGACCATGGAGATTGAGCAGTGGTCATAAGTGTGAATACAGTCATAAATCACTTTTTCACTGTTGTTTTAACTTCAAGTGGTCACTAAACAAATGGATGTAAATTGAGGTCTCCCTGTATTGCCCATGTCACTTAAGGAATTATATTGCCCATGTCACTTAATCACAAATATAAATGAGGAATGAAAGTGGCAGTGGCATGACAAGGATATAAAATATTAGGATTATTTTTTAATTCTTAATTCCTGAATTAAATTAGCAGACCACCTAACATTTGTACTACAGTATTATCTAAAATGGAAATATGAACCCAAAAATCCAAATTAATCAAGCTAAAAAACATCAGAGGTGCTTAAAAGTTTGTGAACCCTTTTGAATGTGCAGTATTTTTGCATAAATATGACCTGTAACAATAAATGAGTCCTAAACTAGAGAACCCAATTAAACAAATGATTAAAAAATATAGTTTTTCCTGCTTCCTGATCCTAGAGGAATCAGTTTATTAAAGTTCCTATGAAAACCAGGAGGCTCTCAGGCTTTGTGGATAGAGACAATCCATAGAGATATAATCTGATCTAAGACTGATAATCACCCACTGATTTTAGGAAGCAACTAAAGCCTTAGTCAAACTGCATCAGAGTCTCAGGAACAACTGCCAACTTCCTCCCAATTGGCTAAACATACATAACACACCACACCTTCACGTCACACTCCTCTTACCAGCCAAGTTAGAGGCATATACCACATTTTCGGTCCCCCAAATCCTAATGAATTAGGGATCACCAAAACGCCTCTCATCCAGGAGGAGATCTTCAATTCAGTTGCCATTAGTCTCTAATACATCTGCTAAATCCAGTTTATTATTCAAATGTATGTACCCTTCTAAAGCCCAAATGTTCATATATCATAGATATCTATGACTCTTACCTCTGAGTTTGTCTGTCACATGCAGAAGAGAAGATGACTGTGCTCAGCAAGTCAAGTTTTATTGCAGCTACAAAACTAGTCAGGCCTTGCTGTATATGTAATGGTATTGACAAAGACCTTGAGAAATGGGGAATAGATACTGCCTAGGTGACAATCAGATAAGAGAGGCTCCAATCAGATAAGAGAGGGTAGCTTCATAATGAGTGAAGAAAGAGGCTCAGATGAGTCACACACACATACCCAACTTTTCAGAACTATAAAGGAAATGGCAGAAGACGTATACTTAGTTTGATGTCAGCCTTTCCTTGCATACCAGACAGAAAACAAACCAGAAGAGATAATGCTATATTATTGTACAGCTACATTAACAGAATCTTGCAAGTCTGAAAGTACAATTTTTCCATCATTTCTTTTAACACTTGATAAGTTAGGTTTCTTCTGAGCTTCTTTCTTGGTCAATTATGCAGCTGTGATCTGTATCCTTCCTTATTTGATGTTTCTATAGGCATCATATCTTTGCCGCATTTCTCAAGGCCTTCATCACTTATAAATACATATACCCACTAGACGCTCAACTGTTACTTGGGTGTCTATTCTGTCCATTCTGATTATCAAAGGTAGGCTTCCCTTGGTCAATATCCCTGAGAGATCAGCCTCTGATGATAAACTGTTGCTGCCACCTGCCAATTTTCTTACTGCCATTATGCCACTAGATAGTCAACAGCTTAGTGCAGCTTATAGGCTAACACCAAGCACTACTATAGCAATAGCAATAGCAGTAGACTTATATACCGCTTCATAGGCCTTTCAGGCCTCTCTAAGCGGTTTACAGAGAGTCAGCATATTGCCCCCAACAATCTGGGTCCTCATTTTACCCACCTCGGAAGGATGGAAGGCTGAGTCAACCCTGAGCCGGTGAGATTTGAACCGCTGACCTGCTGATCTAGCAGTAGCCTGCAGTGCTGCATTTAACCACTGCGCCACCTTGGCTCTAAACAGTTGAATGATGCTGCTGCTATTGCCAGCTTTCCAAGCAAGCTGTTTAGATGTGCTATGCCCACTGGTTCTCAATATACTACAGGCTACCAAGTGCACCTTCCTGCTCATTCACCCATGAGATTACAATGGAAGCTGTCTTGTCACTATCTCCTGCTCCACTGCAAATCTTCACAGCATTGATTTATAGTACAGGGAGATCTGAAAAGACTCCAAATCTTTTTCAGCCACTCACAAAGTATATATATATAACGGATAAGAGCCTGTGGCCTAATGGCTAAGAAGTCTGCCTGGTATGTAATATAGCCCAGGTTCAAATCCCAATAAGGGTATGGCTAGCTGATGAGAGCTAAATAGCTTGAAATAGATCTATACTAGTCTCCCTTTATTTATTTATCAGCACAATTAAAACACAAATATAACTAAGGCAACAGTAAAAATATTGGGTTTCTGTCGTGATGGACTCTTGTGACGAGCCGATTGACAGATGATGGAAGCAGTTAGCTTCCTCCCATAATTGGGGCTTACCAGGGGTTAGCTTTCATCTAGACTTGAGCCCATTAAAATAAATACCGTATATACTCGAGTATAGGCCGACCCGAATATAAGCCGAGGCACCTAATTTTACCACAAAAAACTGGAAAAGTTATTGACTCGAGTATAAGCCTAGGGTGGGAAATGCAGCAGCTACCGGTAAATTTCAAAAATAAAAATAGATACCAATAATGTTTTTGAATATTTATTTCAAAGAAAAACAGTAAACTAGCGGTGTATTCAATGAAATACTTCACTCACCTCATGATGCTGATGTCCCACTGTGATGATAATGTCCTGTGCAGCCGCGGGAGCGATGTCCCGCCTCCTATGACACACGGCACAGTGATTCCTATCATTGGATCACTGTACCAGAGGAGGTGGGACATCGCTATGTGGCTGCTTGCCATAACAAGGAGGTGGGACATCGTTGCAGAGCGGCAGGAGGGGGAGGAAGGGGAATCGTAAGACAGCCCTGCATTACATTAGAACGTGAGGAGGGGGGATGGTGCGGTGCGCGCTGCGCGGCAAACTGACACAGAGGGAGGGGAAACTCACAGGGGCACTGGGCCATTCACGAGTGTCACCCAGCGGCATGGCCCCGCCCCTTTTTCTCCTCCATTTCGGGCAAATTTTTCACTGACTCGAGTATAAGCCGAGGCGGCTTTTTTCAGCCCAAAAAGTGGGCTGAAAAACTAGGCTTATACTCGAGTATATACAGTATGTAAAAAAGTACTTTGGTATGTCAAAAATCTTTCAACAAACAAATTAAAAATGCCTTTCAACAAATATATTAAAAATGTCATCAACATATAATAACTTACTTCTCATATTCTTCTTTCTTCAGGGCCCAGTCTGAGGGAGGGAAAAGTTTGCTTTTTGAAAAAGTAACTTTCCTCCCAGATTTGAGTAAAGTTTATTTTCTTAGAGCACATTTTCTTATTTCAGAATATTTATTACTAATTTTGTCTATTATTGTAGTCTTTACTTAGTCAAACCAAATCAGTATAAAAACTCTTGTATTTTACTGTAACCTATAATTGGAGGCATGTTAACTTCAGTCCAGATAACACTGAGCAAGTATCATTTGTTCTTAATAGAGTTGTTCTACCTGGCTACCCCCTTTTAAAGCCATATAAATGAATGGCCATTATTACATATTCTGGGTTTTAGATTACACTGGTTAATTATACACTGTATACAGTACTTCCTTGTATTTGTTTCATCTTTCATGTTTTCTAATCAGTTTTATTAGCTGAGTTCTGTTTCTAGTATTTTGAGTCAAGGGGGTGCAGGAATGTCCACATTCTACAGGCCATCTATGATTTCATATATTTCAATAATGTATCTCCTTAATAGGCTTTTTCACATGGAAATTATTTGAACATATTTGCTTAGCTTTAGAAAGAAACAAGAGAGAGTTCTCCATGGTAAAACATGGTAAATCTAAATATATTTCTTTATATCTTAAGGTGATATTTGGACTGTGTCAGAATGCACAGGCTAAAAATGAATTTCACTCATGAACTAGGAGATGAGTATAATATCATTTGGACATAGCAGAAAAAAATGATAAGGCATGCTTATATCATAGTTAGGTAGAGACATGATCCAAGTTTGTAGCTGGGTAGAAAATGACTTGAGGGCATCAGATAATTTTTGACCTAGCCAGAATATTTTTAAAATTAATAACAGGGACAAATAGTCTTAGCCCTTCTGTACCTATATTGACTACTATACTTCTCTAAAATCACAACCTCCTCATAGATTTTGTTTGCTAATACATACCTTTTGTTTTATAACGCAGCCTTGAGTTCTAATTTTAAAAAGAATATCAATTAAATTAGGCTTTATGATAAACTACATTCTGAATGCATTGAAAAAATTGCTATTACTATGAAGCTCTATGATTACATTTCAAAGTCTGCAATAGAGAGAAGTTAAATGTTTTATTAGGGCTATGCAGATTCAAATGGAAAAAAGATGATTTGTGAATCATGTGATCATCACATAGCATTTGACAATTCCTTCTTAAATCAAACATATCCCTTCTTTGGAATACAGTATTATGTCACATGAGATAAGATAGTTGTAGATTTTTTTTTAAATGGTGAACTGTTTATCACATGAACTCTAAATCACATTCCCCTTTTTAATCTGTATGTCTTTACAGCCATTTCATTTATTTCCAAATAGACATCCTCAGCTTAAGGCCTTTTTATAATAATCCATCTAGCTGGAATTGGCTAATATGGAAATGTAACACAACAAAAATATTATTCATTCCAAAGTTTAATATTTACAACATTTACATTATACTCTTTTGTCATGTGGTAATATCAAGATTTTATGTCATGCGTAAGTATCAACTCAGATTTTGGATTAAAATATGTATTTCTTTTAACCTACCCTTTCTACAAGGATTTCCTGTGCTCAATCGTTTAGTCCCTGGTTATCTCACAATTGAACTATTGTAATGCGCTCTATATGGGGCTATCCTTGAATAGCATTCGGAAACAACCACTGGTGCAGAGTGTGGCAATATGGGCAGTTATGAGGGCCCCTAGAAACCCCCAGTAACACCACTGTTCCTTGGGCTGAATTAGTTATCAGTCTACTTCTGGGTGCAATTCAGGGTCCAGGTTACTTGAAGGACCATCTCACCCCACTGGGATTGGCCCATACCATCTGTGCTGGCAGAGAAGGCATGCTGTGGTTCCCATTAGCCAGAATATTCTGGCTTGAAGGTTCAGGAGAAGGGCCTTCTCTGCTGTTGTTCCTCTGGAACTTCTTGCTCCCCAATGTGAGCTTAGCCCCAATCTTCCTATCTCTTTGTAAGGGCCTAAAGATTTAACAGTTGACTTAGCACCCTAATGGTGGGAACATCACAGTGGAAGTGGTTGATTGAATAACAATCAACTCTGTCCATGCCCTTCCCATACGTCTTCAGTCTTTAAAGTTGATTTTAATTATTTATATTTTAACTGTACATATATAGACGTATATTTTTATGACTTAAGCCACCCAGAGTTACCTATGGTAAGATGGACTGCAAATAAATTTTATAAATAAATACATATTTTTATGCTAAAACTTAAATACTATATTTAGGGTTTCTTACACTGATTTCCTTAATTTTGTTTTGTAAGCATGCATTTGTCTTTTTGCCCCTTTTCTAAGATAAATGTATTTATATACATGGATGATAATATTCATGGTTTTTATTATAAATTAAGTAATCTTTGCATGGCTAAGGTGAGTGGATATTACATTACTGCTTTGCATTTCAAAACAATACAGGAGAGTCTGCAACATTTAGTGCTTTGTTTAGCTCAAGGAAAACATTTCTAAGTTAAGTACCTGTCAGCTTCTGCTTTGCTGTTGCTTCAGCTGCCATGAAACGGGAAGGGGGGGGCGTGTATGTGGGAGGGATTTAATTGATGTGCTGGAGGAATGTTCTAGGATGTACCAGTCGTTGGGATTACGCATGCGTACGTGTTTCCCGCCTGCATCAACGGCCTACACATTCCATCTTCGGCCTGTCTGTTTGAAGTTATCTCACACCTGACATTTGAAGGACTTATGATTGGACTGGAGCTTTGATCCTAGGGGGGGGAACGGGTTTCCCTATATATCAATTGCTTTCGCGCCATATTATTCAGATCTTGCTTCACTACTGCTCGCTTACCATTTATAATTAGTAAAAGTACTTTGGATTTCCAACCCATGGAGTCTCTTAGTCTTCTTTCCTAATTATGGAGTGGAGTGGGCCCTGACAAGAAGCAAGATCTGAATAATATCCCTTTCCAGGAGATTTACGTCTACCGAGAAGGGAAAGAATGTCTTCTCCGACCAGAGAGGAGGAGGGCGCAACTGGAGGGGATTCCAGTGAACTAGGACCTCCCGACCTTTCTTTACACCAGCCCAGCCCGTCTGACCGACCTTTGCACGAAGATTTATTTCAACTGCAAATTTCCAGTCAGCCTGAACCTTCCCCCCCACCCCGTTGGTCAATTTCCGCGGGGCAAAGAGAGATAGAGACAAGCTGGAATGCTGGGCTCACCCAAAGACCACCTCCACAAACTTCGCTGGAGCCAGGTGCTGTGAGAAAACCTCAGGCGAGTGAAGTCCCTGACTATTGGAGCCAAAGGTACTGTGGGGAAAGCAGAGGGGGCGATGAAGGAGAATGGAGAGGCTATCAGCACCGGGGCCCGATGAGAAAACCCCAGCGGAGTGAATTACCTGATTATTGGGGTCAAACATTTTTGGAAGAGAGAAGGGGGGAGGAGGAAAGAGACTGGAGAAACTGGCAACGTTACCCACGCCAGGATTCTCCCCCCCCCTCGGCCCGTGTTTCCCCCTGCGGCTAGAGGTTTCGCTGATCAAAGAGGACCTCCCCCCCAGCCTCCCCCCCGAAGACATCGAATGGCTAAAATCCCTCCCTTGCCTGTACGTTTTAAGGGGGATTCTACTAGCCTTCCCTCCTTTCTTATGCAAGTGTTTAACTACATGGAAATTTATGGCCGGGACTTTGAATCTGACACTTTAAGGGTCAGAATGATTCTTTTATCTTTGGATGGTGAAGCGGCTACATGGTCGACTGCTTTGCACATGTCTGGGTCTCCCCTCTTGGGGAATTTCAACCGTTTTATGGAGGCTTTCCGTCAACGTTTTGATGACCCATTAACTGAGAAGCGGAACAAATTGAAGTTTTTAACCTTCGACCAAGACGATAGACCTGTCGCCCAATACATCCAGGAATTTCAGTGTCTCTCACAATACATGAGAGGATGGGGGGAGGACGCCCTTCTGGACAGATTTGCCGAAGGGTTGAACGCAGACATTTATCAACAGTGTGTCAATCGTAACCTGCCAAGACGCTTAATCACGTGGTTTGAGCATGCTGCAGACGCCGAGCTTGACTTGATCCGTCTGCATTATGCCACAGAAGAAAGAAGGAAGCGGAAGGAGAGGGCTGCCAGGTCCCTCCCCCCTCCTACTACGCAATCGTTCTCCAAACGACGAGGCGACGCAAGAGGGCCCCCTTCTGGCTCCTCCAGACCGTTAACATGCTTTCGTTGTGGCAAGCTTGGGCACACCGCCCCCGAATGTCGCGCTAAACTGCCTCTCTCTGCCCAACCCCCTCCCAGACGTGATGACAAGCCTGCCAGAGGCTCTGACAAGAAGAAGAAGGAGACAGCGTTCGCTGGGGAAACCAACCCCCCTCCTTTTGCCCAGCCATTAAAGGGTGACGCAGATGCTAACTCCTCTTCTTCTGAGGACTCTGATGACGACACATCGCCTCGCTGGGTGAGTTCAAACAAGGGGCCCCTTCTCATTCCTATTGAATTAAAAGTTCCTCCTGAGGGGACCCCTGCCACCCTCCTAGCTTTACTTGATTCTGGCTGTTCCCGATCCATGATCAATCCTGCCATGGTAGAAAAATTGGGCATCAAATTGCGCACTTTGAAAACCCCGATTGTGTTTTGCCAAATAGATGGCTCGATTGCGGGGGGGGGGGGGCGCCCATTTTTTTACTGAGCCTTTGGAAATGAAAATGGGTACCCATACTGAATTAATCTCTTTTGTGGTCGCGCCTGGCATGGACAGACCACTCATTTTGGGCATCCCATGGCTCCGGAAGTGGAACCCTCACATAAATTGGCGGACAGGCCGCTTGCGTGTTCGCTCAAAGGTGCCTCCAGTGGGGGAGGGCTCTCCGGACCAACCTGAAGTCACTGACGTTCCTGAAGTAGCCGCTAGAGGGCAGGAGAGGATTGCAGGAGAGGAAAAAATCCCGAAAGAATATTTGGATCTTAGGGACGTCTTCAGCGAGCGATCTTCGGACATTCTACCCCCCCACAGGCCTACTGATTGCTCCATTGACATTTTACCCGGGGTCAAACTCCCAAAACCCCGCATTTACTCCATGTCACCCAGGGAAATGGAGGAGATGCGTTCTTTCATTGACAAAAATTTGAAACGTGGGTTCATTGAACCGGCTCGACCCAAAGTGGCTGCCCCTGTCCTATTTCGTGAAAAGAAAGATGGGTCTCTTCGTTTATGCTGTGACTTTCGCAACCTTAACGCAATCTGTACTCAAAACCTCTACCCACTACCATTGATGAAGGACTTGTTAGCGCAACTGGGTAAGGGCCGCATCTTCACAAAATTGGACCTGCGGGAAGCTTACTATAGAGTACGCATTAAGGAAGGGGACGAATGGAAGACCGCATTCAACTGCCCTCTTGGTTGTTTCCAGTTCCGAGTTATGCCTTTTGGCCTACAGGGGGCTCCTGCTGTGTTCATGCAATTCATTAATGAGATCCTCCACGATCATCTCTATAAGGGCGTTATCGTCTATCTGGACGATATCCTCATTTATACTCGCTCTTACGACCACCACGTCAATCTCGTGCGCACTGTCTTGAAAAAACTCCGTGCTGCCAACCTATATGCCAAATTGTCTAAGTGCGAGTTTCACCAAACGACTATTGACTATCTGGGCTACCGTATCTCCTCGGATGGCGTTGAAATGGACCCTGAAAAAGTGAAGGCGGTCACTGAGTGGGACGCTCCCAAAACTCGTAAACAGTTGCAAAAATTTTTGGGTTTCGCTAATTTCTACCGTCAATTTATTCCCTCTTTTGCCAACATTGCTCTCCCTATCACTAATTTACTCAAGACTAAAGGCGACCCGAAGCCTAAACCCAATAAGCCTTTGGACTGGACCATGGAATGCCAGGCGGCATTCGAAAAACTTAAACGCCTTTTTGCCGCTGAACCAGTTCTTAAACATCCTGATCTCAACCAGCCTTTCGTCGTCCAGGCGGATGCCAGTGATGTCGCTGTTGGGGCCGTTCTGCTACAAGCCAATGACCAAGGTAACTTACAGCCTTGCGCGTACACCTCACGTAAACTCACTGACACAGAGCGGCGCTGGGCGGTTTGGGAGAAGGAGGCTTTTGCGGTCCGTTGGGCCCTCGCTACTTGGCGCCATTTCCTCGAAGGCTCTAAACACCCATTTGAAGTGTGGACTGACCACAAGAACTTGGAAGCGTTACGCACACCTCGTCGTCTCTCCCCCAAACAGATGCGGTGGGCCCAATATTTTAACCGTTTCAATTTCACTCTCAAGTATATCCCGGGCGGAAAGAACTTCATGGCCGATGCTTTGTCCCGATTACCTCAGTATAATTGTTCCAAACTGAGTATCGTCCAACCGCTCTTGGCAGCTCCGGTACTCACACGTCAACAGACCAAAGCTCAGGAGGTAGTGCCTCACGATCTACTTTCTGACCTCAAAGCGGCTCTTCATCAAGACGACTGGTTCCTGACCCATCGGGACGAGTGCACCATGAGGGACGATCTACCGTGGATTGGTGCTAAATTATACGTCCCCGCTTCCCTACGACTTGTCGTCCTTCGTCGCGCTCATGACTCCAGGATGGCGGGTCATTTTGGGTTCGTCAAGACTTTGCACCTCGTGAAGAGACAATTCTGGTGGCCTTCTTTAAAAAAGGACATTGAACTTTATGTGGCCAGTTGCCCAGTTTGCGCGGCCGCCAAAAAGCCGCCGGGGAAACCGCAGGGACTTCTACAGTCTGTTGCCCGCCCAGTTGCACCTTGGAAGGAGATTTCTATGGACTTTATTGTTGAGCTCCCCGAGAGCCAGGGCCACACCGTCGTCTGGGTAGTCACTGATTTGTTTTCCAAGCAAGTTCATTTCGTCCCTTGCCACAAAATTCCTTCCGCCAAGGCGTTGGCTAAATTGTTTCTTTCCCACATCTACCGGTTGCATGGGGTTCCCGACCGTATTATCTCCGATCGTGGAGTCCAATTCACATCTAAATTTTGGAAGGAGTTCCTTGCACGCATTGGTTCCACCCAAGGCCTTAGCTCCGCCTACCATCCTCAGACTAATGGCGGCTGTGAACGTACTAATTCCGTCCTTGAACAGTATTTACGTTGTTTCATCAATTATCAACAGGACGATTGGGTTGACTTGTACCACATGCTGAAGTGGCCTATGACAATTCGGTTCACTCCAGTACGGGCTTCACCCCTTTCCGGGTCGTTTACGGCCAGGATTTTGTTCCTATTCCCGAACTGCCTACGGCCCACCCTCAGGTTCCTTCCGTTGCAGACTGGAGCGAACGTCTCAGTCGCCTTTGGCCCCTGACTCTTTCCACCTTGGACGCTGCCCATAAGGCTCATAAGAAGCAGGCTGATAAGAAACGCTCTCAGCCCTATGATTACCACGTTGGAGATTTAGTGTATTTGTCCACGAAATTCTTGCATACTACACAAAAATCGAAGAAATTGGGTCCCAAGTATGTTGGCCCTTTCCCAATTGTTAAAGTTATCAATCCTGTTTCGGTTCGTTTGCAATTGCCCAAGCATCTGAACCGTATCCACCCGGTGTTCCACATTAACCTCATCAAACCAGTTCGGGTATCCAACCTCAGGCCCGCGGATGACCCTCCACCTGCTCCCTTACTTGTGGATGGAGAACATCATTTTGAAATTCGTGACATTCTTGATTCCCGTAGGCACCGTAATCGCATCCAATACCTTGTGGCTTGGAAACATTTCCCCCCCTCTCACACGGAATGGGTTGATAAGTCCCACGTTCGTGCGCCCCGCTTACTCCAGAGATTTTATGCTTCTTATCCCGACAAGCCTTGACTTCCCTCCCCTCCCTTTTTCATTTGTTTTCTTATTTGTCTGTTTCGTTTGTTTTTTCTTCCAGGCCTGACAGCCTTTTTCCGGGGGACGGCCGGATGTCAGCTTCTGCTTTGCTGTTGCTTCAGCTGCCATGAAACGGGAATGGGGGGGCGTGTATGTGGGAGGGATTTAATTGATGTGCTGGAGGAATGTTCTAGGATGTACCAGTCGTTGGGATTACGCATGCGTACGTGTTTCCCGCCTGCATCAACGGCCTACACATTCCATCTTCGGCCTGTCTGTTTGAAGTTATCTCACACCTGACATTTGAAGGACTTATGATTGGACTGGAGCTTTGATCCTAGGGGGGGGAACGGGTTTCCCTATATCAATTGCTTTCGCGCCATATTATTCAGATCTTGCTTCACTACTGCTCGCTTACCATTTATAATTAGTAAAAGTACTTTGGATTTCCAACCCATGGAGTCTCTTAGTCTTCTTTCCTAATTATGGAGTGGAGTGGGCCCTGACAGTATCTTTCTTCCTTCCTTTTTAATTATATTCCTGGAGAGAGGCTGCAAGAATGGCTGAGGTATTAGAATATGAAACTGAGGCCAAGTGAATAACCAACAGCAGGGATGGGCAATTAGCACATCTGAATTACTTTGCAACACTTTTTGCCCTCAGACTCAATCTCAGAGGTATATATTTCATTTTGGAGTAGAGAAAAATGAAAGCTGTATATTCAGTGCACTTTACAAAAAACGAATAAAAATCCGAATATCTATGATAGTCCAAAGTCTGAGATGCCCGCATAACATAATTTTACATTATACTAATCCTACTTACTCTAGTGCATGTTCCCTCTTCAAAACTATATGTAATATGTGGTCTCTAAAGATTTTTCAGCCCAACTTTATTGAGGTCAGGCAAGGTTCACTATATGCATGTAGTGTGTCACAATTACATTTACAGAAATTGTAAAAATATAAAAAAGGAGAACCAATCATTTCTTCCTTTCTATTTTTTCCATAAATCCATAGAATTCTAGATAATCATTTTATTTCTAATCTTTCTCTGATATTCCTTTCCATCTTTAAAGTTTGGGGCATAAAATTAGTAGATTTCCCATATAAACCTTCCTAAACTCTCAAGGTAAAAGTGGAAAATGCAAATTATTAAAATAATCATTAGCTCATATGAATAATATGCAGCACTTAATCTGAAACTGAATGTATGATCATCAGATCAAATCATTCTATTAGATAAGGTGAATTTCTCATTGAAATAATAGCCATTATATCGAATCCTGAAACACAGAATGATGCTGTAAGTCAATCATACACTTAAATAAATTATCAAATGGATACCGCATTTTTTAGCTTCCTATTTTCTGTTCTGAGAGCATCAATCTCCTGTACCTAAACAAAAACACACACAAAAGTCTTATTATTTTTGCGATATAAGTAACATATTGTAAAGCAAAGATTGATTATTGAGATTGCAAAAAGGCTATGATAGAATTATTTTAGATATCTCCTCATGGATGGAATAGAGGCAATAGTATGGTAACTTGCAAATAAATATTTAAATTAGTTCAGCTTGCATGGAATAGCATAGACATGCTTGGATTAAAAGTGGACTATGTAGCACACTGAAAAAATGTGCCAAACTAACTGCTACTATTCTTAACAGAAAATGCCAAATCTGGCACAGATATGACTAAAGGTGATAACAGACTACAGCTTCTCTATTTTATCACAAAATCATTATCTCAATTGATCAAAGTTAAGATTGGTATTGGTATTGGAGTTCAGTATCTACATGCCGTTTTGGTGACTACCATGTCATACAGAAGAGTGACCTACAATGTAAAAAGAATAAATTATAACAAATGTGAATTAACAAATGGAATGAACAAAGAAAAAAAGTAATGTTTGTGGACAAATGAGAAAGACATAATGCATAAAACTGCAAATAAATATATGAAAAAAGGATATATTTGTCAAAAGCAAGAGAAGGCCAAGAAAGTCATTTCTGGAAGGTGCTGATGAGATCCTCAATGGGGAGGGGGGAGCTGAACAAAAAGCTATATATGAAGCATTGGATAAATGTGGTAGAAGCTAGGATGGTTTGCAAAGTTATAAATAGCAATAGTGTTAATGGTGTTGGTAGAAAATTAGTTTTAATTAGTTATCTTTTTCTTATGTTATGGCTACCATTTCTTAGTATTTTTCAGTATTCTGTATAATCCTGATTACTCCAAAAGAGAATTGCACATTATGTCTATTTGCACGTTACTGTAATTACTGTATAGCTCTAATTTATACACGCATTCTTTCTTGATTTTCAGTTCCTTCTTTGAAATCTATTGCTAAAGCTGTTTATGGTATATAAATATATATGAAGGAAAGTCTTTTGAATTTTACTACAGGTGAACCTTGTATTTTTTTAATCAGTATATTGTTTAATTTGTGACTGCTAGTTTACTTTAAATGAAGATTAAGATTTACTCTGAATTAACTATATATTTTGCCTCAACTAAATCTCAACATCATCAAGAATTTTTCTTTCAAATGAAGGCGCAAATGAAGGCACAAATGAAGGCACAGTAAGAACATATGCAGAACAACAAAATCAGATTCAGTTTCTGTTGCCTACATATTGTTTTCTTGGTCATGATATTATACATATGGTTTGCCTTGGTATGCTCCCTATTAAGTGATATGAGTAGAGTAAAAGTTACAGGCAGAACAAGCTATGAAGAGTGAAGGAAATGAATTTTAATTGTTGTTTTCAAATTTCTTGTTCCTCCCATGGAAAATGCCCACAGAAGTGAGGATTTCTTTAAAAAAAAAAATGACATGCAGCCCACAGAGATCTAATATTATTTCCAAATTGAATTTTTTAATGTGGCAAAATTAAAGATATGACTAGAGATTTATTATAATAACTATATTTAAATTTAAATGGAAATGACATATATTTTTGTATAGATCTAATCCATTAGTTTTTTTAATAGAGTTCCTGATATATAGGACAAAATTACAGTGGTTTTGAGCCTGAAAATGTTGTATAGCCTTGTTTTACATGGTGATCTTCCTTTGGTTAAAACACTTCTATTTCCATGAACTTCACAATATAAAAATTTTAAATGAATTACTTACAGACTGACTGCTGTCCAGAAAGCTGCAGATTTCATGTACAAGCCTCTTTCTCTGATCTTTGTTTTTTCTTAAAGTACAAAAATGTTATTTTTAGACAATATTAATTTATAGACAATTTTTTAAGTCTCATCAATCTTTCAAGGAAATAAATAGATGCTTACAAAATCTGCAGATAGGTTTCACTTTTCATCAGCAACTGCTCACCATTTTCTATGAAATAACATTTATGATATTAAATCACACTTCTCACAATTAGACTTGTACCATCACTATTTGCTGACATAGATTTGAGTCCTAGTGAATTTATCACTGTTGCATTTCTTTTTCATAAATATTAATGCAAAAGCCATTCAGATATAATATTGTTTTTAAAACAAAAATTAGAATAGAAATGTAATAAAATATAACTATATGTGAGAACATTTGCAAAATTGTAATAATTTTTTACAAATTATTGCAACATGTTAACGATTGGTAGGAAAGCATCTATTAAGTTCAAACTAGAAAAAATGATAAATTTGAAAAGAGAAGATCGACTATTTGTGCAATGTTTCTCATAGAATAAATATATTTCATAGATAATTTAGTTTGTTAACTTGACATTCCTATTATTAAGAGCTTTGTTTTTTTCTCAAAAGAGAAATGGTGTGTATGGAGATACATGCACAAGTCCTACTAGATCAGCCAGCATTTGTTGGTTTGAAAAAATGGCATTTCAGTATTGTTTATGTAAGCAAAATCTTCTTACAAATACTAAAGTCTGATGCACAGAGTATTTTCAAACAGAATGTTAACTGTCAGTATTATAAGCATAGTTCAGTCACAATCTCAAACCTAATGAACCTACTTCTATGAAACAGTGGCTATCTTCTGGCAGGATAACACGCATCCTCTAAATATCCTTCTGGCAAGATAACATAAATCCTTCTATATTCCAATGTAACAGAGGTATATTGGGAAAGTTTACCAGTTATGTACTACTTATTTGCAACTTGTGTTATTTATTCTACCCAGCAGGTAATATTTAAATATGTTAGAACTTTTCCTCACCATGTTTCTCAAGTAATGGCATTTTTAAAGCAAAACCTGCAACAAAAATAAAATTAGAATGATTTATCCTTTATTTTATGATTTGTCTTCCATTGGTCAAACTTGATGGAGAGGTCAAGCCAAAGCATCCCAAAGGCTACCAAACTACATGGGAATGGGAGAACATTTCTAGGTGCCTCACATCCTAAAGTGGAATAGTAGCCATCACTGTAAATTGACAAATTGATAAAAAGATAGCAGGGAAGAAATAGCAAATTCCTGCTGCTATCATTTATATATACCTAACTGTTCATATATAAAAAGTGTATCATTGAGGTATTGGCAATCTCCATTATTTAATTTTGTATTGTTCCTTATTGTTAAATAACAATGAGAACAATTTATCAATGGACCGCTTGCTTCCAGAAGTTGTGGATGCTCCATCACTGAAGATTTTTAAGAAAGAGACTGGACAGCCAGTTGTCTGGAATAATAGTACAGGATCTCCTGCTTGAACAGAGGGTGGATTAGAAGACCTTAAGGTCCTTTCCAACTCTTATTATTCCATATTCTACAAAGTTTTTAATAATAAGCCACCCACCTGCTGGGAATCAAATGATATATAAATGAAATATTTTTAATTATTTATTTTATTTATTAAACATAAAACTCAGTCAAGTGAACATTTAAAGATGTATCAAAAATACCACTGACTGGTGCTAATAATTGATAGGGGTTGCTGCCAGCATCCTAGGTGTCAACCAAGTATCTTCTTAAAATACATGATGTTCCCGCATAGCAGCTTTTTGCAGTTCCGTTGATATTATTGCAGGAAGCTGCAATTTCTTTATGTGTTTTGTAAACTTCTTAGACATGGTACCAAGTGCCCCGATGGTATCACCTTCATATCATCATCATCATCATTATACCAATTAGCCTTTATTTTGAATGTCATGGATATGAAGTGCATTTCCCAATGGAAATAACTAATAATTATAAATCAAAATTTCATTCAAGCTGAGCTTGATTCCTGTAGCCTTTAGGGAATCCACTCAGTTTTCTTAATACCGTAACATTTTTCTTAATAAAACCATTTCCTAATTCACAGTCGATCTCAAAGCTGAGTTATTTCCTCGTGGCCTCCAGCCAAGCACTAATAGTAGTGAGCGCTGACCCTGAAAACGTTACAAGCTGCCACCTGCTGGGGCCTCATAGCACTAATAATTATTCCTCGCCCCGCCCCGCCCGCACCTCCTATGCATTCGCCCTTAGTTGAGAGACAGCCCTATCAGTAGGCGGGAATTGTCGAACGCTATTCGCGTGCGCTTTTCTTTATCTTGAACCCAACCTCGCGGTCTTTCTGTGGCTGTTTCCAGGTTTTTCTAAGCGTTAGGATAGCGCACTGAAAGCGGACAAAGAATAGTGGGGAGAGATAGCGATCGACATCAACGGTCGCCTGTGCGGTGGAGACTCTCGAACGCGAATTCTCGAGCTATCCTCTCCCCATTGGCGGGCGGAAAACGAAGGCCCGCCTCCTCCCCTTCCTTCGTTGCGGTCAAGGGCTAAGATCGCCCAGTGGCGGATTGTTGGACGTTTATTGGGGTACTTGCTGTTTTCTTCGCTGATGATGCTTCAGAAATAAGTTCCGTTTTTAACTTAAGTAAACCAACGGAGCGGATGTATTGCCAAAGGAAGAAGATGGACTCGAATAAACAAATACCTTTGTGGAGCCGCAAATTGCTCTGAGTAGTTTAATCGGAAGCAAACTCCGAATTTCTCCTTAGAAGTTACTGGTAAACGTGTACAGTATTTTAAAAACAGCCTTAATCTGTAGATTATATTTTTTAGCATCAGTGACTTGCTTAACATGTTTAATGGAACTTCGTATATTTATAATACCTGCTTTTATTTCCAGCGGCTTCTTCAAGGAGGGTTATGACAGTTACTGATTTCAACATCAGTATAGGAGTATTTTCGATTGCAGATCTTCAACTCAGTTAAGTTCTGCATTATAACACACACAAAAATAACCAAGCATATAATCATACTTACAAGCCTTCATCCTACTATTCTTTTTGGAGGGTTAAGGTTATGCAAAATATTGGAAGACTAGGAAAGGAGAAAACAGCTAACGAGTGGACACCAATATCATTCTACCATATTATCATTGCAGTCTGTCATAGCTTTAACCTCCATAATGCATTCCACTCTTTTTTTTAAAAAATATATTTTATTCATTTTCACATTCCATTTTACAATCACTTATATACAGAGTATTTGCTATAAGGAAAAATAAAATAAAATAAAAAAAAATAAAATAAAAAGAAAACACAACTCATCATTCACAACCCCACCTGTCACTTCCATCCTCCATACACCCCATCTACCCCCTCCAACTTTCCTTTCCTCCCTCTAACGCTCCCCTCCTACTTCCCTTTCCCCTCAAACCTTCCTTCTCCCCTTACTCCCAACACACCCTCCTTGCATTCCCCTTACTCCTTCCTTACTCCTCCCTCCTCTTTCCCTCTACCTCCCTCCTTGGTGTATTCCTTTATTCAAGTGTTGTTTATTATAATCTGATAAAAAGTAAAATAAACCAAGGGGAAAAATTTTTTTTAAAGAAAGAAAAGAGTAAAAAAAAAGAGAAAAAAAAGAACAACCGTATATAAGTGCATTCTTGTTCTTATTGAGACTATGTTAACACCCACCCACCCACCCCCCAAAAATCCCCATCCCTACTCCTCCTGACTTCCCAGGGCCCACACCTGGCACTGCCTTCTATCTAAAGTATCTTATATTCATATGGATTAAAAATAAAAATAATATATTAAAGGAAAAAAAAAACCAAAAAAAAAAGAAAGAAAAGAACAAAGAAAAAAAAAGAAACTCTTTGTGTTAAGCTCAGCCCCCCATCTTTATCTATGCTTAAATAGTGTAAATCATTCTATCTATATTTTATTCTCGTCTCTTGCTTCTTTGTTATTTACCCCGACCTCCTGTAGACTCTCCCGTTCCTCTTCCTTAACCTTGTATTCAGATAAACATTTATCCAAATTTATAAAATAATTTCACCAAGCTTTCCCTTCTAATAAAAATTAGATAGCATAGATCATTCCACATATTCAAATAATACTTTCAACAAAAATCAGTTTACCTTCCGTTTTAAAATTATCTCATCCAGCTTTCCCTTCTAACAGAATTTAAACAACATAAATCATTCTGCATTCATTTTACATATATACATTCAGTATCACCCCACCAATATACGTAAATCATTCCGCATGCATTTACCCTCATCCCTTGCTTCTCTAATATTTGCCACTATCAAATTTATGCAAGCATTAGTTTAAAATCTAGCTCAAAATAATTAGTTTCAACAAAAATCAGTTTACCTTCTATTTTAAAATAATCTCTTCAAACTTTCCCTTCTAACAAGATTTAAACAGCATAAATCATTCTGCATGCATTTTACATATATACATTCAGTATCACCCCACCAATAAGTTCCCCTTTTTCTGCCGGAGAGAGGTCGCAAACCCCCATTCAATCCACAACTTTGGTGAATATTTTAGAGTGTCTAAATCCTCAAACTCCGCTTTTCTGCTTCTCCGAGGGAGGGGGAGCTAACCCCTCCATCTTGCAGCCATGTGGTCTGTTGCTTGCCTTCTCCTTCGGCTTGTCTCTCCTCTTTTCCAAGTGAATCAGGAAGTCCCGCCTTCAAAGTCTTGTAATAGAAATCTCGAGCCTCCAAAACAGAATTAAGACAAAGTTTTTGATTCTCAAATGTGACCGTAATGCCGGCTGGGGCCTCCCATCTATATTGAATCTGTTGATTTCTAAGCTCTTTAGTTAAGAAGGTATAGTCCCTTCTTGCCTTTAACATCTGGAAAGGTATTTCTTTGAAGACAATCAAGTTCTGGCCATCAATTCTCAAACTATTATTGTAAAATTTTTGCACGATCGCGTTTCTGGATTCTTTTGTGGAGAAATATATAATTATGTCCCTCGGGAGCTGTCGCTGTTCCGCTACCAACGAATTCTGGCGATAGATTTTCCGAATCTGCCAATCAAGGTTAAGTCCCGGGCTTCCCACCGCATGGCAGAGGGCTTCAACAAAGGTCTGTTTCAAATTCTCTCGCTCCTTTTCACGAAATCCTCTGACTCTTATTGCGAATGCCTTCTTATTAAAGTTTATCATAACGAGCTGTTCCTGAGTGTCTCTAATTTTTTGTTGTAAAATTTGAATATTAGTAGTCAAATTAGAATTAGCCTCCTCCAAACTTTCCAATTTATTCTCTCTTTCAGCAGTATAATCTGCCAGGGCAGACACGGCTGCAAACGTATTCGCCTTCATTTGGTCAATTTTAGACTTTAAATCACCATATAGCTCGAATACAAATTCCTTAATTTCTTGTTTAAAATCATTAAAGATTTGAAAAAAAAATTCCTGTGTTAAGAATTCTCCAGTAGAGGGCGTAGGAGACAAGGGCTGCGATTCCAGTATGAATTCTTTAAATTCCTTCACAGATTCTTTAGGCACATTTGTAGAGAGACGCTTCGATTTTGACCTGGGTGCCATTATAAATCAACAAATAAACAGTGCTTTCGCTCCCCTCTGTTTCCAAAAAAAACAAAAAAAAAATTATTTTGTTAAGGAGCGGTCTGCAGGAAGGTAAAACCGGCTACGTACATCCCCTATCAGTCACCAACGGAGAGAAATCGCCATTTTGAAGTCCGTTTAAACAAAGAAGCCTCTAAGACGAATGGTGCTGGTATTTAAGATAGTAATAAAAGCATAAATCTCACAGGAGTGGGACCCGCCCGTATTAATCCTAGCTTCAAACAACTTTGCTTTGTCCTGGGGGGGGGGGTCGCCTGTCTGGGGCTGCAAAAAAAGGCAGCTGAGAAGAACTGGCTGGAGATAAAAGCTCCGCTCACGCTGGATCTAATCTCTGTCCACAGCCAAAAAAAAGGAGAAAGGCTGTGAATTACGAATAGACCCTAGCACACAGAGCTACTTCCTGCCCCTTTCTTAGCCAAAAAGGGGTGATATCTATGATCTTAATTAGATATACAGACAAGATCTCTGAGAGGAGCTCGGTTGAGCTCTCCTCGGCAACAGGCTCCGCCCCCCGGTCCTCAATCCATTCCACTCTTAACGTATTACGGGAAAAAACATCTATCCAGTTATTAACCACCTTGAAATCCTTTCTGTTATTTATCTTTTCAGATAATATTACAAGGTACTACAAATGTAATATTGATCCAAAATTAACTTCTGAAAATGGTAATATATTAAATAGAATCAGCAATCTCAAATTTCTCCTTGTACTTTCCATTCATAAAAAAATTTAAATAACTATTTTTTGCAAACTGGGTGCCCAACTGTTTATAGAAAGGAGGTTAAACTTCCATTTGAAATAAATAACCAAGTTCTAAATAACCAGGTAGTCCTTGACTTATGACAATTAGAATAATATTGAAAAACCCAGTAAAAAATAGTCCAATATTGATATGTAATCTGTAATTCTTTTTAAATGTCCACTTTTTAAAAGAAAATAAGGTCAACAGCTTTTTTGCAATGGATCTTCAGTTTTTATTCTGATCTATGCTGTGTAACATACAGCACCTTAATATAGATAATCCTTCACTTGGAACAATTCATTTAGTGACCATTTGAAGTAATAATAGCACTGAAAAAAGTGACACGACTTTCACAGCACTGTTACAGCAACCCCATGGTCATATGATCAAAATTTGGATGCTTGACAATTGGCATATATATATATGTGTGTGTGTGTGTGTGTGTGTGTGTGTATGTATGTATGTGTGTGTGTGTGTGTGTGTATATATATATATATACATACATACACACACACACACACACACACACACACACACATATATATATATATATATATATATATATATATATATATATCCCAGAATCATGTGATCATCTTTTGTGATTTTGTGTTGAGCAAAATCAATGGGAAAACAAGATTCACTTAACAACCATGTTACTGTCTTAACACCTGAAGTGATTTACTAACAACTGGCATGCACATGCTTCCCCCTGCTTTTTGTGTGCTTTTTTTGCCCTCCCAGGCTCCAGAGGCTTTCTAGGAGCCTGGGGAGGGTGAAAACAGACTACCCCACCCCCCAAAGGGGCACCCTGAAGGCACCCTGAAGCCTCCGGAGGGTGAAAAATTGCCGTATGAGCAACCCGGAAGTTTGGGAACGGTGACTTCCGGTTTGTCCATAGGGCCATTTTTCACACTCCAGAGCCTTCAGGAGGCTTCCCTCCGGAGCGTGAAAAATGGCCCAATGCGCAAACCAGAAGTCCATTCCTGTACTTCAGGTTTCCGCGTTGGAAACGCGGAAGCCTCTGGAGGGCGAAAAACAGCCAAAAAGGAAGGCCAAATCTAAAAGATCACTATATAATGAGTTTTCTATACATTTGCTGTCATCCAGAGGTCATTTAGATTTTTAGAGCCCAACTGCTTAGACCCAGGGAGGGAGGGGGCCAGGGAGGACCATAAAGGGAACAGCAGGTCTGCTGTGAACAGAGGGAGAAACATTCTGGATTGTCTCTGCCACAGAATTCAATGCTAAATGCAGCGAAGACAATTCAAAATGTTTCTCCTGTTTACAGCAGAGCTGCTGAAGCCTGTCTCTTTAGAATAGTCCCGGAGAGGGAGGGGGCCAGGGAAAACCATAAAGGGAGGAGCAGCTCTACTGTGAATGGACTCATTCACACATTTTTCCCCTACTGGGTTCTGTGGGCATGACTTGGTGGTGGGGACATGTGACTGAGTGAACGTGACCATGAGTGACATCAAGTTAGCCATGCCCACTCATTCACAGGACCCCACCACCAAGCCCACAGAATCAGTAGTAAAAACAAATTGAATTTCACCACTGCATAGTATCCTTCATTTCAACTGTAGCAAAACAGCGTTTAACCAACATAGAATGGAGTTAGAATGGTGGCAGAGGTTCAAGTTCTTAAGTGAGTTTTGCTCCATTTTACAACCTTTCTTGCCAGTTGTTAGTAAATCACTACAGGTGTTAAGGCAGTAACATGGTTGTTAAATGAATCTAGTTTTTTCATTGATTTTGCTCATCAGAAGATTACAAAAGGTGATCACATGATTCTGGGATATATCATAAATATATGCCAGTTGTCAAGCATCCAAATTTTGATCATATGACCATGGGGTTGCTGTAACAGATATGAGAAAAGCCAAAGAGTACCAAATAAAGGTCACTTTGTGTTTCATTGATTATAGAAAGGCCTCTGATTGTGTCAGTCACATTAAGTTGTAGCTTGTGTTTAGGGCTATGGAATTCCAGAATAGAGGTATCTCCCAATCCTTGTGACAAACCTATAACCAGGAAGCTATAGACCAGACAAGCCACAGCAAAGCAGATGAGCAACCAAATAATGGAATTCAAAGAGACCGTGGAGGTCTAGTCCAAAGCTCTTTTGTCCAAACTCTTCTTAAAAATTTCCAGTGATGGAGCAGCCACAACCCTTGGCGGCAAGCTATTCCACTGATTTAATTGTTCTCACTGTCAGTAAATTTCCTTGATAAGTTTCCATCCACTACTTTTGTTCTACCCTCAGATGCTATGGAGAATAAGTTGACTCTCTCTTCTCTGTGACAGCCTCTCAAATATTTAAATACTGCTTTCATGTAATCTCTACTTGTCTTCGTTGAGCTAGATATTCCTATAACTGGTCATCATATATTTTAGCCTCCAGTCCTCTAATCATCTTTATTGACCTTTTCTGCACTTTTTATAGTCTCAATATCTTTTTTGTATCATGGTGACTGGACACAGTAGTTCAAGTACCAGTGTAGTATAAAGCAGTACCAACACTTCATGTGATCTTAATACTATCCCTCTGTTGATCCACCCTAGGATTGCATTGATTTTATCAGCTGCAGCACTCTCATGTGATCTTAATACTATCCCTCTGTTGATCCACCCTAGGATTGCATTGATTTTATCAGCTGCAGCACTCTAATGGCTCATACTTTAGTAGTGTATTCTGGATCCCTAAGCTAGATGCTACCTATTCTATACCTGTGCATTTGGTTTTTCTTGTCTAAGTGTAGAACCTTATTTTGTAGATTAGAGCCCAGTGTTCAAATCTGTCAAGATTCTTCTGGATCTTGAGCCTATCTTTCAATTGGTTGGCTATTCCTTCCAGCTTCATATCATGCAAATTTGATGAGTTCCCCTTCTATTCCCTCATCTAAACCATTTATGAAAAATAGAAAATAGAAGACAACTAGGAAAAATGGCAAGATTCCAATATTCTCCACAGAAGTTATAATTATTATTTAAACACCATCTGGAATGATTCTTTTTTCTGTAGTCTATTCTCTCTAATCATCAAAACTATAAGTTACAAGTTCATTTTTATGCAAAGGTTCATAAGGATTTTCCAGTACCAATAAAATAGATACCTTTTCTAATCAAAGAAGTCATCAGTATCCTAATACTGAAATATAAACCTATACTGCGACATAAAATGATAACCACATTAAAATGTACTAGTAAGACATAAGGCACAATTTTATATGTGTAGATTGTTTAGTTCATACTGAAATATGTCATTCATTCAGGCTAGTATGTGTCAGCTTTGGTTGTTAGCATATATTTGCTTATTTACTTATAGACTACATTTGCCTACTTTTTAAGACCATGAAGTAAACTATAAAGCAAAATTCAAAATAATTATCCAACAGACAGTTCAGGTGTTTCACAAAATACTAGTAATACAAGAATTAAGCAAAACATTGTAGACTGTTAGGACTTGAGATATGTTTCAGCAACATGGAAGTTCTGTTTCTAAGAAATTTGTCTATTACTTTTTTATGGTTCCAACTTTATTACCTTATCAAAGGCTTGCTTATCTTACCTTAAACAAGATAACACTATTTGAGTTTTCACTTGGAGCTATGTTCCAACTTAATTATGCTTGCCAGTAAGATCACAAAGCTCTGCACATTCCTACACTATATGAGATCTGTTAAATTTGTATTATAACATGGTATTTCTTTCATTAATTTTATTAATTTGTAGAGTGGACAGATATTATATAAACTTCAAAGCATATTTTGTTGGGAACACAATAATACGGGTGTATTATATCAGGCCTCCAATTATCCTGTTCACTTGAAAGCATACTTCCAATAATGTTTTTTTTTTAAATCAGATGCAACACAGTGCTTGAGATGTTAAATATTTATTAATAATAAACATGGTTACAGAGATAAAATCTATTGTCAGATCAGGATTTCTTTCATTATATAATAAGAAAACCTGGAAGAAAACTGCAACTTCAAAAAAAAATTACATAATGCAGCAATTAATGAGATTTTTAATCGCAAGATAGTACATCAGTAGGGTTAATATCCTCCCAATATAAAATCAATATAGCATGATATTAATTTGAACAATTAATATTGGAATAAAATGGATCAAGCATGCATGAATATATGAGAATTAAGGAGATATGGGATAAATACTTCACACTAACAAGAAGATTCTGAAACATTTAAAAACAGAAATCGACATAAGTATTAATGTAATTATAGAGAAAGAACAATAGATTTGTTGCTCTTTGAGTGAGAACTTAAAAATAGTTTTTTAAGGAAGAAACTAATAAAGATTGATTTACTGAAAAATCCAAAGTTAATTTACATTCTTTTTCTGCTTGATTTATGTCTTAAAATGGATGCAGATTTTATCACACTCTACCTTCTTCACACAAGCCTAGCTGCCCTTTTAAAACTTATAGATGTCAAAAAAAATCCAAATACAAGAATGTCATTACTATATTACCCAAATTAGAAAGCCTCACTTCATTTGCTTACATCGTGCAACTTAATTTTCTACAATATAAATATTTAAGTAAATAAAATGTAAGGGCCATTTACATATCCAATGTATTAAAATTCCCCCAATTCCAAATATGAAAGTTTTTATTTTGTATGCAGAACACAGATGGTTCAAAATACCCTTTGTGGTGAAGTAAGTGCAGTTTGAGAGTTTCTATCAGATTAATTCAAACTTAAATTGTTGATTTAGTGAAATCAATAGAATTGAGTTATGTCCAGTGGTGGGATTCAAATAATTTAACGGTTTTCTTCCCTAATGATTTCTTCCAACAACCAGTTCATCAAACTGCTCAGAAAGTTAACAGCCAGTTCTGAAGTGGTGCCAACTGGCTGAATCCCGCCATTGGTTATGACTAACCTAATTTTCAGATTAGAGTGAGATTTATTCATCTATGAATAAAATCAAGGTGCAGCCCAATGAGTTTGATGTATGTTAGAATTATTCCATCCAAACATCCTATTTTAAAAGAAATGCAATATTCTTATTGCAGTTCAAAGAGAGTTGAAAGTGGAAACCATTTTAAATAATTAATTTTAAATCATTCCATCGGTAAAATAATGCAAGTGCTCAGATTTGAAAATTGCATCAACTTTATGTAGAATTTTATACTTAGAAAACATTGACTATTGATTTTATAGTGGAGTGCTACTGTTAATATTGAAAGGAAACATCTTTGCTGCTATTCAAACATTCCTAAGCATGTTTAGTTTAAAATATATTATTTCATTGAAGTTTTTTTTCAGGAAGTCAATATTTTAATATGAAATAGTCCTGAAACAATGTAGCAAGGTTGATGAAATTTTGGAAAAAAGAATTGCAAACAACTGAGTGTATACCACAGAAAAATGATAATAAAATGAAACAGGTACTACTGTATGTATTATTTGCAGGACTGGTTTTAAAGTTACGATTCAAAGCTGGGTTTTGTTATATAAATGTCGGGGACTGCAATCATTTGAGAAAAAAGTTTGAATCTTATCACATCACACTTGTGCAAGCTTCAAATAATTCCTAAGAAATTGTATATCTAATCTGCTTTTGCTTTACCTTTTTTTTAGTACCATGTTTCCCCGAAAATACTACCTGTCCCAAAACTAACGCCTTGCCACATTTTTTGCGTGGGCAAAAATATTAGCGCACCCCTGAAAAGAAACCCCCTGGATAACACCCCCTCCTCCGGCCAGGCAGAGCACCGCTCACCGACCTAGCAGTATCCCAAAGGCGCCAAGCCGCAGGAGCCGGGAGAAAGGCACTCACATTGCTTGCTGCCTTCAGGATACCGCTAGGTTGGGGAGTGGCGTTCTGCCTGGCCGGAGGGGGGAGTTGCCGAGCGGCTGCTCCCTTGCTCCCAAAGAGCTGGGCACAGCCTCAGGGGCGAAGCAGCCATGAGGTGACCACGCTCATGAACAGCTGCGCGGCAAATCCTCTCTCCAGCTGGGCAGAGCACCATTCACTGACCTAGGGGGTACCACTAAGGCACCAAGCCACGTGATGCTCTGCCCACCCCCAGCTCCCGCGGCTTGGCACATTCAGGATACCCCCTAGGTCAGTGCATGGAGCTCTGCCCGGCTTGAGAGGGGGGTTGCGCGAGCGCCTTTTCTACCCCCAGCCTCACCAAGCCCTTGCGCAGCTCTCCCAGGACACCACTGCGCATTGCCACCACGCTCCAAGGATAACTTCCAGACTCCAAAACTTGGTCGCCGAGTCTTTCAGCATCGGCTATTTTAGGAGTGCTCTATATTCGGGATTGGGCGGCCTATAAATTTATTAAATAGTTAAATACTTAAATATGGTGGGCCTGCTGCTGGAAGATTCTGTCCGGAAGACTCTCTGTCCGGCAGCCGGCCCACCATAGAGAGCACTCCTAGAGCAGCCGATGCTGGAAGACTCAGCAGCCGAATTTTGGAGTTTGGAAGTTATGCTCGGAGCGTGGTGGCGTCAGACGGTGGTGTCCTGGGAGAGCTGTGCAAGGGCTTGGTTCTGCTGGGGGCAGAACAGGCGCTCGCACAACCCCTCTCCAGCCAGGCAGAGCTCCATGCACTGACCTAGAGGGTATCCCAAATGTGCCAAGCCGCGGGAGCAGGGGGACAAGCAGAGCGCCATGTGGCTTCCCGCCTTAGTGATACCCCCTAGGTCAGTGAATGGCGCACTGCCCGGCTGGAGAGGGAATTTTCTGGGCAGCTGCTCGTGAGCGTGGTTACCTCATGGCTGCTTGAGGCTGTGCCTGGCTCTTTGGGAGTCTGCTCGCAAGGGAGCAGCCACCCAGCAACCCCAAAACAATAAGCGCTCTCTGATAATAAGCCCAAGGACATATTTCGTGGGGCAAAAGAAAATAAGATCCTTCATATTTTCGGTGAAACACGGTAAGTGATGTTTTCAGAAATGGAATTAATGCTAGCTAAACAATGAGCAGGAAGACAGGAAGCATGCAGTCATCTTCTGTAACAAAGAAGCAAAATTTAGGATAGAGAATGCATAAGAAATTGCATTTACTCACAATGTGAATATGCAATTGGAGGAAATGAAACTTTCCAATGGCTGCAGAGGAACTGATTTTTTTCTCTCTGCTTGTTGCATGCAAGCACCAAGTTTCTAGGTAGTAACATAAGAATCAGGGAGGTGGATTCTTTCTGCAGCAAACATATGTGTGTTCTAGATTTCAAAAAGTATTGGCTAAAAGGACAAAAAAAAAAGGAAAGACACATTTAGATCTGGGCATGCTACTTGGTATGATCTGAGTGTAGGATCACGCTTGCGTTACCACAATATAGAGCCTTATTTTGTTTTTGCAAAAATTGTGCTGTTTTAGGTTTTTCATCTAGATTCTCAGTTTAAACAATTATTTAATAGCATTCATTTTAGACAATGTCTTGAATATTTATTAAAGATTGGAATAACCACTACAAACTCAATCACAAGTAACTGGCAACAATAAAATGTAGGAATCATTGTATGAGTAGATATAAAGTACATCTAATTAATGCTACAATGGCTAAAATATAAAGGAACGTTGGATTATTTTTAAATTTCAAGTGAATGAATTTTTAAAATTTGCAGTTTTGTACATTTAAATATGTCAACCAATTGCTTCCAAGCTAGTGGTGAAATGTAAACATTTATGCCACTGGTTCACTGGGTGTGGCTTGGTTTCGGGGGGGGGGGTTGTCATGTGACTGCGTGGGCATGGCCAACCAGCAGGAAAAAAAGACATTAAAAAGCAGATTTTTTTCCCCCAATGATCATGTAGATCAGCTGTGAGCCGCCTGATCCTTGGAAGACTTTTTTTTTTTTACTACTGGTTTGCAGAACCAACGACAATAATCCATGCTGGTTCAGCCGAACCAGGAAGATTTCACCCCTGCTCCAAGCATAGATAATAATTTTATTCTCCCAAATGAGCCTCACTGGACATATAAACATCTTAAGTGCTGCTTGCAGATTCATGGTCTGGTTAAAAAAGTACAGTTATGCATTTTAAGATTTACTTTTTTGTAGTGGTCCCAGTCATATGAAATGCTCCACCATCAATTTCTTTGAATTTTAAATTATTGTACAAAAATGCATATCTCAAATGTCGTACTTCAAGATTTCTAAACTTCAGAAAACTGAGAATCCGGTTTTCCAATTTCTGAGAATTTAACTTGAAGTTCATATTGTAATGTCTCATAATTTTAAGATCAAATCAAAATTTCAGTTTTTCATGTTTTAGAACTAATTTTTCCTTTTCAAAATTTATATTTGCAAAGATTTCAAGTATTTGTATGATATTATATTTTCACATTTTAATTTTAGATAAACAGTTGCATACTCAAAAACAAAGCACAACTTATAATTGCAACCTAGATGGCAATTTATGTCCTGATCCATATGTGTGTGTGTGGCTTAGTGGCCCTTAAGAGATTATAGAGACATGGATTTTCCATTGCTGTAGTTTATAGCCAATAAAGTAGCTGAACACATTTTGTTTAAAACTGAATTTGTACATGAGTTAATTCTGTACCAATGTTGTAAGATTACCTGGATTACTGCCATCAAAAAGAGAATTATTTCAGTGCAGAATTGTCAGATACTAGACAAACCATCCACCTGCTTATATACAGTAATATTTTTATGTAAATATGAAATAATATCAGTTCTCAGAGAACTTTCCTCCCTTTTGGTGCCCACAAATTACATACATTAGAAATTGATATTAAAATCCTGATGATTCAGAACACAGAACTGGATCATTTGAAATTTAGGAATATAAGCAGACAGAGTTTATATGGTCTTACACCACAATGTTTTAAGCATTTGTCTTGCAAAACCTGAAGGGCTAGTAGAATATTATGGTGATGGTGTAATATGTCTTTAACCATTATTTGCATTAGTTAGGTTCTTTTTACCTTTTATAAATACTTTAAATAATCACCAATGTGAATGACCCTTACAGGTTCTCCTTCATTTATGTCTGTTCATTTAATGGTAATTCAAAGGCATTGGGAAAAATTATTTTTGAGCAATATTCACACTTATGATTCTGCGGTTGCACTTTAGGCACTTGGCAGCCAACTTACATTTATAACGTTGCTACATCCTGCACTCATATGATTCTGATTTACATTTTTTTGCTGATTTCTAGCAAAAAAACTCCTACCATATTTTTTAGAGTATAAGACGCACCAAGATTTTGAAGAGGCAATTTTTTTAAAAAAAGTTTTTCCATTCTGCTGACCTCCCCGCCTTTTTTCGTAAAACAAAGGGGCATACATAGCCTGTAGGAGGCTTGTAGAGTGTTCTTGGGGGCTGGGAGGGGACAAAATTGAACAAAAACGATCTGTTTTTTGGTCATTTCTGCCCTCCCCAGCCTCCAGGAGCACTCTGAAGCCTCTTAGGCTATGCACGGCCATTTTGGTGAAGGGCAGGGTTTCAGGAAGTAAAAATGCTGTATTCGGTGTATAAGATGCACCCAGATTTTCAGCCTCTTGAGGGAAAAAGGTGCGTCTTATACTCTGAAAAATACGGTATTGGGAAGCTGGATTTTTTTTAAACAACCAAGTGATTCTTTAATGAGTCACTGCCATAAAAATTGTTGCAGAATTGTCTCTGATCTGATACTTTCCATTGTAAGGACAATGTATGCAATTGGAGTTCTGTGTGTCTGTGTTAAAGCTAAATTACTGGAGAAAGGCATATCAGAGGGAATTGTTGTCTTGATTGGTTCTGCTTGGCTCCTATAGCTAGTGGATGTATATAAATAAAGTGCCCTAAGACTCTTTCTTATTTTATCATTGTCATTTAAAACCTGTCTTCTTTTCTCATAAATTGAGCTTAAAAATCAAGAGGAAAGCACTGCTTCTGATTCTACCTACAGCATGAATTTCCCAATTCCTTTCATTAAAAAAACCCTAAGCAAATAGTGAAATTCATAGCTGAATAGAATACAAAAATGATGTAAATTAAAGAAAGTGTTACAAATGTATGCAGTAAGCTTATCAAAATACAGGAGAAGGTTGTTTGGAAACTTTAAAAAACATAAATATTCATAAGAATTAATATATTTTAAAATTACTAATCCTAAAGAATGCTGCAGGGAACTTTAATTACTTTTTTAAAAGCATCATGTTCACATAATATGAAATACAGAACTGACAGTCAAAATATTGTTAAAATACTTTTTGAGTTAATGTAAAAAGATGAATGAATGTGTGAAGACAGGCAGAGTATGTGTATGTGCAGGCAGAACAATCCTATTTTAGCTTCTTGGACAGATATTTAAGAGAAGCTTCATGGGGTACAAATACTTTATTGATAAAAAGGAGAAAGAGAGATGCTTGCTCTAAAAGTCTAAGTTCAGGTGATCTAAGTACTGGCTATGCCAAGATTCAAAATTTCTCAGGAGGTGCTTAATGCTACACTCCTCCCGTACTTCTTGTACATTCCATTTTAAGAATCTAAAATAAAGGTGTTGCAAATGTGGAAAAAGAGAAATCCCCTGCTTTGCCATTTCCTGGTAAAAATGATTTGATGAAATTGTTGCAATGCTGTATCATGTAGAATTCATGGAATTTTTAGAATGAGCTGGTTGTTTTCAGATGATGATCTACAGGTAGTCTTCAATTTAGGATTAGAATCGAGCCGTAATTTCTGTTGCTAAGTAAGACATTGGTTAGGTGAATGTTGCCCCATTTTACGACTTTTCT
This sequence comes from Thamnophis elegans, assembly GCF_009769535.1. NCBI lineage: Eukaryota > Metazoa > Chordata > Lepidosauria > Squamata > Natricidae > Thamnophis > Thamnophis elegans. Next base: position 41,042,362 of record NC_045558.1, read on the forward strand.
TGCTAGTTAAGTGAATCACTGCACTTGTTCAGTTAGTCACGACTGCAGCAGCCCCATGGCCACATAACCAAAATTCAGATGCTTGACAACTGGCTCATAATATTTATGACAGTTGCAGTATTCTGCAGTCATGTGATTACCTTTTGTGACTTCTGACAAGCAGTCAATGGGGAAGTCAGTTCACTTAACAATTATCTCAACAACTGCAATAATTCATTTAACAACTCTGGCAAGAAAGGTCATAAAATAGATCAAAATTAACAACTTCTGACTTAAACAGAAATTGTAGACTCAATTTTAGTCGTAAGATGAGGACTACCTATATAATAAATGCTAATGCAAGAAACTCTTCTAATGTCCAGATTCAAACCAAGTAATCTATTTGTTTCTCCAAACATGAAGGCTGAGACAATTGCCCCGAGTTAGGTGTTCCCTAGAAATGGTTTGGATCAATGCAGTAATTTTTGATGTATTCTTTGAAATCAATTGATTTATCCTCCATATTTATAAATTGTAACAAATATTTTGCCAATAAAATTATTCAACACTGTATGCCAACATTATTACTTGATTTGCAGACTACAAAATGTTGAAGCTTATACAAAAAGTCAGGGTTGAGACAGTAATTTTTAAAATATAATACATAATACTAAAATAAAATTAATTTAATAAAGAAAAGGTTGTCAATTTTATTCCAAAATGCTGTTTTTGTTTATTTCTGATACTGGCTGTCTGCTAATGAACATATTACAATATAAATCAAGGTACTGGAAAACGCATAACCATTTGATACAAGACAAATAATCACCCAATACTAGATTTAAAGCAAGGTCATATATTTTCAAATGTTTATCTAAGGCAGATGGTCATTTAAAAAAAAAATAACATATTAAATAAGCTGTTTAGAAGAGGTAGAAAATACCAAAATATTGTATTAGAAAAACATTTGTCTTTTAACATAATTGTTTTGCAAATTGTTAAAATGAAGGATTTTTATATTGTCTTAATTACTTTTTAAAGAGGAAAATCCACAGAGTGAAACTAAAAAGTTCTATCAGTATTAGGTCAGATTATTTCATTTGGTCATTTTTATCCATGTTCTAGATTAGATAGGAGCATTGTTTGAAAGATCAAGGTTATATATTTCATATCTCCAGCTTCTGGAAACTCACAGGAGTCTGCCAAGTAGCATGATACCATCAAGGAATGGGATTGAATGGAGGAGGTATTTTTCTATGTTTGTAGAGTTTTAAGACTTTCAAAAGAGAGGGGGAGGGAGGGAGGGAGGGAGAGAGAGAGAGAGAGAGAGAGAGAGAGAGAACAGATGAATCACTCAAGCAACCATGCCTTTTTCCAGACTTGAATGGCTCTCTCCATATCAAGTAAAATATCTGTGCATCCATGCACATACGAAGGCAGCTTGAAGCAACTTTCCAAAACAGCCACACAAGCCGAGAAGGAAAAAAAGACATGACCATGCTTTGTATGCTTTGTAAAGTATCTCTTTCAAAGGAGTTGCAGTGGCTTTCTATACAGCATTATCCATATACATCCTATGATAAAAATTTGGTACACAATTTTCTTGGAATCTCTTCTGTTAAAGTTCTGCTAAACTCTTCAATTCTTCAACGGTTTTCAGTTCATTTCATCAAGTCATAAGAGAACTTCCCAAAGTTCTTTATCTTTTTTATAAGGCAGTAGAATTACCAATACTACTACCACTTACATTATTTCTTTGAATATTTTTTTTAAATTAGATACAATATTAAGGTACCAAATCTATTGAAAAATAGTCCAGTGTTTAAATTCAAACAATAGACATAATAAATAAACAGCAGCTTTGGTATTGCCCTGCTGAGGGATCAATGTCAGCTATTTGTGTTTGTGCGGGTAAATGCTGCTGACTCATAATATTTGTCACACAACTTTATAAGGCATTAAATCTTACTTGCATCATCCTTTGGAAAAATAGTGTTAATCTCTCTTGTCTCCATTTAAAAATAACATTCAGTAATCATCGATTTATATATAAAGAAAATTATTTTTGTAACTTTGAAAAAATATTAATTTTGAAATAGAAGAGAAACAGAATGAAGTAAATATACATGCATGCCAAAGTCTTAAGTAATAGTCTATAAGATCAAAGTTATATGCATTATTTTCTTCCTTACAAACAAAAGGATTGTTAAAGATCCTCTTCATTTGATTCCTTTTCACCACAACACAGGATTATCCAGCATGGAAAATCCAGGGTTTTTTCTAAGTTCCAGATAAGTTCCATTGCTTACCCAAGAGTCATCTGCAGATTTCCTGTAAAATAGTAAAGAAAGCAATTTTGTTTCGTGGCTAACACATCTGCTTTTATTCTCTTCTCTAATAGACAGAGGTAATGGAGTGTCTATGAAACTCAAATACTTTGGCCACCTAATGATAAGGAAGGACTCGCTGGAGAAGCGCCTAATGGTGGGAAAGATTGAGGGCAAAAGAAGAAGGGGATGACAGAATGAGGTAGCTGGATGGAATCACTGAAGCAATTAGCATGAGCTTAAATGTGCTCCAAGGGATGGTAGATGATAGGAAGGCCTGGAGGAATGTTGTCCATGGGTTACAATGGGTCGGACACAACTTCACAACAACAACAATAGAATGTCTAGATGTTGCTGAACCTCTCTTCAAATCATCCCCAATGCAGTAGGATATTAGCAGTTGCAGTTGAGCAATATCTGGTGCGTCACGTGTTAGACTACCGGTAAGGAGATACCAAATTTCCATCATTTTTGTTGCATTTAATTCTACTTCAACCTCTTAGAACTGTTACACAGTGAAAAAGACTTAGGAGTAATTTGTATCAAAATAATAAAAGAAATGAATTTCTGAACAGAGAGAGTGGAACAAGGTATTTTTTTCCAATATTCTATTCATGAATTTCTCCCCTTTACTCCTTATAGGTAGTTCTTCATTTACAACAGTTCATTTAGTAATGGTTTGAAGTTACAATGGCACTGAAAAAAGTAACTTACACACTTTTCACACTTATGGCGGTTGCACATGGTCACATGATCAAAATTCAGATGCTTGGCAACTCATTCATATTTATGACAGTTGCAAGGTCACAGAGTGTTTTGCAACCTTCTGATAACAAAGTCAATGGAGAAGCCAGATTCACTTAATAACCATGTTACTAACTTAACAACTGTGGCGATTCACTTAACAACTATAGCAAGAAAGGTAATAAAATGGGATAAAATTCAGTTAACATCTATGTTGCTTAGCAACAGAAATTTGGGCTCAATTTTGGTGATAAGAACTATCTGTATTTCATGCTGTTTCTGACATACTTCTATTTAAAATTTTGTCATTTTATAATGAGATAAAACATTGTTTTATTTGTTTCATTTCTATAGCCTGTTCTAACCAGAAAACATCTATAAAGAAGCCCTCATCATGAAGCAGTATTACATGAGAACTTTTTATTTTATTTATCTGTTATTCAATAAAAAAAACTAACCTGTCATATTATAAATTACCTGAAAAATCTAGGATGATGTTCTATATTGCTTTCTTCTAGAACTTTCCTCCGTGCTCTCTGCAGCTCTTCAATTCTTTGTTTTTGTATTTCTGCCCCTTCAATATTTCCTTCTTCTAAGAACCTGTTATAATACAATATTACATGAGCAAACTATTGATATATACTAAGGTTGTGTAATCTCTTATCATATTACACAGGGCATTTGGGCACAAATGGCTATCATCAGTGCTTTTTCCATAATTAGAATGAATTATCTTTTTTTTTGATGAAGCAAAAAGTCTTGACTATAATAACATTTTCCTGCATTTTGTTTATATAATAGTTTTTGCTTAAAAAATTACCTTTGATCTGGCCTAAATCGGGTATCAGTAGGTGGTAACAGTGGTCTACTGATGGACTCAAATTCATTTATTTCTAATGCAAACTGTGTGAAACCATACCATTGTTCATAGTCTTTAGGCATTGGATCTGCAAATGAAAAACATAATAAATTCTTAGGTAAAAATTATACCTTTTCCCCATGACCCTTAAAATATTAAAGCCTTAGTTTAAAAACAAAAACATATATAGCAAGTGCCAAAGGGTTGGTTTTGTGTTTGTGTTGGTACCTCAGCTTTCAAATTCTAAAACTCTATGTCTGAAGCTAGTTGCAATAATTCTAAAACTGTCTTATTCTCAGCAACAGTTAAAAGAGCAACATAAATTTTATGCGCATTTTTATGCTTTTGATATACTTTAAAAATAGTGGTACTATTTTTTCATATCTAATATTTCTTGAATCTGATCGGCTTACATACTGCAGCTATCTGTAATACTATCAAACATCCACATCTGTCTATCCCAGGTCCTTGGAAAGGACTAATTAGGTAGACAAAAATGACAAATCCAGTCTGAACGTCTGACAGTGCAACAAACTATAATAAATAATAACAACAACAATATGTCAAACTTAAAAATTAAATGGCCGATCAGTCACTAACTTGCTCTCCAGATACAGTTTGGTGAAGATGGTGTTCCGCAATAAATATTTTCATGCCATTTTCCAAAAAGTCGATGTACTACTTTTCCATTTTTGTCTAAAACATTGCCTTCAATATCATGAACACTGCGATTCCAATATTTAGTCTGGAGAAAAATGAGCAAAATCTGTATTAAAAGTTCAAAACAAAATAGAAGATAAAAACCAAAATAAGTCTCAATTACCTTTACAAAAGTAAGCTTGCAGTGACAGCTATCATCATTCAGATTCTTGATTATAATCTCTCCATAGTGTTCTATCCATCGTTGTCCATTTAAAATATTATGAATGCAAGATGTTACTTTATTCCATTCATAATGGTCCTTAAAACTGGAGTCAAATGAAGAATTATATGCACATCAAGAAAGAAAAAGATAGTTAATAAAGTATTTTTCTAAAATACTCAATAAAATATTATGATTTGATCCTTTCAGAAACAGCCTAAACTGCTTGCTTGACATATTCTAAACAATATGGTGCTTTGTAGCATTATGGCTTAGCATGTGAATCCACCTGTGTTTTATAAAATATGTTTATCACTTAACATAAATTCATCCAGTCTCAGTTTATTCAGTAAATAAATAAACAATGATTAAGTGAATTATGGCTTTGCACAATGTGATCACCCCTTCAATATTCCTGAGAAAAATACTGACTTACTATCATGTTTTCCCGAAAATATGACAGGGTCTTATTTTCTTTTGACCCCCGAAATAAGCACTTGGCCGTATTTTCGGGGAGGTCTTATTATTTTTGAGGTGCAAGAGATGGCGAGCATGGTCACCTCATGGCTGCTGCTGTGTTGCAATATTTTCAGGGGAGGGCTTACTTAAGTGCATGCGCTCAAAAGCCCAATTAGGCTTATTATCCAGGGAGGGTTTATTTTCAGGGGAATAGGGTAAATGACTTACTGAATTAAAAAAGTAGCTAAATCAAAGTTCTTTAAAAATACTGCTCTTTCACTAATTCTCCATAAAGCAATAATAATAATGCTATGTAATCAAGAATATAGTTTTTTAAGCAAATGCTAAAATGGAAAAAAATAATTTAAAATTTAAATGTCACAAAATTAGCTCACATTAACTCTCTGATTAATAGGAAACAAGCCACAGAAAAGATTATTTTATCAACATGAGAAAATCTATATGGAAAAGTCAGTTTCTATAATTTATGTTTTTTTAGGCCAAAGAAAGTGAAAAATGAGGCTTAAGAACTATTGAGTTGTAAAAGGTGATCTTGCTAGCAATCCAACTATCATATTTGCTACTGGAAATCTTACCCTGGCAAAATTACATGTGTTGTGCCAATTGGTACTATTTCAATGGATTTTCCCCAGAATTTATTTTTCCATCTGATATCTGAAATTAAACAAAAATAATCAACAAAATTAAACAAATCCTTAATATTTGATACTCTGTCTATACTTAAGCTTTTTTGATCAGTTTATAAGCCCTAAACTATCAAAATAATATCATAAGATAACACCAACCTTTAAGGTTACAACAGTGCTGTTAAAATATAAAACCAATGTAACATGCATTTTTTATCTTTTCAGCAGAGCTGAACATTGATGTATATTATGGAAACATGATGGGAGCCATCCTGCTGACAATAACATTTATTATGTTCTAAGCTGTATGCAATTCAATCACAGTATTTCACAATGCAAATAAAAACCAAATGTGCAAATCCCATTCAAACTTAATATCAATAAAATAAACATCATCACTAATAAGATTAAAAAATATAGAAATGACAACTAGGGCAAATGTATTTACTTAGGTTGCTTCCCTAAACTAATCTGACTTCAAAGTAACTCTGCTGAATATAGCGGGACATTCTCTTTGTGGAGGGTGGTGCATGACAGCCAATGTTATTTTCTCAGAAACTTCCATCCTGCTTCTGAAGGTTCCATGTTGATCCTAAAACAGGTTCCACAGTTGTGGGGAAAAACTGCATTTTAAAGTCTCAATAGAAAGTTGGGTTATTATCCAAATTATTATAATACTACCCAAACATGTTCCTCTTTTGTTCTTGCATTTCAAAAATTGATGATATAAATTAATGAGTTACCTTGCCAAAATATAAAGTTATCAGATTCAGCATGACATGCAGATATAGCTGGGTGATGACTGACCTAACGGGAAAGGAAGGTAAGGTTACAATTACATTTAGAACCTTACTTTCTGTTCTCATATTTATTTTTGAAATGGCTTCATTTTTCTTTGAAAAAAAGATACCCCACAAGGGGGAGCTATTAAAATAAAAACCACTCATTAATAAAGTAGTGCAAAAAATTTAAAACAAATAATAGAAATGAATAAAATAGGTTAAGGATTCAGTGAAATGATAGGAAAAATGCCATGAAAGCAAAAGAAGAATGAATCGTAAATGAATTTTGATTTGACTTGCTAGAAACCGTGTTTGAAAAAATCCTTTATATAAAATTATATATTAGGTGAAGTGTGAATTAAAAAGACCTGTATTAAATAAAATCCAAGATATAGGAAAATGTAAGTGGGGAAAACAAAACAAATGGAAAAATACAGCTAAGATTCATAATCAAGTCTTCTAAGATTTGTATAAAACCATGTTACAATAAGTCATGGACTTTGGATAAAAGGGTCTATTTTTGTTAAAAGCAAACACATGTTGTTCTCAAAATTATTTTTACAATTTTTTCCAGCAATAAGATTTTTCTAAAACCTTGTGTTCCTGACTTTCATGCAAACTATTTCCTCTTCATGACTAAGTTATGGATATGTTCCATCCTTTATGTACAAGCCAGTGGTGGGTTCCGGATCCCATTGCAACCGGTACGCTGCAACACAGACGGGAGCCCACCACATGCATGTGCACAGTGAGTGCATGCGTACCCACTGCCCGCGACGCTCCAGCTGCTTGGCAGAGCGTTGCACAGGCGCCGTATGCTCCGTGTACAAATGCCTCGTTTGGCTCAAATAGAAGTAAGGAGAGGGGGTGGGCAGGTGGGCCCTCCAGAGCACTGTACCGGAACGGCAGACACCGGTACACCCATACCAGGGCATACCAGTCGTAACTCACTGGTACAATCATTAAAATGCCAGAAAATGTCTTCATAAAATCTCCAAGTTTTTCTTTTTTTCCAAGTAAATTTACTGATTATTTCAAAAAAGCATTCAGTATTTACATGGAAACATAAACAGATCTAATTTCAGGAATTAATGCTAAAATAATTATTTGAAGAAATATTGATACTATTATTACTGATGTTTTTGCAAAAGGATTAAAAATTAATATCATTTACCCAGAAGACATACCGTTCACTATTATTTATACTGACACCATCTGGAAAGATCCCAAAGGTGCTTTTTCAAGAGTCAACTGGACTTTCTTTGACGATGTTTCACTTCTCATCCAAGAAGCGTCTTCAGCTGAAGAAGCTCAGAGGTAAAGAAGCTTCTTGGATGAGAAGCAAAAAGTCTCCAAAGAAAAACCAGAAAGTCCAGTTGCCTCTTGAAAAAGAGCACCTTTTGGACTACCATGACCAGGATGACTGATAGACATCTGGGAATATATATTGCCTTTAAAATGGTCTTTCATAATCTCTTGAATGAATCATTCACATGTGGACCAAAGAGTAAGAAGCCATTCTGCCTCTGGCAGAAATCTGGTTTTGTCTTGTATGTAATCCCTAAACACAATCTGAATTACCAATGCTCAGATGATGGGCTTTACTTTTCAAAAAGTACAAGCAACTGCAAGATGCTATGTGTGTGTGTGTGTGTGTGTGTGTGCGCGCGCGCGCAAATGTCAATGTGCAATCTACAATACATATCCCAATCATTGTGCAAAAACTGTTAAATCAAATGCAACTTTCTCATGATAGCTTGAACACTTTCGTAGGACTACAGAAATGTAATCCAGGCATTGAATATTAAACTACTAAATTTAATTATAAATATTATAAATATTTATTTCTTGTATCACTTATTAATTTTATTAATTGTATCCTTAATAGAATTTCTATTTCACTAATTTCTGTAACAATCAAGATACTTTAAATTCCAGCAAATACTACAAAGATACATAAATATTAGCTCCGCATATCTGAAAGACTCAAAGACCAAAATACTTCATGTATTTCAGAAAGGCAACTTTAATGCTATTCAAGGGTACAAACCAGTAGTGAAATCTAAAAATTTTCTCTACAGGTTCGGTGGGCATGGTTTGGTGGTCATGGTCATGTGACCAGGTGAGCTCAAAAACCAACTTTCACATTTTACACACAAACAACACAAAAGCCACACTACTGACTCATACACATTGTAAAAGCAGCTGGACTTCACATAAAATGGCCCTGGCAACAACTAGGAATCTCACAGAGTCACAAACAGCTCAAAAACCAACTATCACATTTTACACAAAATTAACACAAAAGCTACACAACTGACTCCCACACAATACAGAAGCAACTGGATTTCACACTAAATGCCCCATGCAACAAGCAGGAACCTCACAGAGTCACAGTTGAGGCTAATAAATAGTAAAAATGCTTTTAAAAAGTAAAAGAAAAAAAGAAAACAGTGAGATCCCCCAGCACAACCGATTGTCAGACAGCTAATAATTGGAACCTTTAAAAAAGAAAAAGAAAATTTAAAGCATTTTTTTACCACCAGTTGGGCGAATAGGTAGTGAAAAATGCTTTTAAAAAAGTTTTTAAAAAAGGTTCATCAGCTGTGACAATCAGCTGTGCCACAGGTAGCATTTGTTACTACCGGCAGCATTTGTTACTTCCAGCGAACCGGGATCATTTCATCCCTGGTACAAACACATAATACTGAAAATACAGTAGTTCATTCCTAGGTAGACTTACATTAAGCCAGTTAAGGTAAAATATCTTTGAAATATTTCTTTCCCACTTTCCCTACAACTAGGGTAGATTGCCTCTTGCACCAAGAAAAGCATCAGTTTTGCACTTCATTCTCCAAATAGACTGAAATTAAATGCTTTAAACAATTCTACAAAATGCCATAAAACAGCCAAGGCTGACTTGGCAATAAGTTCCAATGAACTTATCATTTTCTAAAATTCTGTATGAAGGCTGGATAGTGCTTTGGACCATGGGGAGACTTAAAGGCTGCTCCTGCCTCTTCTTGATGACTATTACGTTCATATTCCTGCATCTTCCCACTTTTTTGGAATCAATGCCAAAATATACATCTCTGGAAGCTGGACGAGATTGGTTTGGAAATAGCAGAGGTCTGACGGGCTCCACAAAATCCCAACCAGACAAACCACTGCCAGGGACTTTTGGGCCAGAACTGTTCTGGAAGAGCAGGAGAAAAAAAGAAACATCTCGATGACCAAAGAGGAACTGGCAGTTCCTCCAAAGATTGGAGATAAAATTGTCCAAACTAACAGTGGCTGCAGCCAAATGGCTGCTTCAAAGTTGGGGCAACTGGACCAAGCAATTTGAGCAGGAACATTGCTGGTACAAAGTGTTGGATCTGGGTGAAAGAGCGATCAACCCAAAGTAAAGAAACTTTAAAATTGGATTAAAAAAGAAACCCGGAGAGGAAATTAGGCGCTATCTGGCAGATGGGGAATTTAATGGAGGAAAAAAAGAAAGGGTGGAGATTAAACGGAAAGTCCTAGAAGATTTTTATTCCCAAATTTGGATCAGGAAACATTAAAACTAATAAAAGAATTCGGGGGGAAATTCCTTTCTTTCTTTTTCTACCTTTTTCTATTTTTTGTGAATTAAGTACGAATTTTGACAGCTTCTGACAGCCAGCTGATTAAAGCATATTGTGTATTGGGGAGAGGGAGACATCTACTGGTGAGAAGAATACTACACTACTCAATAGAAAACTGAGGAAAGTACAGCTGCAGATCTGACCCTGACTGTAACAAGATAAAGATACTTTGAAGCGGTACAAGAAGGATTTGTGATATAGCACAAAAAGTTTAAACAATTTGGTATTAACTAAGCAGACACTATGGAATTTTGGATGTATAATGAATTACTTGACATGTTAAAAATGCATGTGAAATGCTCAATGGTAAAGAAAAAGTGGAAACTCAGAGGGAACACCTAGAACAAGGAGGAGGAGAAAAGGAGATAGAAAAGAGACTAAATGAAGAAGATATTACAAAAGAAAGAGAGATTGAAAAAGAAAAATATTCAGATAATTGTAGTGGGATTTACAGTGACACATCAAAAGGAGATAAAGGGAAAGTGGCTCCCCAAAAGGGTAAATTAAACAGCAAAGGTGGGAATAATGGAGAAAGATGGGGGGGACTGGGGAAAGTTACTAAAACAATAGAACTAAAAGGAGAAAAAAGATTGAGAAGAAAAAATATAGACATTACAAAAACAAGAAAAAGCTAGGCAAATGGACAGAGAGAAGAGAATATAAGAGAAGTGAAGTTCCTGAAAGACTAAGAGAAAATGAAAGGAGCAAAGAAGGAAAAGGATTTACTAGTAGAATAGAATGAAATACGATAAATATTGCCAATGATATATAGGAGTAATGGCAAGTGCCCAAACCAGAACACGTGTATGTGCATGCACTGGAGTGCCAGAAATCTGAAGACCAGCTGGCCGTTGTGCACATGCCTAATTTTTGGGCATTTTTGGCTGTTTTCAGGCCATTTCTTGGGATGTTTTCAGGCTGTTTTTGGACCGTTTTCATGCCATTTTCAGGCTGATTTTTGGGCCATTTTACGGCCTGAAAACAGCCTGAAAAATGGCCCGTTTTTTAAACCAGAAGAGCAAATGGTGATGGCACATGTGCCCACACAGCTCTGTGTACCACCTCAGGCACATGTGCCATAGATTCGCCATCACGCGTATATAGCTAATATGATGTGAGGGAAATAGATCAATACTATTAATTGTGGATAATTAATTAAATGAAATGTTTACCATATAAAATTAAATTTAAGGATATATGTTATTGATAGTAAAACAGAATAATAGATGGAAATGAAATGTTAAATTTGATTAACTTGGAGAGGCAAATAATGATATTGTTTATATATTTAAAAAAAATTAAAAGTTAAACTGGAAAATATGGAAAGAAAATAAGATGACAAATATGAAATGGAAATATGATGTAAAGTGAACTATGCATAAGAGAAGATGTAAAAGGGGAAAACCCAGACAACAGTTTGTTTATAAAAGAAGTTAAAATATGTAACAAAAATAAAAAAACTTCATTTTAAAAAACAAAACTCAATATGTTCAATACAAATCTTCCTAGGACAGTTCAGAATAACAACAATAAATATCAAACATCTGGAACTGAATTTTGTTTCTAAAAATAATTACTCAGCAGCTAACACAACCCCATCATGTTAAAAAAAAATTAAGAGCAATTTAAAAAAACTCTTTCTAGATGAAAAAAAAGCAATTAAGTTGATACAAAGCAAGTCTGCTAGAATACAAAATTATTCTGTACATGGTTTCAAAATCACAAAGGATACTTTCCTGTCTCTGTTGGATCGCTTTACATAGTAAGACACCTGAAGGGCATATCCCATATGAAATATATAACATATAAGCAGGTTGCTATGGAATGGGAATAGTATTACCCATTAGGAATGCAGTTCATGTAAGAACTACATATAGAATGTGTCCTACTAACAACTTTTAAGGTAGTAGAAACTAGAGAAACTTTGTTCTCACTATAACTGGAATAGGGAAGGAAGAAAGGAACAAATCCCAAAATAGCTTTGATTTTTTGTTTTGCTTCTTTGTTTGGCCCTGAAAAGCAGAAAACTTTATATATGGAGAATGTAACAAACCAGAACCAGTAACATTTTCACTTCTTCCAATAACTTTCCTCAAAATTCTCTTTATCTCTTGCTGTCTTCATAACTCTCTTGACCTCCAACCACAATTTCATGAACTGCAGAATCTCCACTGAGTCAAACGTACGTTATGCTCCATTTTTTATATAATTATCATTGGTTTTTCAATAGATACTATAAACTGGCAAGACCATGAGGGCCAAAATGTTGCCTATGTTATCGTGTAACTACACAATGTTATCTTCTTTGCAAGTCTGAATTTAAGTTGTAGGAACATGAAATTCTCTATCATGATAAAATTGCATTACCTGTTCAGAAAAAAATCGGAAACCCTTATCTTCACGGATACATTCATAGGTTTCTCCAAGCACAGGATTGAATGGCTTACTTCCAGCTCTGTAGTAGCTAGATGCGTAGGCAGAGACTGCAAAAGCAGCCACATAAACCTAAGAACATAATAAATAGATCATTATGGAAAGATATGTAGATTTTTAATGTTGTTTAATTTTTTAATGAGATTTTGATCTCACATTGACATCAAGATCCATACCTCCTATAAGCTAATGTGTTCTTGAATGCAGTAATGCTTTCACATCTTCCTTCTATGAATTGCATCTATGAGCAGTGATAGATGAAAGATTTCTTTTCCTAGCCGAAGGGGCAATAATTGCAATCTTTCTAAGTACATTATTTTCCCTGTATTTTGATAGCCATATCTGAAAAATCTATAGGCAGGTTTTATATGAACCAGCTTTCATGGAATAATGTTTCCCCAACTATCCCTATTTTCATTGTTTAGCTATCTCAGTATAATGAGATAGGGAAAGGAGGATTGACAGGTCAGTATATTCAATATATTCAATTTATAAGAAATAGACCAAATAAAAAAGGAGATGGAGTTGCACTATATATAAGAAATAATTACCTCTCTACAGAAATAGAACACAACAATGATGAAAACTATCTTGAATGCATTTGGGTCAATATTAAAGTTTGGGGGGGGGGAGAGATGACATTGTCATAGGTCTATACTACAGGCCACCCAACCAAGCAGAGGAAGTAGATGAACTTTTTGCTAGTCAGCTAACTAAGGTATGTAGGAAGCACACCACAATAGTAGTGGGCGATTTTAAGTACCCTGACATCAACTGGGAAACAAACTCTGCACCAAGTGGAAGATTCAACAGGTTCCTAACAAACCTAGCAGACAACTTTGTTTCCCAAAAAGTAGAGAAGGGAACAAGGGGATCAACTATATTGTACTTAATTTTCACTAACAGAGAGGAAATTATATAAGGTGTTGAAGCCACAGGAACCCTGGGGGCAAGTGACCATGCAGTATTGGAATTTAACATTATGCAAACACAAGTAGTAGAACAAAGTCAAACTAGAGTCTTGGACTTTAAGAGAGCTAATTTCAACAAACGTAGAAAGGTTGGGAAGGATTCCATGAATGAGAATCCTCAAGGGGAAAACAACTCAAGAAGCTTGGGAAATTTTGATAAATGAGATTACAAAAGCCCAGTCTAGCACAACACCAATGAAGAAGAAAAATAACAGCTCCCAAAAGAAACTGCATAAAGAACTCTTCTGACAAATTGAAAGACAAAAAAGATAAGTATAAAAAGTGGAAAGGGGGGGGGGACATAACTAAGGCAGAATATCAGCAAATAGCCCGAGCATGTAAAGATGAAGTGAGGAAAGCTAAGGCTCACAATGAAGAAAGGCTTGCCACAAAAGTAAAAAATAACAAAAAAAGTTTTTACAACATGTTAAAAACAAGAAAAAAGTTAAGGAAACAATAGGTCCATTGCTGGGAGAAAGTGGCAAGAAGGTGACAAGCAACAGGAAGAAAGCAGAACTATTTAACTCATGTTTTGCATCTGTCTTTACACAAAGGGATAAAACAGTCTAACCTATCAAAAACAGCACCACAAAAATCAGATTAGGAACACAAGTTGAAATAGGGAAGAAAATGGTAAGTGAGCACCTGTCTACCCTAGACGAGTTCAAATCACCAGGACTGGATGGATTACACCCCAGGGTTCTGAAGGAACTGGCAGACAAGATCTCAGAACCACTGAACTATATCTTTCAGAGATCCTGGAGCACCGGGAAACTACCAGAGGACTGGAAAAGAGCTGATGTGGTTCCCATCTTCAAAAAAGGGAAAAAAACAGATCCAGGAAACTACAGACCTATCAGCCTGACCTCAATACCAGGAAAGATTCTGGAAAAGATAATCAATCAATGAATTAGCGAACACCTAGAAGCAAACAAAGTAATAGCCAAAAGCTAACATGGGTTTGTCAAAAACAGATCATGCCAGACTAATCTTATTGCATTGTTTGACAAAGTCACAAAATTAGTGGACCAGAGGAATGCCGTCGATATAGTTTACTTGGACTTCAGTAAGGCATTGATAAGGTAGACCATAACATACTACTAGATAAAGTAGAAGAATGTGGGTTTGACAGCATCACCACCAGATAGATTTGTAAGTGGCTGACCAACAGCACTCAATATGTAGTCCTCAATGGAACTGCATCTTCATGAAGGGAAGTATGCAGTGGAGTACCCCAAGGCTCTGTTTTGGGCCCAGTACTCTGCAATATCTTCATCAATGATTTGGATGAGGGAATAAATGGGGAACTCATCAAATTTGCAGATGACACCAAGCTGGCAGGAATAGCCAACACTCCAGAAGATAGGCTAAAGATACAGAAGGATCTTGATAAACCTGAACATTGGGCACTATCTAAAAAAATGAAATCCAATGGTGAAAAGAGTAAGGTTCTACATTTAGGCAAAAAACCCGAAATGCACAGGTACAGTATAGATGGTACCGTGCTCAACAATAGTAACTGTGAAAGGGATATTAGAGTCCTAGTGGACAACCATTTAAATATGAACCAGCAGTGTGCAGCAGCTGCCAAAAAAGCCAACACAGTTCTAGGCTGCATAAACAGAGGGATAGAATCAAGATCACGTGAAGTGTTAATACCACTTTATAATGCCTTGGTAAGGCCACACTTGGAATACCGCATTCAGTTTTGGTCATGTAGAAAAGATGTGGAGACTCTAGAAAGAGTGCAGAGAAGAGCCACAAAGATGATTAGGGGACTGGAGACTAAAACATATGAAGAATGGTTGCAGGAACTGGGTTTGTCTGGTGTAATGAAAAGAAGGACCAGGAGAGACATGATAGCAGTGTTCCAATATCTCAGGGGTTGCCACAAAGAAAAGGGAGTCAAACTACTCTCCAAGGCACCTGAGGGTAGAACAAGAAGCAATGGGTGGAAACTAATCAAGGAGAGAAGCAACTTAGAACTGAGGAGAAATTTCCTGACAGTTAGAACAATTAATCAGTGGAACAACTTGCTTATGGAATTCTGAATGCCCCAACACTGGAAGTCTTTAAGAAGATGTTGGATAACCATTTGTCTGAAATGGTATGGGGTTTCCTGCCTAGGCAGGGGGTTGGACTAGAAGACTTCCAAGGTCCCTTCCAACTCTGCTATTGTATTGTATAAGTCAGTCAAGATCCATTTTGAATTTGTATTTCTATTTGAATCTGAAATCCATGCATACAGCTAAGTTTGATTTCAATAGCCAAGTTGACTGTTAAGATTATTTCAAAGTTGAGTAGAAATATGCATATTGGTTTTCCCTCACTTTCCTGAAGCTGACCTGGGTCTTCCTCCTTTGAGCCCAGAACAAGTGTATTTGGATTAGGAATATTAAGACACCTTGGTTGTTTGAAATGGTTTTATTGTTCTTTGTATTACTGTTCTGTATGCTATTGTGAACTGCCCAAGAGTATGTTATATAAGATTGGTGGCCAGTAAACAAATAAGTAAAGCTGTAATATAATTTATAATGTAATATAATACAAAGTAAGTAAATAATTTTCTCATTTTCAGTATAGCATATTTCTCCTTACCATCCTTTCAAAAGGATTAGGTGTGAATGCTGCCTTATCTAGCAATTCACTATATTCCAGTTCCTCACAAAGCTTCTGCAAAGTGTTCAAAGGTTCATTCAGCCCAACAGGCATTGACACCTTGGAGAGATCTTTTCCTATATTATTCCGTAGAATGTTCCAGAGGCTGATATTACTTGTATTGGGGCATGGGGCTGGTAGACGTGTCCTCCGCCTTGTATAGCATTCCACAATACCGTCTGGGGCACAATCTTGAAAACAGATGTTAGGTATAAGTTTGGCAATTTAACATTTTTTGGAATTCACTGTTTGGTTAACATTGTTTTTACATATTATATCGGTTCCAAACTTCTCAGAATAGAAGATAGTTAAATATAGCTTTGAGAAGCAAATTGTGCTGAATCATAGAGTTTTGATTAAGGACAACCTAAAATGTAATAACTCTGGACTTCCTGGCTTCCAAAATCAACTATTTCATTCAGAGATAGAATCCGTTTCAGTCAGTCACTTTCATTCTCTTCCGGGTTCATGCAATTGGTGAGCAAAACCAAAACTACATTTCTAATACATATAAAAATTAGCTTACTCATTCACATAGCTATCTATATATGTAACGATCCCATCCATGCATACCCCTCCCACTCATTTTACAACTATTTGTTTAAAAAGATCTTATTTACATAAATGAACTTTTTCTATTCCCTCCATATTGACAATGCTAGAGTGAGTTTAAAGAGAAAGAAGTATAAAAAAGCAAGATAAACTTTACCTCTATCATTATAATTATGCTTGCTAAAATTTGCCAAATCTGCATTTTATATAACTTAACACATTTTGTTTTAATTAGATTTCAGATTCCCAGACTGAAATCACAAAACATGGGTCATTAATAATAAAGTAGAATATCACCACTTGCCATTCTTACAGAATGAGGATTCCTATAGAATGAGGATTTTCAAAGATACTAAGTAAAGCTTGCTCATTTTAAGGCTCGTTTTTTTTTATATATCATTTTGGAGCATTTCCTTATTTCTACATTTCATAAAAAAAATAAGAGCACCCCAGTAGGCAGAGATCTTTGCTAGAAGGAAAAGGATTGTAGATAGCAAAAGTGGTGGGTGGAGGCTACTGCACATAAACTTTAGTATCACGCCTTTCCTATGCAGTTGGACATCATTTGAGAGAATAGGCTCAGTAAAATCCCTTTTTAAAATATTTTGCCACAACTTGGTTATTTACACACTGCAAGATGTTGAGAATGACTTGGATTGGTAAAACTGCACAGGCCTCTCCCAAGTCAGGCATTATACAAGATGCAACATAGGAGAAGGGTGTGTAAGAGAGAAAGACATCATCAGAGGTGAAAGAGAAAAACGGAAAGCTACACGTTAAAATGTGAGTTATTTCTTCTTTGGATATGACTGCACATAGTATCAGAACTGCAGAAAGCAATTGTTTAAAATGGAATCCTGAATTTAATCTGCATATTTCTAGGTTATTAATTATTGGTAGTTCAAAATTAAAAAATTAGAGACCAGAAATAAATAAAGACGCCTACCAAGTGTTTGCCTTTCATTCTCTATGTCGTTACTTAGGTTGTCTTCGGAAATATTATCACTTATATCACTGGCATATGAATCATCATCAGATACCTGGGGAGGAAGGAAACATTCTTTTCTTCTGATAATGAATCAGAAAAAAAATCTCTTTTCACATACTGCTACATTTATGCAAAGGAAATAAAAATACATCAATCAAGATTGAAATGGATATTGCAACAATAAAATTCCTCTATAAGCAACTGTTAGCCTCTGGAAAGGACAAGACTAAAGTAAGCTTGAATATAATTTCCACATTATGGAAAACCTTGCTACATAGTCAGTGCCAAATGGAAATAAATTTGAGTTAATTAAATATTTCTTCCTAAGAAAAGCATAGGAATATCTTCACATAAGCAGTACATCTTGTATTCATTCCTTCACCCCCCTATTCTCTTAAAATACTTTAGAAAGTATCAGTAAGTAAGTTTTGTGTGCTGAAGTAATGTGCATAATGTTGCCACTGAGATTGTTAAGATAATAAAGGTTACATGATTTTGAAACCAATCCAATGTTTCTGAAATACTTTCCAGACCTCATTTTCTGAAGAACTGGCAGACAGTAGAACTTCCTGTGCATCAAAAAATTCAGTGAGTGAATCTGTTATTGATAGTCTGCTTTCATTGGATATTTGGTGAACCAAACTCCTATTTTGATGTTCAGAACTTTCCTGCAAAAAATAAAAACAGTCATGATCAATAGTTTATTTATTATTAAAATACATTTAAAAGAATGTCTGACTACAACTGATTCTGGGCTCTTTACACAGATGAAAAAGAGAAACAGAAAACCATATCAAACAGAATACAAAGTTTTACAAGAGTTCATATCACAGTCTGCCCACAGCCTGGCTTTCTATACTATTTGGAACAACATATTGGGCCTTCTGGGATATACTGTCCCAGAGGTCAGGCACTACAGCAGAGAACATATATTCTTTAAGTACATGTGGCTATGCAGGTAGCCCTTGACTTGGGACCACAAATGAGTTCAAATTTTTTTGCTCCTAAACAAGACAGTTAGTTGTTAAGTGAGTTTTGTCCCATTTCTGGCCACACTTGTTAAGTGAATCACTGAACTGTTAGTAGCACAATTGTTAAGTGAATCTGGCTTTCCCATTGACTTTACTTGTCAGAAAGTTGCAAAAAGTGATCACATGATCCCAGGACACTGTAATGTTATAAATATGAACCAGCTGCCATACATCTGAATTTTAATCTCATGACCATGAGGATGTTGTAAGTGCTATAAAACTGAAAAATGGTCGTAATTCACTTTTTTAAAATGTTGTTTCAACTTTGAAAGTTCATTAAACAAATGGTTGTTAAGTCAAGGACTACCTGTATAAAGCCTGCTTGATCAGGCTTTTTGAAGGATGCCTACACAAATTACTTTAGGAAGGAAAACATGGAACCATAAGAATTTTATATGTGTAACATTTTTCTTAAATACCTCAACTTCTAGTGGCAGTTAAAGCTGAACTTCAGGGTGGAAGTCAAGAGCTCCTTAACTAAGCATCCCCCCACCCCGTCCACGAAATGATACTAGTTAGTTACAGATTACACAGTCCTTCAGTAAACATGCTGATTTTAATATAGAGATCACTGTGAAGCTGACACAGTCAGCTAAGCATGTATGTAATTGCAGAAGCTCCCTATGTGTCAGATATGCTTCCTTTAATATCCAAGAAGGAAAAACCTCAACTCCGTTTTACTAGAGATAAAGTACTTTTACTAGATATGAAATGAATGCAGCTAAAAGGAAAGAAAGATCTGAGTCAGAAAGGCGGGAACATATACATAACATTTACCCAGCACCCTACCCCCAATTCCCCAACCCAGTGTCCAATCTGCAACTCCCTAAGGTGTCATGTGGGGTGCATCTTCAAACACTCATCAAGTTGGTATGTGAAACGGTTGACTTTGACTAAGTCCAAACATCAGCCACCAGCATGTGCAGAAGATGGTGAGAACAAGACTCCTCCAGTACAATATAATTCCGTTCCCCAATACCATGCCCCCACTCCGTTCCTATGGCAGCTGATAGCAAGCAAAACAGAGGCTGACACTATGTTTCTACTAAAATACTATTTTCTTAAATACAATGGTGTTTTTTCCTATATATAGCATAGGAATGATGTAGATTTGCCCACCAGGATGGAAGGGTGAACAAACATTTAGTCTGAAAGCGATACTCCAAAGGGAAAAGGGAAAGCTGATATGAGCTGGATAATGATGCATAGAGAGCAGATTTGCAAAGCTAGAATCTTCCATTGTTTGAGTCAGAAAAGATAGATGGGTGTTTTACTTGCTTGTAGAAATCATTCTAAGCTTTATAAAGGAACTAACACTAGTTATATATTTTCACAGAAAATGGAACAAATGACCTATCAACATCACTGCAAGTTAAGGCAAAGGTGTCAAAATCCTGGTCAGATGGCAAGTCAAAAAGCCCATCTAAGCAAATTAACAGCAAAACAAAACAGAATTGTGAAGTACAGTGCATTGTAAGAAGCTAACATATATATAAAAGGACAGGGGCAGTAAAGAAACTGACACAATCAAATAGAAATGCTGAATATAATGAGCAATTATTTTCTGTCCTTTCATCTCAATCTTTATATTGCCTTATAATGCCATTGCTATAATATTTATCCCTTGAGATCAAGATCGTGAAGAATTTGGGTTCAGCAAGAAAAAATAGTGAGGCAGGTGTTAATTTATTTCTATCTGATATTTTTCCTCACAAAATAGTTTCTCATAATACTTAAATTAATATAGTTATCGACACAGAGAAGCCTAAAGACATTTCTCATTTGATTTGTGACCTCATATGTCCAGTTAAATAATGTTAATTTTTTGTGTAAAACAGCACATCTTTATTAATTTCTACATTTTCTGAATGACCCAAGGTTTCAGTGCAGTAAAAGATTGTCACCAAAAGGAACAGGAATGAAATTGCCACCACATTCCCCCACCCTAGTTCTTTTTGTAAACGTAAGTGAATTTATCTTTTTCATAAACATGCAGCTTTTATTTGATATGTTTCAAATTTTGGGAGCACGATGTTGAAGGCTTCTGTGATCACAAAAGCAAGGTATGCAGTTTGTGGGTCTTAGCTTTCTGATACCTACCCCCAAGCCCAAATCCCCCCAGCAGAAACAGCTGACATTCAAGGAAACTAAATAGAGGAGAATAAAGAATATTTGCAGGTGGGCCCCTTTTCCTGTCATGAAAATGTCTGTGATTTTTTTTTTTTGTAGATACTTATCTTTCCAGTTAAAGATTCCTTAGGAATTTGTTGGACAAAATATATTTTGCTGACTTTTGGATCAAAGAGAAAAGCATAATTAGTTAATTTAATGTGTCCTATGAAGCCTGTCAATTATGCTCCTTTTTCTGATAATTTGTTTCATATTCAGGATTTGATTAATATACATATCAGTTGCAGTGAAGATATTGGTTATATGAAATCCATTAGGAACACTTCTCTCCATGACTTTGTTACTTTGCAAAAGTAATATCTTTTTATAATTTCAATATAGTTACTATTATTATTATTATTATTATTAAATTCACTAATTCAGTAAATTCAGTATCAATAATATATCCAAATGGATCAAAATTATGGCAAAACAGAAAAGATGTTACCAAAGTGTAAAGTTTGGGTTTAGCAATTTCTAAACTCTTACTTTTTTTCTCTCTCACAGAAAAGGAGAGATAAAATCAGCACTCACAGGGAACTGGAAAATTGGATTAACCCATAAAATGAAATTAACTCCATACTTATCTCCATTGCTTATTAGACTATGTATTTGTAATTATGAATTCTTAGAAGATATCAGTAAGATTATTATATTAAGATGTACTGTATGGTTTTAATTTTAAACTTTTAATATCTGCCTTTAATCCTAAATTATGTATTTGAGAAGTCAGTAGATTGGAATGGCCTAAAAGTCTACAGAGAGAGAGAGAGAGGGAGGGAGGGAGGATTGGGGAATTAAATAATTTATTAAGATATTTAATGAAAAGGAAAATGTTAACAGAACCAACCTAACAATCCCAGTTTTTTAAAATAAAAACAACAGATAATTAGCGTATGTGGATATGAAATAGTCAGAGATTGTTCTCTCACACAGATCTTTTAAAAAAAGGACGTGTCTTGCCTTTCCCATTTCACAACCGCTTATGAATAATTACAGTAGACTTTGTAAGTAAATAAAATGCGAAGGAAATAGTATGAACCTTGACACTGCCCTCAACAATAGCATCCACCCAGCTGAGTGGGTAAGCACACCTCTCACAGATTCATCATTTTTCCCAGTATGTTGATATACTAGAAAGAATAAATCATAATTTCTAAGTCTGGATTTGCAAATATAAATCACCATATGCAAATTTGTGCCCTCTGTTGTCCTTTTTAGTGGTGCATTTCCTTTTCTTAAGGAAAACATTTCTAGCCACCCTATTTGTGCAGAGAGAGTGTATGCTCCACCATTTAAAAGCAGGATTGGCATTCTGAATTTGATCAGGATAAGCAACACGCCTTAGATCAGGAGTGTCAAACTCGATATAATTGAGATCCGCACCAGGGTTGTGTCTGACCTTGTGTTTCAGAGATGGGCATGGCCAGGGTAGGAGTGGCCACCTTGACCTCAGTCATGTTGGTGGTGCCTGTGGCTCGAGCACCTTGCCAGAAAAAATGGGCTTTCATGCTCCATTTTTGGCTACAATGGCCTCCTGTAAACCTCTGCCACTGAAAATGGAGATGGGGGGGGGGGCTCCTGAGCTCTGTTTTTAGTCGTGATGGACTTCTGCAGCCCTCTGCCAGCGAAAACGGAGCCCTTCTGAGCTCTGTCTTCACTGGCAGAGGCACCACAGGCTGGACCTTCACTGTTTCCAGAGTAGCCCTACAGGCCAGATCCCACCGCAGGCTTTGAGTTTGACACCCCTGCCTTAGACTCTTCAAAGCTTAAAAGCAATAGCATTCCCTCAAACAAATGAAATTGCTTCCTTGCCCATTCTAACATTATAACTGACTACCTTGTTTCCTGCAGATCCCTTAGCCTAAGAAAAGAACGAAGCCCCAAAAGTTTCCCACTTCTAAATTACCACCCAAGGTGAAAACAGAGTTCTGGATGCAGTTTATTCCCCAATATACATAACAGCAAACACAAACGTGTGATTATCTTTTAATGTAAACAAAATGGAATGTCCAAAGAAACAAAACAGTATAATATAAATGAGGAAAACTGAAGTGTGTGCCTAGCTTACAGCAAATGAACTGCAAGTGTTCTGTACAGCACCATAAGCATTAAAAAGGCACCAATGTCAAAAAAAGTCCTTGGTTTCTGATTACAGCAATAGCCTTTATGAAATAGTAGGAGAAATTCCATTGCACACAGTGGCAAATGCCTTGAGATATCTCATAAAAAAGGAATATAAACTATGATCCACTAACATTTAACCTCTCCAATTGTTCAGTTCAAATCACAGCATATTCTCAAAATATATGACTGGAACTCACCTATATTATCTATTTGTCATGATCAAATTAAATTCATTTTTGTTTGTCTTAAAAAGTCATTTAATCTCACTTACTCCATTGTTACAAAGTTATTCTATCTCAGCCTTCCCTAAGATGATGTTCTTCCAAACCTATGGCTTAGTCCCAATATATTTGGAGGGCACCTACTTAAATAAGGTTTGGTTGACTTATTATATCTATATGAATCTGTATTAATTTCCATCCTGTTTCTAGGTAATGTTATTAGTGGCAGAAACATATTCAGCAAGAAAAGGGAAACTAGTCAATTGATAAGAACATTTTGAAGTTCAACTTTTTTTTACCTCCCCCCCCCCCCACGTGCCAAAAGCCCCTTTATCAATCTGAGTGGACTGGTGTACAATAATCCTTATCTTGATGGGTTTTCCACAGTGTTATTTTCTCCCAAACTGAGTTAAAAGGTTATGTTTACAAAGGCAAATTAGTTTCTGACAATTATTTGAAGTGCAAAAATTGTGTAGAATAATTTGATATATAAAAAACTAAAACATAGAATATACAAACTCTTTAGCAACACTACAAAGAATGGCAAAAGCTGATGTCATTGTTTGGGTGGCCATACTATGTGATGAGAAGTTTCACTAGGGCAAGACAATGACCAACTAAATGGAGGAGAGGTGCAACAAGGAGCTTTGCAAAATGACAGGAAATCTTTACCCACCTTTACAAAATCTGGGTTCGAATTTGCATTAGCAGCTGAATCAAGGAGCATAGATTCGGCATGTATTCTGCATAACCGTTCTTTAAGATCTGTGTTTTGTGCTATGGCCTGGAACATTTAAGAGAAAAAATAAAGTACATAGTATCTCAGCTAATTACATATAATTGTCTCTCTGGTTTTAAAAAACAAAGAGAGAAAATGGAATGCTAAGAGTATTTGAGGCCAAATAATTTTTCATTTTTCCCCTCTAGATGAAAGGGTAATATTTAAATGGTAAGAGCTGTATAGCAACTGAAAAGCAACTTTTACAAACCAACAGCTCAGAAAGCAAAGATGGGGTTAACTCTGGGATGAACTTGTGCTATAGAGTCTCCAAGATAGCAAATTTTCAAGTAGTAGGAACTGCTGTCACTTGAGAAGGTAAGTGAAGATGGTATTAAATCTGTAGCGTATTACACTGCCAGCTTATTGGGAAATAATGATTTAGTACAGGACCACAGCATCTAGTGATGAAAGGCTTAATATTTCTCTAACATGATACCAAATTAATCAAAGTATTAATATAAACGTTTTTTAAAAATATATATAGTCAGAAGTCAGAGATGAGTTACTTTTTAATGAATAGATGAAGGAAAAGGTTCTGAGGTTCTACCATCCTTGTTTTCTAAATCTGATTGTAATGAAAAACATACAACTGACATTATACATTACATTACATTACACATGCACTTGAAAGTTAAGGGTTTTCAAGAAAACATAGGTGGTAGATGAAAGCAAATATGGTTTTAAATAAGATTATTCAGGATTTATGGATAACTGATTCTTCCATTTTTTTTAAAGTATATGGCAGGCTTCTTACATTCCTGACAGATCCTTGGATTATTATTATTTTGTGCTATATTCTGAAAATGTAATTTTTAGAAAAAGTATGACTAATAAGTTAGGAAGTATATGTGCTAATTATCTTCCAAATGCCTCCCCATTCCATTTAATGAATACTGCCATCTAGGTGTGAATATCCATTTCTCTTCCCTCCAAAGACAGCAAACATTCTTCTGACTTTGACTTATGTTAGAAAATAATCACTGCTAGATGAAAATGCCACCACAAGATGACTTTTCTCTTCTATTAGGCAAAGATTATGGAAACCACTAGTTGATTCAAGAAAGAAGGTTCAGCACATGCAAACCAAACTTGCTTCTGTGCAATAGTAGCAGCAGTGTGGTGCATAACCCACTTAACTACAACATAAGCAAAAGACAGGAAATGCACACCCATTTGGAAATAACTCACATTAATCTTTATATGACTAACCAGGACAAGATCAAACAAGACTCCTCACCAAGTGGGTGTTGCATGATTTCTTCAAGCAGAACACAATTTTTAAGACAACTATGAGTAACTACTTGGGAATTTGTTAATTATCTTTCATGTCAAAAGAAATGATGCTGCAATGTTATATCCATTTATCTGGGAATAAGCTTCAATGCATTAAATAGCAAGTACCATGAATACAGTTTTGGAAAGTTTTAATTATTCAGAATGTCACTGTCAATGCATATATCAAATGTAGCATTATAGGTAGGTAAATGGATAGATATATTGTTGTCTATCATTTGTTTCTGTTTTTTTTATTTAAAACTTATTTGCCAGCCAGAATTACTACTGTATAAATTGATATAACTATTAAATAAGAAAATGAAGAAAATACAATAGCAATAGCAATAGCAGTTAGACTTATAGACCATTTCATAGGGCTTTCAGCCCTCTCTAAGCGGTTTACAGAGTCAGCATATTGCCCCCAACAACAATCCGGGTCCTCATTTTACCCACCTCGGAAGGATGGAAGGCTGGGTCAACCCTGAGCCGGTGAGATTTGAACAGCCGAACTGCAGTCAGCTGAAGTAGCCTGCAGTGCTGCATTTAACCACTGCGCCACCTTGGAGTTTCAAATTTAATCCTGACAGCGGATAATATATAAATAAATAAAGGACCTAAATTGATGTAGGTACTCTGAAAGTATTTCCATTGCCAATATCCAAATATATCCACTCTATTTGAGGGTCACGTTTTCTCCATCAATCATAATTATATAAAACACAGCCTATTAATAATGCCGAATAGTGGGAAAAGTAAATTTCATATATTACTTTGTTAAACTAATAAATTTATTTTCATATGAGGAAGTGGTAGCCTCCGACTTGGAAATTTTAAAAGGATATCAGATAAATTATGAATGAATTTATAACACATACTTATTACCCCCCCCCACCCCCCCCCAAAAAAAACCAACTAAAATCAGGAGCAACCTTTGAATACCAGGTTGGAACTTAGAAATCTACTTTATATTCAGAGAGATCTATTCACCTCAGAATTATTAGTATTAGAGAAGGCTAGGCTGGAACAACATTTATTTAAAAAATGTGAAGAATTTGTGAGTTGTGTGGAAGATAAAATCATTCAAATTCATTCAGCCTTTGATACGAGCATAACAGTTCTAGAGAGGTAACAAGCTATTTCTCTGAAAGTTATCTGGGACAGTTCAGAGCTACGGATCCTGAGAAAATGGACCAAGTTCTCCATGATATCAACTTTGCATGTGTAGCCTGGATTCATTTTCTTATTGATTAGTGAAATCCTCCAGGAAAGAGAGTGCCCCCCTTTCTGAAAAAGTCATTGCTCAACCTGGCAAATTTAGCTAAGTACTGACTGGTTTCCAACTGTTTTTTTTTTTTTTTTGGAGGGCGGGAGTCATTAAGAAAGTGGGTGCTGCAGAGAAAGCAAATTACTTATACTCTGTAGCTGTACCTTGAAAAAGGCTCTGGAGGAAACAAATGATCTGTACCCTTTCCAGTCAGGGCACAGTATGAGATCATGAGTGAGCAGTTCCAACTGATGGTTATGAGGTGCAAAATGTCAAGAATTAGGATGCTCAGTTTGGTATGTCTCAAATGTTGAGATTTTCACCTGTCCTATGTGACATCTATATAAAGCACATGGGAGATCACCTGTTGGCATAGTGGCATGTATCAACTCTAGGTTGAACATCAAAAGTGGATGAGAATCTGTGTTGATGCCCAGAAGCTGAATGTTGATAGGGAAGAAGACTCTCAATCTCAATAAACAAAGACTGCAACTTTGAGTGTGAAGCTTCTCTGACTTCAGTGTTATTCAATTTTTCACTCTATAATGGAATGGTGTTTCCCTATGCAAATTTGATGTGTTATCTAGGGCCCACTTAGACTGTCAGTACTTCTAAAAGAGCAGGTAGCAATTGTGTCAGGGAGAATTGTTGTACAACTCCATTTTATTTGCCAATTATACACTTTTCTGGGTTGGGAGGTTTTGTGCACTATTATTCATACCTTAGTGCCCGCTTTCCCCCATTTTGGATTATTGTAATACACCATATATAGTTCCAATTTTTAAGTACAATTTGGAAATTTCAGCTAGTGATTAATGTAGCAGCTCAAGCAGTTTTGGCTCCAGTTGATTTGCCCATGTGATATCTCTGAACTGGTAAACAGTATATTTCTGGGTGCAATTCGAAGTGTTACTGTGGATATCACTTTTGAAAGTCTTCATGATTCCTGTAGATACCTGGGTATCTATAGACTGCCTACTCCAGCAACTTTTGTCCATCAATTAAGAGCTGCAGGAGAGCCCCTACTCTTATTCTATCCCTCACATATTTTAATTTGGGGGAATCTTAGTCCAGCCTTCTCCAATGCTATCTCCTTTTCTCAAATAACATTCCCCTGACAGCAGACATATTCCTACTCTCCTGGCCATTAACAAAACCGTTGAGACTTGGCTATTTCAATGATGCTTTGAGATCTGAGGAAGTGGCAACCCTCTTATTTCCTTCTCACTTTGAAAATGTATCTGAACAAATTATCATGGAAATTCCTTATATTATTTTAATCTTACTGGTGTTTATATGCCTATAATATATGGAAAAGCATCTCAAAGGTGTTTTTTCAAGAGGCAACTGGACTTTCTGGTTTTGCCTCTTGAAAAAGCACCTTTGGGACAACCATAACCTGGTTGACTGAGAATCTCCATAGACACATGGAGAATCAGTTTATTCATTAACTGAATGGACTGAAAGCATGTTATACCTTTAGGATTTGAGTGGATGTTAAAGAAAATAAGGACTAGCTATCTTAAGTGCCATATTGTATAGCTATAAATCCAGTATCCAGATGTATCAATATTTAAAATGACATGATTTATAAGCACGAGACATTTACAACCTGGTTTGTTGCTTGACACTGATGCACACACGCGCGCACACTCACAGATATTTATTAAACAACAAAATATGAATTTGTTTAGTTCCAAATGCCAGTTTCTATAAGGTTTGAAATAAGAGTATTTTCATTTTTTTATTTTGAATATTTATTCTTCCTTTATCTATTAGAACAATGAAACTGCACCAATGGACTACATGTGGCTTGTACTATTTCATTAGCTTGGATCGATATGTACCATGTTTTACCCCTTTTAACTAAACTTCAATCATATAAATAATATTATTAAAATGTCATAATGTACCTTGATAGACACTTTAAAAATGCGACATGAAATTATAGGACGAAATGGAGTGAATTCCGAAAAGAAATCCATGTACCTCATTTCCTAACTTTTGTGAAAATTAGGCACATCTCTACTTTATGCTCTACTTTATAATATAAATTATTTTTATTATATTTTCTTTTTCTTCAGAAACTTAAAAACATTTTTGGTCAATCCATACTTGCGTTATAACTAGATATTGTGCCTCCTTTGTTTCTGTCCAAGCTAGGAAAAATGTCCACATTTCATAACCATGTATGAGCTACATTTGATTCCCAGAAAGAATTAGCAGGGTTATTCCTATCTACAGTTTCTTAGCTAATTCTTTAGGATATCCTGAGCTGCTTAACTTTAATATATCAAAATGCCTGCCAAACTTTGGGCAATTGTTTGGTGATTTGCATTACCAACTAATAAAACTATTGTGCATTCTGCAATGCAATGCAAAACAAAAAAACAAAACTTAACTGTACTGTACTGTAGTATATGAACCACTGCCTTACAAATCCATAAAACAGCAATGCATCATGAAACAATATAAATTCTACTTCCAGAGCCTAAGCTGGAATAGCAAATTTCTTCAAATTATATTTCTAATTTCTGATCTGTACTAAATTAGGTCTAAGAAGCAATCTGATAAGGAAAAAAAACCCCTTCTACAATCAGTTTTCTGATGCAAGGAAGAAGTTAAGGGAAATAAGGGCAACTGAAAAGAGTGCACCTACCAGAGCTGAATAAATTATTAGAATATTTTAGCTCCAGCCTATTTTTTTATTCTCTAATTTAGGCAGAATACAATATTATTGTTCTTTAAAGTGTATAGCAAATACGAGCTGAAGGCTGTAAAATATTTAAGAGCTAAATGAATAGGAAGGATACTGTAACTATTAATATATAGAACATTCTGTGCATATGCTTCAAACATTCTACAGTTGTTTACATCTTAGCATCAAAGCTATTGATGTGCACTTTAAATATTGCTTTTTATTTTCACACATAAATAATCTTCTAAAATTATTAACATAACCTGATCTTACAATAATATGTGGCAGACTTTGCTTATGGATATGGAAGAATGGGAAAAAATAAGGAATTCCAGACAGATGAAAATAGAGCCTTTCTTCAAAATGAAGAGGGAAAATAGCATTTTTCATAATACTCTTATATAGTATACATTCTAAAATAACAGCTTCACCAACAGCCTTTATCCCTTTAAAAGTATCTTTGAATGTGGGAAGCACTGCAACTTCAAGTGTTATGATTTATTCCACTACTCCATTCTGCACCATGCTTCCAATCTTGGAACTATATTTGGGGAAGACTGTATAATTCATCATCTCCCAATTTCCTTCCAGTTTCAGTTTCAAATATGAACCATTTGCTTTACAATAGAACAACTGATACATTTCCCCCCTTTCAAAATTGATTGCTGGTGGTTCCAATCATTAATCATCAACAATCTAAGTAGCAAGTTGTCCAAAATCAATTTTATCTTGCTTGGGACTCAGATAAGTCACCACATAAGGGTTCTGCCGCAAGCTGACCTCTTGAAATTTGTTTATCATACCATGTTTCCCTGAAAATATGACGTAGCCTGAAAATAAGGCCATGACATATTTTTCAGGTGGGCAAAAATATAAGCCCTCCCCCAAAAATAAACCCTTGAACAACCCACCTCCAGCCAGGCAGAGCGCCACTCACTGACCTAGTGATATCCCAAAGGTGCCAAGCCACGGAAATGGAGGGCGGGGAGAGAAAGGCACTCATGTTGCTTGGCACGTTCAGGATACCACTAGGTTGGTGAGTGGCGCTGTGCTCAGCTAAAGAGGAGGTTGCCGGGTGGCTGCTCTCTTGCGAGTGGGCTCCCAAAGAGCTGGACACAGCTTCAGGGGTGAATGGCTATGTTGCGCTGTTGCAGCAACGCAGCACAGCAACCATGAGGTGAACACGCCCACGAGCAGACACCGTCAAACCCCCTTACCAGCCGGGCACAGTGCCATTCACTGACCGAGGGCTATCCCAAAGGCACCAAGCCGTGTGAGTGCCTGTTCCCCACCACACCAACTTGATGCCTTTGGAATACCCCTAGGTTAGTGAATGGCACTCTACATGGCTGGAGAGGGGGGGTTGCGTGAGCCCCTGTTCCGCTCCCCACTCGGCAGCCTCCCATCCTCACCATACCCTGGCCCAGCTCTCCTTGCAAGGCCAGAGCACTACCATCCCAGCATGGCTTCTTCTCTGGCTTCCAAACCCTGGAGATTGGCTGCCGAGTCTTCCAGCAGTGGCCGCTCTGGAAGTGTGCTCTATGGTTGTGAGCTGGCTGTTGGAAGACTCTGCCAGGACAGGGCATGGTGAGGGTGGGAGGGGCGTGAGTGTGGAGCGGAACAGGCACTCATATTGCTTGGCACGTTCAGGATACCACTAGGTTGGTGAGTGGCGCTGTGCCCAGCTAAAGAGGGGGTTGCTGGGCAGCTGCTCTCTTGCGGGCGGGCTCCCAAAGAGCTGGACTCAGCTTCAGGGGTGAACGGCTGTGTTGCGCTGTTGCAGCAATGCAACAAAGCAGCCATGAGATGACCACGCTCACGAGCAGCCGCCTTCAAACCCCCTTACCAGCCGGGCACAGTGCCATTCACTGACCGAGAGCTATCCCAAAGGCACCAAGCCGTGTGAGTGCCTGCTTCCCACCCCACCAACTTGATGCCTTTGGAATACCCCAGGTTAGTGAATGGCGCTCTGCATGGCTGGAGAGGGGGGTTGCGTGAGCACTTGTTCCGGTCCCCGCTCAGCAGCCTCCCACCCTCACCATACCCTGGCCCAGCTCTCCTTGCAAGGCCAGGGCACCACCATCCCAGCATGGCTTCTTCTCTGGCTTCCAAACCCTGGAGATTGGCTGCTGTGTCTTCTGGCAGTGGCCGCTCTGGAAGTGTGCTCCATGGTTGTGGGCTGGCTGCTAGAAGACTCTGTCGGGATAGGGCATGGTGAGCCTGGGAGAGGCGTGAGCGCGGAGCAGAACAGTTTGAGTTTGAGTTTATTGGTTTTGTATGCCGCCCACTCCCGAAGGACTCCGGGCGGCTCACAATAAACAAGGGAAGGGGATAAATAAACAAAACAACACTTTAAAATACACAACATTCACAGTTACCGTGGGGCTGGATATTTTACAAGCCCCCCGGCCTGCTGGAACAGCCAGGACTTGGTGGCTTTGCGGAAGGCCGGGAGGGTAGTAAGGGTCCGGATCTCCATGGGGAGGTCGTTCCAAAGGGCTGGAGCTGCAACAGAGAAGGCTCTCCCCCGGGGAGTCGCCAGCCGACATTGGCTGGCAGATGGAATCCGGAGGAGACCTAACCTGTGAGATCTAATCGGTCTATGGGAGGTAATAGGCAGGAGGCGGTCTCTCAGGTATCCAGGTCCGATGCCATGTAGGGCTTTATAGGTGACGACCAGCACCTTGAAGCGGGTCCGGAGACTAATGGGTAGCCAGTGCAGCTCGCAGAGGATAGGTGTGACGTGGGTGTACCTGGGTGCACCCACAATCGCTCACGCTGCGTTCTGGACTAACTGAAGTCTTCGAACACTCTTCAAGGGCAGCCCCATGTAGAGCGTGTTACAGTAATCCAGTCTTGAGGTCACAAGAGTGTGAGTGACTGTGTGAAGGGCCCCCCGATCCAGGTAGGGTCACAATTGGTGCACCAGGCGAACCTGGGCAAAGGTCCCCCTGGTCACAGCTGACAACTGGTGTTCTAAAGTCAGCTGGGGATCCAGGAGGACACCCAAATTGCGGACCCTCTCTGAGGGGCATATAATTTCACCCCCCAGCTTGAGAGATGGAATACTTGGCCAATCTTTGGGAGGGAACATCAGAAGCCACTCGGTCTTGTCTGGATTGAGTGCCAACTTGTTTACTCCTATCCTGACCCTAACAGCCTCCAGGCACTGGCACATCACTTCTACTGCTTTGCTGAGTTGGCACGGGGCGGACAGATACAACTGCGTATCGTCCGCATATTGGTGGTACTTAATCCCATGCCGGCGTATGATCTCACCCAGCGGCTTCATGTAGATGTTAAATAGGAGGGGGGACAGGACCGAACCCTGTGGCACCCCATAATTGAGGGGCCTTGGGGTCGACCTCTGCCCTCCGACCAACACCGACTGCGACCTGTCCGAGAGGTAGGAGGAGAACCACCGAAGGACGGTGACTCCCACTCCCACCTCTCGCAACCGTTGCAGAAGGAAACCATGGTCGATGGTATCGAAGGCCCCTGAGAGGTCAAGGAGCACAAGGATAGAGGGGTGACCCCTATCCCTGGCTCGCCAGAGATCACCGATCAGCGCGACCAAAGCAGTTTCAGTGCTATAACCAGGCCTGAAGCCCGACTGAAAGGGATCCAGATAATCGGTTTCATCCAAGGACCGTCGGAGTTGAGAGGCCACCACTTTCTCAACAACCTTCCCAACAAAGGGCAGGTTGGAGATTGGACGATAGTTGCTCAAAATGGCTGGGTCCAGAGATGGTTTCTTCAGGAGGGGTCTCACCACTGCGTCCTTTAGGAGGGGCGGGAAAATTCCCTCCCAGAGAGAGGTGTTAACTATCATCCGGATCCAGCCGCGTGTCACCTCCCTGCTGGTCGAGACCAGCCAGGAGGGGCACGGGTCCAGTATACAAGTGGAGGCACTCACCGCTCCCATGGCCTTGTCTACTTCATCAGGAGAAACAAGTTGAAACTCAATCCATAAAGTATGCTCAAGACCTACCGTGCAATTGGAGTCCAACTCTGTCCGAATCCGAGCGACTTTATGCGTTAAATACTGAACAAATTCCTCAGCTCTACCTTGTAAAGGGTCATCTGCATCCCTCCCTTTCAAGAGGGAGCGGGTTATTCTAAACAAGGCGGCTGGGCACGATTCAGCGGATGCAATAAGGGTGGCAAAATGCAAACATTTCGCCGCCCATATTGCCACGAGATAGGCTCTAATAAAGGCTCTCATCAGTGCTCGGTCTAACTCAGATTTACTGGCCCTCCAGCGGCGCTCTAGGCATCTCTTTTGGCGCTTCATCTCCCGGAGTTCCTCGGTAAACCAAGGGGCCCTCCTGGATCCGCTGCCTCGGAGAGGTCGCAAAGGCGCAATCCGGTTTAGAGCCCCTGCCGCCGTTGTATTCCAGGCAGTGACTAAGGACTCCACCGGATTGTGGATGAGAGTGTCAGCTTTTTTTCCAAGCGCCGTCTGAAATCCCATAGGGTCCATCAGGCGCCTGGGGCGGAATCACCTAATCAGTTCTCCCTCCCTATAGTGGGGGATTGGTTTCCGAAAGTCAAGCCTCAGTAGGAAGTGATCAGACCATGACAAGGGCAAGGTCTTAATGCCCTTCAACTCTAGATCACATCTCCACTGCTCCGAGAGGAATACGAGGTCAAGCGTGTGACCCGCTGAAGGAGTCGAACCCCGAATTACTTGGGTCAAGTCCATGGCTGTCATGGAAGCCACGAACTCCTGCACCCCATCAGAGCGTTCACCAAGTGTAGGCAGGTTGAAATCCCCCAGAACCATAAGCCTGGGGAACTCTACCGCCAACTCAGCTACTGACTCGAGGAGCAAGAGGAGGGCTGTTGCAACGCTGTTGGGAGGTAGGTACGTTAGCAACAAACCCACTTGACCACCAAGGTCCAACTTCATCAACAGAGGCTCACACCCGACAAGCTCCGGAGCAGGGATCCTACGAGGAATTAAAGACCTTTGGACGATGACAGCCACTCCCCCACCCCTTCTCTGGGGTCGCGGCTGATGAAGCACCTGAAATCCTTCTGGGCACATTTCAGTGAGGGGGACTCCTCCCTCAGGGCCCATCCAGGTTTCAGTAATACATACCAGGTCTGCCCCGTCTAAAATTAGGTCCCGGACAAGGGGAGCTTTGTGAACCACAGACCTGGCATTTAGCAACAACAGCCTGAGACCAGGGCCCTGACAGTTCTCGCCATCTGGCCCTGGAGTGGAACTAGCAGGGCCGGAAGGAGGGATCTCTGTGATGTAGCGAACCCTCCTTCCCCGGTAATGGCTAGCCCTGAAGTTCCCATTGTACCTGCCTCTCCCCATAGTGACCGTAATGCTCCGGCCCACCGCCACACCTGTAGACCCCATATCCCCTCCCACAGCCTCCGCTCCATCCGGCAGGTGATTTTTGTCACTCATTCTGGGACGGGAGGTAGGTCTTGGCCCCCTACCACCTCTGCAATAGCACTCAGTGGAGGAGGCACCAGGCTGTACTCTCAGTCCTCACATACATACACAGCCACTCATCCATGCAATCCCCACGTATGTTAATTAAACACAAAAAATACAACAATATGAGGTTAAAAAGGTGGGTACAAACATCAGCCAGGCACACCATTCTCTTGTGAGTGGGCTCTTCGGGAGCCCACTCACAAGAGAACAGCCATCCGACAACCCCAAAACAATAATCTCTCCCCTGATAATAAGGCCCAAGCCATATTTTGGGGGTCAAAAGAAAATAAGCCCCTGTCTTATTTTCAGGGTAACGCAGTAGGTTTTATTCAAAGATCAATGAACTCAAAGTTAATGGTGGGATTTTATTCCACCTTATTTAGCCAGACTGTCAGGGATTGCTTTCAAGATGTTTCTTAAGACTTAGGGAATGAAAATAATGGTGGTGAAGGGAAACGCCAGATTGCCCTATTGCGGGTAAAGTGATACAACCGGTTCATTCTATCAATTTATATTTTATTACATAAATTCAAAAGCAGAGTATACAGTATAAAAGAGAACAGATAAATGGGTAGATGGTCTCACAATCCTCTGGTCTACCATTGGGAGTCAAGATTATAGTTTGAGCAACAATAGAGAGATTAACTAGCACAGATTATCCTGGGCATTGGAAAGATTTTTTTTTTATCATTAACTTCGCTAAATTCTGTGATAAAATATGACAGCCCACTACTTGGAGATAAAACTATTATGGAGATAGAATCTATTCACTCTAAGTGTACCACTTCACAAAAAATGAAATAGATGCCTGTGTGTTCAGCACAAGGACACACATCGTGCCTTCTCCAAAAGCTTCTACCACACTTAGGCAGCTCTTGGCAAGATCACAATTCGCAGCTTGTTATAGAAACCAATGAACAAGTGTATATCAAAGCTCAGTTCAGTTAAACTAAATGAAGGCAAAAATCAAACCAAGAAGAATTAATGTAATTGATAAGACACATTTTTTAAACACAAGTCCAATTAATGTGGGAACTTACAGATGATAAGGCATTCTTCAGTCCAATTATCTGAGCAGATGGAGATGCGAGTGAATCATGGTCAAACATCTGCTTCAGCTTCTCTTTTTCTGTTGAAATCGTACTAAAAGCTGACTTTAAGGTAAAGTACACTACAAAAATAGTTGAAAAAAATTACAGAAATGAAATGATTTGTAGGTCAAAATGTAGAACTATCACAATGAAGACAAAGAACACTAAGCAAGCAAACCAACCCAAATCTTGTGATTAATGCCTTAAAAGTTGGGTATAAAAGAATACTTGTCTCATTTGGGGAAAAAAAAGTCCCTGAAAAATCAATCAAATAAATTTAGATGGGAAAAACTTTATTGGCACAATAGTTAAGTTACTGCTTTGTTTATTTTGTAAATAAATAGATGACAAATGCCATTTTTCTTTGCCTTGGAGCTCCTCAACATTTTTTTCTATTTTGTTTTAATTAAAATAGCTTACTCTCATAGCAACTCTTTACATCACCATGCTAAAGCTGAAATTCAGCAGGCCACTTGGAGACTCTGTACAAGTAAACCTAAGGCAACCTACTATTACATATTTAGATAAAGGTTTTAACAAATGTCTGTTGTTGGGGGGGGGGGAATAATGAAGATAAATATTTATAAAATACCTCTTGTGGTCTCCATAATAGTCCAACATTCAGTATTCATACAGTGTTCACCAAGTTTGATTTTCATTAACCTACAAACTGTTTTCACCATCTTTTTATTGGGGACAAATCCCAATTACCTTTGTGAGCTATGTGACACAAGTCCTCTTGCAATTTAGAAAATTCTGATGTCACCTCAGAACCATTTGAATACATTTTTTCATCCCCATAATCTAATGTAGATAAATTAGGATTTGAAGCATGCAGCCTTAGTGGAGCAGAAAGAACAGCTGGTACCTGCAAAGAACATACATTATAATTATTTCTATGTTTCCATTCAGTTATGCCAATTTTCAGAGACTACCTGGATATGTTTGGAGTTTTCTTGGCAGTATTTCAATATTTGCCATTGTCTTCTTTCTAGGGCTGAGAGATAGTGGCTGGCCCAAGGTCACCCAGCTAGCTTTGTGCCTAAGGTGACACTAGAATTCAAAGTTTCTCAGTTTTTAGCATGACACCTTAACCAATAAACAAAAATGATGTATACAAACTCCTACATGAATGAAACAAAACATTAATCTTGCTGCTATATCTGAAATAATGCCAAAAATGGCCATTACACCTGTCTGTTTGGTTCTTTTGCCCTGCAGTTTCTTTTCCCACAATAGATTATTTAAAAAACACATGTTCCCTTTCTGTTAAAAATAACACTGTGATACTTAGATCTCTACCTAAGATACTTCTTTAAATCAATTTCAATAGTTTAGTGTTTATTATGAAAATTACAGAATTTTGTGAAAGTGTAAAAACATTTCTTGTAAAAATGTTCAAATGAAGTGGAAGAGGAAACATAGCCTTTTTGAGGATTAAAAATATACTATGGAATGGGTGAATAAAACTAATAAAGGACCTCCCAGTGGAATGCATGGGATTAAAAATAAAATTTGGGGGATATAATATAATTTAGAATGAAGTAAGGAAATACTGGAAGGAGTTTTTCTTTATTTTTTTAAAGAGAAATTATGCATGGAAATTTTAGGATATGTTGAAGATGTTAAAATCCAAGAAATGTTTGAAAAGGAAGATGTTAATGTCATGAGAATGCTAAAAAATGGTAATTATGTATGTTTAGATAACAGAGTATAACTGAACAAATGTTAAAATATTCATGTTTTTTTTTATAGAGTGCCTGTAAACAATTTGTTTAATATATATGTGGGTTGTAGGTTGTAGGTTTATTAAACTTGTATGCCGCCCTATTCCCATAGGGACTCAGGGCGGCTAACAAACCAAGGGGAAGGGAACAATACAAGAACAAACAAGACGAGAAACAAATTACAAAGAACAGATTTTAAAAACTCACAACAGTCACAACAGTCACAACAATTCGAGTGGGGCTGGGAACTCATCAGCCCCAGGCCTGCCGGAACAGCCAGGTCTTGACGGCTTTGCGGAAAGCCTGAAGGGTGGTGAGGGTCCGAATCTCCATGGGGAGGTCGTTCCAGAGGGCTGGAGCAGCCACAGAGAAGGCTCTCCTCCGAGTAGTCGACAGTTGACATTGGCCGGTGGATGGAATTCGGAGGAGGCCTAGTCTGTGGTATCTGATAGGTCTTTGGGAGGTAATTGGCAGGAGGCGGTCTCTCAAGTACCCAGGTCCGATACCATGTAGGGCTTTATAAGTAACGACTAGCACCTTGAAGCGCGTCCAGAGACCAATAGGCAGCCAGTGCAGCTTGCGGAGGATAGGTGTAACGTGAGTGAACCGAGGTGCACCCACAATCGCTTGAGCGGCTGCATTCTGGACAAGCTGAAGTCTCCGAATGCTCTTCAAGGACTGCCCCATGTAGAGTGCATTACAGTAGTCCAGTCTTGAGGTCACAAGGGCATGAGTGACTGTTCTGAGAGTCTCCTGGTTCAGATAGGGACGCAATTGGTGCACCAGGTGAACCTGGGCAAATGTCCCCCTGGTCACAGCCAACAAATGGTGTTCTAAAGTCAGCTGTGGATCCAAGAGGACTCCCAAATTGCGAACCCTGTCTGAGGGGCGTACAATTTCAACCCCCAGCCTGAGAGTTGGAAAACAAGGCCAATTAGTGGGAGGGAAAAACACAAGCCACTCGGTCTTGTCGGGATTGAGTGCAAGTTTGTTTACACCCATCCAGACCCTAACAGCCTCCAGGCACTGGCACATCGCGTCCACCGCTTCACTGAGTTGGCACAGGGCAGACAGATACAACTGTGTTTCGTTCGCATATTGGTGGTATTTTACCCCGTGCCGCCGAATGATCTCACCCAGTGGCTTCATGTAGATGTTAAACAGAAGGGGGGACAGGACCGAACCCTGCGGCACCCCATACTTAAGGGGCCTAGGGGCCAACCTCTGCCCGCCAACCAACACCGACTGCGACCTGTCCGAGAGGTAGGAGGAGAACCACCGAAGAATGGTGCCTCCCACCCCCACCTCTCGTAACCGTCGCAGAAGGATACCATGGTCAATGGTATCGAAGGCCACTGAGAGGTCAAGGAGCACTAGGACGGAGGCATGATCCCGTCCCTGGCTCGCCAGAGATCATCGGTCAGTGCAACCAAAGCAGTTTCCATGCTGTAGCCAGGCCTGAATCCAGACTGAAAGGAATCTAGATAATCGGTTTCATCCAAGGACCGCCGGAGCTGAGAGGCCACCACTTTCTCAACAACCTTCCCAACAAAGGGAAGGTTGGAGACTGGACGGTAATTACTTAGAATGGCTGGATCCAAAGATGGCTTCTTCAGGAGGGGTCTCACCACTGCCGCCTTTAGGGGGGATGGGAAGAACTCCTCCCGAAGAGAGGCGGTAACTATCGTCTGAATCCAGCCCCGCGTCACCTCCCTGCTGTTTGCGATCAGCCAGGAGGGGCACGGGTCCAGCACACAAGTGGAGGCACTCACTGCTCCCATGGCCTTGTCCACTTCCTCAGGTGTAACAAGTTGAAAATCAATCCATAAATTCTGCTCAAGACCCTCCCCCGGTATCTCGGCTGGCTCTGAGCAATTGGAGTCCAGGTCTGCCCGAAGCCAAGCAACTTTATCCGCGAGAAATTGGACAAACTCCTCAGCTCTACCTTGTAAAGGGTTACCCGCATCCCTCCCTTTCAGGAGGGAGTGGGTTATTCTGAACAAGGCGGCTGGGCGCGACTCAGCGGATGCAATCAGAGCAGCAAAATATGCGTTTTTTGAAGTCCGAATTGCCAGAAGGTAGGCTCTGATGCAAGCTTTCAACAGTGCTCGGTCTGACTTGGACTTACTGGATCTCCAGCAGCGCTCTAGGCTTCTCTTTTGGCGTTTCATCTCCCAGAGTTCCTCAGTGAACCAAGGAGCCCTCCTGGATCCGCTACCTCGGAGAGGCCGTAAAGGCGCAATCCGGTTAAGAGCCTCTGCCGCCACTGAGTTCCAAGCAGCAACCAAGGCCTCCACCGGACTGCGGACGAGAGTATCAGGTATAACACCAAGCGCCGTCTGAAAGCCCAAAGGGTCAATAAGGTGCCTGGGGTGGAACCACCTAATCGGTTCCCCCTGCCTACAGTGGGGGATTGGCCTCCGAAAATCAAGCCTCAGTAGGCAGTGGTCTGACCATGACAGGGGCAAGATCTCACTACCCCTCAAACCAAGATCACAACTCCACTGCTCCGAGAGAAATACGAGGTCGAGCGTGTGACCTGCCAAATGAGTCGGACCCCGAATTACTTGGGTCAAGCCCATGGCTGTCATGGAAGCCATGAACTCCTGCGCTCCATCAGAGTGCTCGCTGAGCGAAGGCAAATTGAAATCCCCCAGCACCATAAGCTTGGGGAACTCAACTGCCAGCTCGGCTACTGACTCAAGGAGCGAGGGGAGAGCTGTTGCAACACTGTTGGGAGGCAGGTATGTTAGCAACAAGCCCACTTGACCCTCAAGGTCCAGCTTTATCAGTAAGGACTCACACCTGACAAGCTCCGGAGCAGGGATCCTACGAGGAACTAGAGACCCTCGGATAACAATGGCCACTTGCCCACCCCTTTCCTGGGGTCACGGCTGGTGCAGCACCTGAAAACCCTCTGGGCACATCTCAGTGAGGGGGACTCCTCCCTCCGGGCCCAGCCAGGTTTCAGTAATACATGCCGCCCCCTCGTCTAAAATTAGGTCCCGGATGAGGGGAGCCTTGTGAACCACCGACCTGGCATTTAGCAACAGCAGCCTGAGACCAGGGTCCTGACTACTCCCGCCATCTGGCCTTGGAGTGGGATTAATAGGGCCGGAAGGAGGGACTCTATGATGTAGCGAACCCTCCTTCCCCTGGTAATGGCTAGCGTGAAAAGATGTGAAAATCGCATCTGTGTTCTGGAAAATTCAGCAAGAATAAATGCAGCATTTATAGAAAGATTAGTTTATTGAGAGACCATATGAAAATATGGTCTCTCTAACTAATGAATAGAAGAGAGTATAATAAGCAACATTTTGAAAGTGCAGTGTGACTATGCTGGGTAGGAAGGGTTGAGATCAGATTTTTCCTTTATGCAATTTAAGAAATTAAGAAACATTAGTGAAAGAAAGTTTAGGATGGTATGGTATGGTATGGTATGGTATGGTAAGGGATGGGACAGAATGGAATGGAACAGAATAGAACAGAATAGGGTTCTCAAGCAGGAAAACCTATACCATTTTAGATAAATGACTATCTAGACTCTTCTTAAAAACAAGTTTATTATAAGTGTATTGATCTAGACAAACTATATGATAAAGTGAATTGTCTTGATTTATGTGAATTATGAAAATTATGGTGAAAAACTAGAGAAGGCAAATAAATTAGTATATCTTGTAAAATGTTTAGAAGATATAGGAAAATGGAGAAATTTTTAAATTTTTCTGGAACTCATAATTTTAAATTCTGTGTTGCGCAATTTTAAACGGGTATGTTGAGTGCGTGGGACTGAATGAGTTAGTATGAAAGACCCACTTTTAGTACTATTATTGCTGTATTCTTTTTGTGTTTTAATTACATTGTGGGGACTGTTTGTGTGAGTGTCAGAGTATGCCTGATTCGGAGGACCTGGCGGGGCAAGCGGGGGCCATTGGGGTGGTTGGGGGAATTATGCCCATGGGAGAGAGTCGGAGCATTGCGGTCATAACAGGGAGAGGCAGATATGGCGGGGACTTTAGGGCTGGCCATTATCGGGGAAGGAGGGTTCGCTATATTGCAGAGATCCCTCCTTCCGGCCCTATGAGTCCCACTCCAAGGTCAGATGGCGTGAGCAATCAGGACCCTGGTCTCAGGCTGCTGTCGCTAAATGCCAGGTCTGTAGTTCACAAGGTTCCCCTCGTCCAGGACCTAATTTTAGACGAGAGGGCAGACCTGGCATGTATTACTGAAACCTGGCTGGGCGTCCCCCTCACTGAAATGTGCCCAGAGGGTTTTCAGGTGCTTCATCAGCCGCGACCCTAGGGAAGGGGTGGGGGTGTGGCTATTGTTATCCAAGAGTCTCTAGTACCTCGTAGGATCCCTGCTCCGGAGCTTGTCGGGTGTGAGTCCTTGCTGGTGAAGTTGGACCTCAAGGGTCAAGTGGGCTTGCTGTTAACGTACCTGCCTCCCAACAGCGTTGCAGCAGCCCTCCCCTCGCTCCTCGAGTCAGTAGCCGAGCTAGCAATTGAGTTCCCTAGACTGATGGTTCTGGGGGACTTCAATCTGCCTTCGCTCGGTGAACACTCTGACGGAGCGCAGGAGTTCATGGCCTCCATGACAGCCATGGGCCTGACCCAGGTAATCCAAGGCCCTACCCACTTGGCGGGACACACACTCGACCTCGTATTCCTCTCGGAGCAGTGGAGTTATGATCTTGGTCTGAGGGGAAATGAGACCATTCCCCTGTCGTGGTCAGACCACTACCTACTGAGGCTAGACTTCCGGAGGCCAAACCCCCACCGTGGGGAGGAGGAACCGACCAGGTGGTTCCGCCCCAGGCGACTGATGGACCCTGTTAGGTTCCAGACGGAGCTTGGGGTCATTCCAGATGCTCTCGCCCACAGTTCGGCGGAGACTATTGCTGCGGCCTGGCACTCGGCGGCATCAGAGTCTCTGGACCGAATTGCGCCACTACGGCCCCTCCGGGTCAGCGGCTCGCGGAGACCCCCTTGGTTCACCGAGGAGCTCCGCGAGATAAAGCGCCGGAGGAGACGCCTAGAGCACCTGTGGAGGTCCGACAGGTCCGTATCGAACCGAGCACTGTTGACAGCTTGCACCAAGGAGTATATTTGGGCATTGAGAACCGCCAAAAGATCACACATTGCCTCCTTGGTAGCGTCCGCCGAGTCTCGCCCAGCCGCCCTGTTCAGGATAACCCGCTCCCTCCTAAATAGGAGGGAGATGGGGAACCCCCTGCAGGGTAAGGCTGAGGAATATAGTCAGTTCTTGGCGGACAAAGTTGCTCGGTTTCGATCGGAACTGGACTCCACCCCCGCAGATCCAGCCGGGACACAGGGGAATAATTTGGTAGACCACCTCTGGGTTGAGTTTCAGGATGTTGCCTCTGGGGATGTGGACAAGGCTATGCGAGCTGTGAGTTCCTCCACCTGTATACTGGACCCGTGTCCCTCTTGGCTGACTGCCAACAGCAGAGAGGTGACACGAGGCTGGATCCAGGCGGTTGTTACCGCCTCTCTTCGGGAGGGACACCTCCCCACCGCGCTTAAGGCAGCGGTGGTGAGGCCCCTCCTGAAGAAACCGTCCTTGGATCCAGCAGTTCTTAACAACTATCGTCCAGTCTCCAACCTCCCCTTTGTGGGGAAGGTTGTTGAGAAGGTGGTGGCCTTACAGCTTCAGCGTACCTTGGAGGAAGCTAACTATCTTGACCCCTTCCAGTCTGGCTTCAGGCCCGGTTACAGCACTGAAACCGCTTTGGTCGCATTGACCGATGATCTCTGGAGAGCCAGAGATGGAGGCTACGCGTCCATCCTGGTTCTCCTCGACCTCTCAGCGGCTTTCGATACCATCGACCATGGTATCCTTCTGCGACGACTGCGGGAGGTGGGGGTGGGTGGCACTGTTTTACAGTGGTTCTCCTCCTACCTCTCGGACAGGTCGCAGTCGGTGTTGGTGGGGAGGGAGTGATCGTCCCCGAGGCCCCTAACCTATGGGGTGCCGCAGGGCTCGGTTCTGTCCCCCCTGCTATTTAACATATACATGAAACCGCTGGGCGAGATCATTCGGAGGCACGGGATTAAGTACCATCAATATGCGGACGATACGCAGTTGTATCTGTCCGCCCCGTGCCAACTCAATGAAGCGGTGGACGTGATGAACCGGGGCCTTGAGGCTGTTAAAGACTGGATGAGAGCTAACAAACTGGTACTCAACCCGGAAAAGACCGAGTGGCTGTTGTGTTTTCCTCCCAAAAATTTGGCTAACGTTCCATCAATCAGGCTGGGGGGGCAAAATTTATACCCCTCAGACAGGGTCCGCAACTTGGGAGTCCTCCTGGATCCACAGCTGAGTTTTGACCACCACTTGTCGGCTGTGACCAGGGGGGCATTTGCCCAGGTTCGCCTGGTGCGCCAGTTGCGGCCCTACCTGAACCGGGAGGCTCTCACAACAGTCACTCGAGCCCTTGTGATCT
The DNA here is from genome assembly GCF_009769535.1 of Thamnophis elegans. Classification (NCBI taxonomy): domain Eukaryota; kingdom Metazoa; phylum Chordata; class Lepidosauria; order Squamata; family Natricidae; genus Thamnophis; species Thamnophis elegans. The sequence continues at coordinate 41,086,560 of NC_045558.1, forward strand.
CTAGGCTGGAATACTGCAATGTGCTCTACATGGGGCTGCCCTTGAAGAGCATCCGGCGACTTCAGCTAGTTCAGAACGCGGCCGCGCGAGTGATCATGGGCGCACCACGGTTCGCCCATATAACACCAATCCTCCGTGAGCTGCGCTGGCTACCTGTTGATCGTCGGGTGCACTTCAAGGTCTTACTTACCACCTATAAAGCGCTCCATGGTAGTGGATCTGACTATTTGAGAGACCGCCTCCTGCCAATTACCTCCCTGCGTCCCATCAGATCGCACAGAGTAGGCCTCCTCCGAATTCCATCCGCCAGACAGTGCCGACTGGCGACTACGCGGAGGAGAGCCTTCTCAGTTGCAGCTCCGATATTATGGAACAACCTCCCCGTGGAGATCCGTACCCTCACCACAGTCCAGGCCTTCCGCACAGCCCTCAAGATCTGGCTATCCCGTCAGGCCTGGGGATAGGATTACTCTCACCCCGCCCGAATGTTGAGTGAATGTTGTGTTTTTATGGATAATTTTCTTTTATTCACGATTCTTTTTCTTTTTAAGTCTTGTCTTGCACTCCCTTCCCCTCATTGTTGTAAGCCGCCCTGAGTCCCCTCAGGGAAAAGGGCGGCATATAAATCCTCAATAAAATCCTAAAAAAAAATCCTTTAAAACAGGCACAAGCTGATAGAAAATTAGTGGGCAGTATGTAGTCTGTTGAAAAAAATAAATGATTAATTGAAAGAAATGAAAATAGGTATGTATATAACAACAGATTTCTTCCTACTTAGTTGTATAGAAGTGAGAGCTGGGTATGACAAAAGAAAAATAAATGCAGGTCAGAAACACTGAAGGTGATAAATCAAAAAGAGATGGGGTAAAGAATGTGTGCTTCTGAAAAAATATGGATTGAATATAATAGTGAGATATAAAATAGTGAGATATTCTCTGATGAGATGTGTTCAATAAATGAGAAACTTTTTATTGGACTAAGCCATTCTAAAATCACAAGAAGCATACTTAATCACGTTTAACTATGGATATGTTAATATTTCTGTTCAGGTTTTCTGCCCTGTCTCAGAAATTTCCACTTAATTTGAAGAATTGGTGCCTTCCTACATATTGTGTAGGAAACAATGCACAAATAAACGGACACAGAATGAACTCCCCCCCCCTGCTTTGGATTTGACATTCTTCTAAAGGATAGAATTTTATAAGCAGGTTTCTTTATAAGGAAATAACTGTTTATTCTTCATTAAAAGTGAATTGACCAAAAAGCTCAATAGGCTGATTAAAATTTAGAAGCCCCACTCATTCCATGCTGCCTTCACAAGCCAAATGAAATCTCTTCCTACTATAAGAATAACAACTAAGATTATAAGTTCTATTGGAAAAAGTAAGTTTTTGCCAGCAAACAGCTTCTATCATAGACTAAAAATGAAGTTAAGGTATAGAAAAGGTGGTTTACCTGCAACATCCCTTTAGCATCTTTACCAAGAGCTCTAGAACGCCATCTTCGGTGTGTTCTTTTTTCTTTTTTGGGACTTTCAAAAAGGAGACCCTTTACAACAGCATGTGAAAAAGAGAAACATACCACTTATCACCATTCTAGGAAGAAATCTAGCCTTAGCAAGCAGAGTGACCCCCATCAGAAGCAGCAATTTCTTCAACTTACTTGCTGAATATTTATGGCAGGTGCCGAATATGTCCTATGGAGAACTTCCATGCTTTGTAAAAGCTGGGTCATCTCCAGGAGATAGTTCTGACAATGGGAGAGGTCTGTTTGGAATAAAAACAATGGCTTGGGTGGAAAAGAAGAGAGAAAAAGCAAAGAAGGAAAATAGTGGGCTCAACCATCAAACGTCTTGCTGTACTTAATTGTTAAATAAGATACTGACAGAATGCAAAAGTTTTTACTCAATATTTCAGTAACTGCTATTATTATTCTACCATTAGCATAGAATTAATAATTTAATAGTTGAATTAACTATTTAAAAGAAAGCTTGGGATGTAGTTTTTTATATTCTAAATTTTAGAATATAAATATTCTATGAACTAGAATACAAAGAGTTATTTGACAATAGCATCTGAAATAATGCTTTCCTAAAATATATGTGTTAAAACTATTAAAGAAATTTTTAAAAAGAATTTAATGCCATCTTTGAACATACTTTTTTATTTCCTTGGGCATTATGTAACAAGAACAAAGACTTTTCCAATATTTTATAGCTTTAGCAGATATAATTTACTAAATCTTCAAGGGTGTCCCACAGTTCTGTGTTACTTTTATTGTTAACAGACAGTTCTGGTTGTTAAAACTGTAAAAGTACATTAGAATAATTTACTTAGTTGACATGAATGCATTATTGCTTATTTTTAGCACAATGATGCCAATTAATCAATGATGCCAATTACCTTCACTGTACAAATTGTTCTCAAGTTATAACTGTAATTTAGCCAGCAATTGTGGCTGTAAATCATGACGGTCACAAAGTGGATCACTTGTCAGAAGCAAGCAACCTGATCCCCAGGTGTAGAAATTAAACTAACTGTTTTATTATATCCTCTCTATAAAAAAATCTCTTCTGTTTTCTCCTGAGAAAATATGGATAAGGTTCACTGAAGCTTGGGAGAGAAGGGCTCAGTTTTGGATATCTTGTCGTTGTGCAAGGATTTGAGATTAATTCCCCACTTGAGACTTTACTCCTGCCTGGCTGGGTGGTTCCCAACAGGATCTGATTTTTTTTCCCCCTGGTGGTTAAGGAAATGTGGCAGTTGTAAGATGAACATGGCAATTGTAAAGCAAATGTGGAAGTTGTAAAGTGGTCCATTGTTTGCTAGAATTAAATGGTTTCTGAGGAAAAACTGAAAATCACAGTAATAATGTGGGCCAGTTGTTGAGTACCCAAATGAAGTCATGTGTATGTGGGAGAACCAGACGTCAAAACTTATAAAATGGGTCATAAGTAGCTTTTTCAGGATTTAATTGTAACTTCAAATATATGTTGCAAAGTCATTCTGTACATTCTGAAGTGGCATAGCTCAGCTATCCATTTATCAAACTGCCTAGAAAAAAGAGAGATGCTAGAAAGAATTCCCAACATAAATGAACAATATGGTTTCAACAGCTTTCTCTCAATCAGATCAGAATTATCAGTAAAAGTATGTTTATTAGTATTCTATTACAAAAATATAATATTTATTGTAATGCATTCTATAATCTCTTTAGGTAATAACTATTGAATAAATCTGTTTTTTGGACATAACTGAACAAATTAAAAAAAGATCTATACATAAAACAAAAAGTTTATTTGAATTAAACTGTAACAGCTAATCCTTCAATATTTCAATATTTCCTAAATAATTAAGGCTCCCTTCCTTATATCCTCATTTAATATATAAAAAAGAATATTTCCTAGTCAAAACTGCTAATGATAAAAGAGAATTCAAATTAGCCTTCACATATGACTGATCAACACCTGGGAAAAAGGTAATAGGGTTATTATATATTGTTTATTAGGGACAGAAAAGCTTAATAAAGGATGGTCCCTTTCCAATAGTACAGTTTTGTTTTCTAAGCAAGAACATTTTGTTTGAAAAGCGGTAAGGACTTGTATTTTTTTCCAAGGGAATAAATTTTACATTATATTTTACAGATTTGATTTCCTGTGAACCAATTACAGCAGCTCCAAGCTAAGCAGAATAGAGCTATTTTACAAAGATAAGGAATGATATTTCATTGATACTTGTAAGAAAGTCCAATTTACACAAAGGACTCTTGTACTTTCATACAGAAAGAACACAAAGAAATATATGTTTCTTCTGAAAGTCTCATCTTGCACAACTGCTCCATTTTTTAAAGATAATTATTTAGGTTCTTTAAGCAGGTAATGTACCAGTAGTATTTATTTCAATATCACATGGACTGAATTTTTAATTTAAACATTAGAAAGTAGACATTGTAAGATAACAGGCATATGTCATAAAATTATCTGAGAAAATTTGGAAGGGGTAGAATATTTAAATCATTCCACTTTTTTTTTACCTTTTGAACATCTTTCCATATCTTCAGATGACTTCAAACAAGTTGGAATTCTTGATTCATTTAAACAAGGGAATGAAATAGAACTTCCCGCCTGCACTGAATTTTGCTGTGTCATGCTGCCTCTCTGTTATATGACAAGATTTCATAAATAATAATAAATATGACAATAATCAATTTTCCAATGATTGACAGTGTGTGACTTATGATTAAGGGAACTTCAAAATCAACTTATCAAGGTTTACATTCATATTCAAAAAGTTGATTTTAAAAAAGCTTGCCCAAAATTAAGATTATATGTATGATGCTCTCCATACTGTATTAATCTGCTGACTAGATGAATGAAGATTTATACCAAAAATACTCACTAAATATTGTCTTCAATTCTTAGAAGTTATCAAAAAAGCAAACAAAAAAATCTACAGAAACAGAAACATCAAGTACTAAAAGCCAGAAACCCGCCAGTATCTTTGGCTCTTTCCCTAACTCTAAATAGAGGTAATTAGAGTACTTCAAAATATATCAGTAAACATGCCTGTTGAATCAACAACGTAGAATGCAAACCTATGTTATCACAGAACATTCAAGAGGGAAAGAGTTCCTATTACACTGTGTCTTGACCTTATTCCCTCCCTGCCAATCAGTTAAAATGGGCAGGAGAACATGGAAGAGTCCAGGTTTGCTTATCTTACATAGATGACCTTGCAAAAGAATGCTGATTAAAAACAAAAACCTACTTTGTTCCCCGTTTCTATGTTAATTAAAACAGAATTAAAAATGCCAGGAGGAAATTACATTTTGTCTTTCATTGGATCCTGAGAACTCACAAAAAGCCAATAACATTTTGATAATGGTTTATGCACTGCATTTTATATATGTTCCTCAAATCCTATCATCAATATAATTATTATTAATTATTATTAATTATTAATTATAATTAATAAACTAATAAATTAATCCTTGAATGGATGCCCCTTAATCTACAGTTAAAACAAAATCTACCTTTTTGTTTGCTGTTGATTCCAAAAGACCAGTTACTGAATCTGCTATAGATGTTGAGGCTGAGAAGAAATGATTGTTGATATCATATGGAAACATGGAAATTTCATTTTGACGATACATTCTATGATGACGCAGTTTTGCTACCCATTCATCAAATACTTCCTGAGATTTTGCCTAGTAGAGAATTGAAGGTGATAGAAACAATAATTACTAAATCCCAACATAAATATATAATTCATGTTATGTGGTGGTTGGAATGCAATATTGCAGGCTGAGTCTGCTCACTGCTAGGAGTTTGATTCTTTCGAGGTCGGTAAAATGGGGACTCATGATGCTGACTCTGTAAACTGCTTAGAGGGGGCTGTAAACCATTATGAAGTGGTACATGTCTAAGGGCTATTGCTATTGCTATATGGTCTTACTTTCTCCAGTCAAAACAATAAAGCAATAATTTATCACTAAGTACTATATTTGTTGACAGATTGAGCTGCTTTACATGAGGATAGGATAATGTTACTCCTTGAGAATATAGAAAACAGAAGTTTTACTGCAGCAGATGAAACAGATTTACTTTCTTAATGAAGTTATTGTAATCAGCTCTGTTTTTCAACCTAAGGGATAGGAGATAGAGGACACTTGGAAGCAAAAATGTACAGTATCTAGAAAACAAACATCCTAGAACATGTAAACAACAGCACCAAAAGCAGAAGATATTAATTAAATATCAATCATGAAAAATAGGAAGTTGCTCAAAGGTTTGGTCTCTCACTAGCTTTCAGTTGCAGGTTTTAAAAAAAATTGGCTGACCAATCAGATCAGCAAAATCAAAGCAAAAAAAGTCATATTTTCCACTGAAGGTTCTTTTTCCTCTCAGTGGAAAAAAGTTGGATCATACACATGCAGAAATCTGTCAAAGATTTCAATGCAAAATTTAATTTTTAAAAAAACCTTCCCAAATATACCCACTTTGGTGATAGTGGAAATAAGAGTCTGTTTTGTCCTTGAAGGTTAGCAAATGCAGTCTTTGGTTTCATCAAATATATATCAGTCTGAGAACCACAGAAAAAACAGTTAAAAGTTCAACTAGTCTCCCAATCTATAAATAAAAACAGAAGGCCCACAAAATCTAGACCTAAGCATTTAAAACCACATCAAGCTTTTTAAAACCACTATCAGTAGTGGAAGCCTAATTTATCTTATTTGTGCTCATACTGTTAAAAAGCAACATGTTTTCTGGTTCATTCTGTCCAACAGGATTAAAAATAGATTCAATATAGTTCTCATTTTCTGATACAATATGCTACACAAAATGTACATTTTTACCTAAAGCAATTTAGTAAACAAACAGTAATATATCTATGTTACACTTCATTCTCACTTTATTAATTAACTATGCTCACTTGTTTTCTCCCAGAGCTGCTTTTCTCAACTATCTTCTGCAGGAACAAATTAAATTATTATATATGGAGAAAAAATTGATCCTGACACAATTCATTATTATTAACAACCAATTTTGCAATTTATTTTATTTTTTTATTACAATGAAGGCTCTATTTGGCTGCAGTGTCTTTTGCAAAATATGAATGTATATGGAGGAAAAAGGCTATTAAAGATTAAATGGTGAACCTGCATTTTAAGCAAACTGCAAAGAAATGTATTACTGTATCAAACAATTTCAAGAGGATTCTAAGCCTGCATATAATGGTATCCAAGAGCCGTACAATATTTTTAGCTTCAGAATATATTCCTAACTAGGATTACCTTCAAATGATAAATGTGTTCCTCAGTATCCAAATCTATGCATTTAGTTGATTTCTTCACAGACATCACCGAAAGGCCAACATCTATACATCCATGCAACTTCCCTTTCTCTGTCTAGTAAAAAAACCATTTAAAATTATTTCGTTTGGCTTAGGAGAAAACAACATAAGATATTGATTTTCAGAATTATCATTTTCTTCCTATAGATGCCTATTGGAAACAATCACTTATTACTTTTTCCAAACTGTGAAATATTATTTTATATGACAACCTCTACATATTGAAACACTTACATCGGCTGGGTTCTTAGCGTATTTCAAAATTCCTTTGTCCAGAAAGAACCATCTCTGCAATAGAAAAGCAGATTTTTAATCAGCCAGGACAACATACTGCAGTAAAATGTATTTTTAAACAGTTGCAATATTCTCCCTGCCAACTTTAAAAAGAAACAGCAACAGAGGTGGTATTCAGCCAGTTCTGATAGGTTCTGGAGAACCGGTAACAGAAATTTTGAACAATTCGGAGACCTGGCAAATAGGCTGGCCTCGCCCTGCCCCCGCTGCCTTCCAGCTGATTTTTTGTTGTTGCCCTGAATAGGAGAACAGAGCTAGAAAGCAGGTTAGTGGGGTGGGGAGGGAATGGGGATTTTGCATTAACCTTCCCCTGCCACGCCCACAAAGCCACACCACACCCACAAAGCTACACCCACAAAACTGGTAGTAAAAAATGTTGAATCCCACCACTGGACAGCAAGCCAATGTTTTAAATGGCATTGGAAACAAATACCAGCGGTGAAGACTGGTTCTCACCTTATGCCAGCCTTTCAGAGGCCATTTCCTTTTTTTCAGCAAATAGCCTTCCTGCTTCTGAGGTTCCTGGGTGCAACTCATGACTCCACGAAGTCCTTCTATGATTTCCCAGCTGTCCTGTTCAGAAACAGAATCCAAAATACTTGATGAGGTTTTTTTTTTTTTTAAAGTAAAAGGAGTATTATGTATGTTTGTTGCCTTCAGTTATTTATAAAAATAATAAAGACAATATAAAAATAAAAAAAACTGATACAATTACATCTTATCAATGTACTGTAAATCAATTTCAGGAAACATTTCATTTGATTATATCGATTTTTCAAAGACATTCATTTGAATGCAAAATGTCAATTTTAACTGGTTTTTATTTTACTTAGTGACCTTAAGTCTTTCCCACAATTGAGATAAAATGTTACTCATACATTCTTGAATCAGCAGGAAACTTTACTAGCATGACATTTTCTGTTCAAACTTTCCTGCCACCCCCACTTCTCCCCCACAACAATCCTCTGATGTGGCTTGGGCTGAGAGAGAACGAGTGGCTGAAAGTCACCCAGCCGGTTTCCAGGCTTAAAGAAGAACTGGAATTCACAGTTTTCCATTTTTGTCCCTTGTTTCAGTTTCAAGTTTTCAGTCATCTTAACTTTACTTAAAAAGGACAAAATCTACAAAATTTTATACATTCTTAGGTTGCTCTTGGATGATATCAGAACACTTATGCTACTTCAGCCAAGGACAACTTATGCCTGTTATCACTCATGATCTGAGTACAAATTGACTAAAGCATCATAGAGATGCCGGAGGGGAGGGGAGATGTTTCTGAGGCCTGATTATGCTGTACAGATGTGATAGTCTCTGCTTAACAACAAGGAGTATCTGTAAGGCAGATAAACATGAGACTGGAATTTTAATAGCACAGTGATGTGATGTCTCAAGGACCATTATCTTTCTTAAGCAAGGATTGTGGGCCATTAAGTGAAAACCTCCTGCCAGCTTCTCACAAGCAAAGTCAATGGGGAAGCTGGCAGAAATCTGCAAGTCCCAGACTGGTGGGCAGACAGTGAGAATACAGAAATGGCTACTATAGAATAAATGTAGTCAGGGTCCACTGCTACTGGGTGGAGGAGATTAGAAGTGACTTACCGGAGTGACCTGACTTTGCTTATGGGAGCCCACAGGGAAAGTCAGAAATGGTAATCAAATGACCAAGAGGCACTGCAACTTTTCTAAGTGGTTGCCAAATGCCCAGATTACAATCAAGTGACATGGGAGTGCTGGAACTTTGAGGCCTGTTTGCAAGTACCATTCATTCAGAGCTATTGTAACGTCACGTCACGTAGTCACTGGTTCAATGATTGTTAAGGATTTTCTGTAGTTACATGCAAGGCAGGAAATGGCTCTTGATGGGTTGCAAATCAAATCATTGCAATAGGCAGAAGAGCAAATAAAAATTTCAAAACCCTTTGATATTGTGTTAGAGAGGCAGTCTGGTGTAATGGTTAAGGCAGTGCTTTCCAAACATGAATAATTACCCAACACTGAGTAAAGGTGGTTTTTCTTTCTCACACAAACTCAGCAGGGATATTTAAATAGGGACTTTCTGATAAGCACTTTTGGGTAACAAAGGAAAAACGTTTGGGAAGCATTTAGTCAAGCATTAGGCCAGAAACCGGGAGACTGTGAGTTCTGTCCTGCTATAGCAGTGGTTCCCAAACTTGGCAACTTTAAGACTTGTGGACTTCAACTCCCAGAATTCTCCAGCCAGCTCTGAGAATTCTGGGAGTTGAAGTCCACAAGTCTTAAAGTTGCCAAGTTTGGGAACCACTGTGCTATAGGTACAAAGCGAGTTGGGTGACTTTGGTCCAGGCCCTCTCTCCCTCACCCATAGGAAGCAGGCAATGGCAAATCACTTCTGAAATCTTGCAAAAACAACTTCAGGGACTTGCCCAAGCAATTGCCAGGAGTCAATTCTGACTTGAAGGCACCAGACAGCAACAATCTTGTGTTAGTCACAAGAGGAAAAAAAATCATATAAAGATTTTCCAAGAAGTTTTCATCACACAAGAGAAACAAGGGAGGGAAACTTATTCATGTTTGTCTTTCTCTCTCTACATTATTTATTCTTAAAAAATGTAAGAAATAGATAATACAAATAAGAAATCAACTACATAGAAAGAAATACAGGCAGGCAAGCAACAGATTTGAAATATCATATAGCTAATATACCGTATACTACTACATCCTTAGAAACTCTCAGTATTATCAGATATTTCATGACAATTTTAGAGTCCAAATCCATGTTTCTTGCTTATTCATTAAGAGAAGAATATTTAGTTAACATTACTCATAACGCTGAAAGAAAACTAGAGTGAACAGTGCAGTCCATCAATACAATTAATTATACAAAAAAAAAAGGTCTCTAACACCCAAATTTTGTAGGTGACACAATTTCATGTATAAATTTGTGGACCAAGAAAAGCAATAGCAATAGCACTTAGACTTATATACCACTTTGTGCTTTACAATCCTCTCTAAGTGATTTACAGAGTCAGCATATTGTCCCCAACAATCTGGGTCTTCATTTTACCCACCTCAGAAGGATGTTCCTTCCATTAAAGTTACAGAATCATAGGGCAATATAATCCACTCTGAAATTCATATTAAATAAGTAGAATTAAAATGCAGCTGAAGTTCAGAACAGTCACTTTGTTCTCTTGATCCTTCAAGTTTTTGAATTTAATTCTTGGTTTTTTATTGGAACATATACAATTCATTACTTATTTACACCAAATATTTAATACAGGTAGTCTTTGTTAATGATCACATACTCAATGACCGTTCAAAGTTACAATAGAATGGAATGCCTGGTACTTATGCTCAATTGTAGAAATTGAGAATTTGTAGAAACCCTCCATTTTGCCTCCTCTGTCTCCAGTTGGCTTTTGCCATCTTCTTTGTCCTGTTGCTGATGAGAAGTGCCTGGCTTGGTCCTTTGCAAGGCTATGTGTAGCTTGGGGAACAAGGCTGTGCACAGCTAGAAGCTGCTTCACAAAGGGCCAAACTGGATGTATCTTGTCAGCACAAGGATTAGCAGAAGGACGAAGGTAGCAAAAGTCAGCAGAGGATAGCAGGGGTGGCACAGTGTAGGATGATAGGGGATTTAGGTTGCAGCACTGGGGCTTTGTAACACAGGTTTGGGTGGCTGGATGCTGCATGGGGTTAATGTGGCACTCAGTGATTGGGGCTCGACCAGCAGGGTTAAAATATGAAGGTAGCAATCCTGGGTCTCTAATTTAGCTCTAGCATTCCCAGCATCAAGGAGTGCTGCTGTACAGGGCAGCCTAAAGGCTGGAGATGAGGGAAGTAGTCAGGGGAAGGGACTTGAAGAGAAGGCAGTCTCTTATTTTGAAAGAACCAAGGATAGAGGCTGGGAGGAGGAACCAAGCCAGGAATGGCTTGAATTGTGGGTGGGTGCTTACCTAACAACCAGGTGAGGTTATCTTAACAATGGCAACAGGGATTGTCAGAATTGCCATCACTGAGCAAGTTGGTCAGGTGATGTCTTGCTTACTGACCACATTACTTAGCAGTTCAGTTGCCAGCCTCAATTGTGGCTCTTAAGCGAGGACTATTATACTTTATTATCAATAAATATAAAAGTATTTTGAAAAAGAATCTTGATATAATATTCATTTTGACAGTCATAATGTTCCCAAACCAAGGCAGTTTTAATTTTTTTCCCCACCAGGAACTGTCTCATAATATATTTATATAGCTTGAAAGCAATTATCTTTAAATCTTTGTTACTTTTTGCAAAAATGAATCCTGAATATTTGACCTTGGCAGAAATGTTAAAATCTGTTGCTTGATAGACAACAGCTTTTCCTTCTCTATTGAATTCCATGTCAACAGTTTCATTAAATAACCTGACCCAGAACTATAATTGCATATATTTTATCAACAATGTTAAAGGATGCTGGACTGAGTAAATGTAAATACGATATGAGTAAACATCAAATCAGTAAAGTAAATAAATCATTGCTGAATTGGGCAGCTATTATAAATAATAATAATAATAATAATAAATAAATAAATAAATAAATTTAGTGTGCCTTTTTCGTGATTAATTTAACTCCTGAAATTCTATTTCTTTCATACTGTCTTGTTTATTTCAATATAGTATATTGTTCCAAACTAACAGTACTTTCTACAATTTTGGCTTTTTGTTCTTTAGAAATATACTGTATTTATGGGGGGGGGGAATTACAGCAACATGACATGTTCTTCAGTGTTGCAAACATGAAAAGCCATTCCAAATTGTCAAAAGCTTTTTCAAGAGAAAAATAATGCATAATTTTCATTCTTCTGTTTATCTTATCAATATTATTCTTTACATATCTTTTCCAGTATAAAATCCTTTTAATCAGGATATATCAATTTGAAAGCTATTTAGTATATTTTACATATTAAAGAAGGCATTTGTATGTTTCAGGATGAATTTAATTATTTTTTCTTTATAAATAAAAAAATAAAAGCTAATTTTCATACGAAGGAAATTCTTCACATATCTGGATCTCACTCATTACTTGGATTAAAACATTTTTAGAAAGTTTTGTTATAAATTTAGAAGTACTATCAGGTTCGGAGCTTTATTAAATTTCAAATTTAACTTATGTTGCAGGTCAGATCTGCAGATCTGTAAATTTATAAATTTAAATTTGTAAATCTGTAATGTACTTTTTCATTTAAATGTTTTTGTTAAGTATGAGAGTGCTGGTATAGACAATTCTGGTGAAATTCTAATGAGTGGAATGGTTTTGCACTTATTTAATTACTAACTAGATGGCCATATATGTGGATGTTCTGTTTTTCATTGTACCACTATCTCACTAATGATCAGTTGCTTCCTGACTTCCATGCTTCTATTAAATCTAAAACATTGCAAGGTGTTTTCACAAACCCTGCATAAAGTTACATTCCACCCAGCAGAATCTGCTGGATATTTTTTTTTCTTTTGCAAAGAACATTCAGTCAGTTGTACTAATCACATACATGATTAAGATTTTTGAAAGATTGTAGGCATCAGGAAGGGCATATAGTCAGTAAATGCTCAAATCTACCCAGTCACCCCAAAACTATCCTAAATAGTGACTACAGGTTTGTAAAAATATAGTTTGTGCCCAGCTCCAATAACATATCTTCATATGTCAATCTTTATAAAACAATTGCCATTGGCCTGAAAACCATACCATTTTACTTTTGATTATATAATACAGAATTTTTTATTTTGTAATTGAAAATGGACCCTTAAACTGCAGAATATCATCTAAAATCCATAAGGGGTTTCTGTGAAATTTGAGACTTATATTAAGTCTCAAATTTACAGTATATTAAAAAATCAGACTTACAGCTTTTTTAGGGAGCCTGTCCTATTTATTCAATCTTACCAGTTTATTTTTCACCTTGCAAAAAAGGAAATTAAGGAATACATGTTTAGAAGAAAAGCCAGAGGGACAGACTAGTTTCAGAGACATTTTAGAGAAACTAGTATATTTCTCAAGAATTGTTGGAAGTTGCAAGTTTTGCAACTTCTCATGGAAATGCTTTTCTTGGTAATTAATAATCAGATAATTATTGGAATAAAAAATAGAATGTATTTTTATCAAAAACACTTTCTTGGATAATTTTATCTCTTTTTGTATTTAAAGTCTACACAAATCTGACAATAGCATTTGTATATTTCAATTTCCACTCATTTCAATAAAACACTAGAAGCATACATATGTACATATACAGGTGTATGTGTTTCTAGTGTTTTATTGAAAGCATTAATTCTATTCTTAATTAACATATGTATATTTGATATGTATACAGTATTTGATTTTATTGTGTGAAATATATTAAAATTTCCATATCTACCTACCTCAAAATGGTAAAATAGTAGCATATTACACTGAAAAATAAATTACTGGTTATTATTTACATAGAGATTAAAATTTAGGTTTTAATTTAGGTTTTCTTTGACTACTTAAGCATGAAAGAAATAAGGATAAAAACAGACTGCAATTTAAGCTTTTATGAATGCTGAAGTTTCCCATTTTCCTATATTTCTTATGAAGAAATCTTCAAATTAAATCTAAAAATACTTGATTCAAATGGGACTCAGGTGCCACAATCTTCAGCAAAATGTATCACGTGCATCACATAAAATCAAGAGTACCAAGTCATCACATGAGCAATATAGATAAGATTTTAAAAAAAAAAAAAGACAGTGGACCTGTTCATTCCCTCCAAAATATGTTGCAAACTAAATTATTTGGCGTTTCTTTTTTTTTTTTTTTTGTAACATGTCATTTATGCCTTGAACATATATCTCTTTTGAAATGAATACAGATCATGGTCACTTATCAGGCAGTCTATTACCCTGTTTCCCTGAAAATAAGACCTCTCTGGATCATAGGCCCTCCCCTAAAATATTGCAACACAGCAGCAGCCATGAGGTGACCATGCTCACTGCCTCCTGCACCTCAAAAATAATAAGACCTCCCCGAAAATAAGCCAAGCACTTATTTCAAGGGTCAAAAGAAAATAAGACCCGGTCTTATTTTGGGGAAAACACGGTAATACCTCTATAAGGCATAGCCCTGGATAACAGAGAACAGCTATCACTGTCTTGAGAGGGACACTTGGGCCCTTCATACCTACACAATTGTCTATAAAAGTAATCTTGTATTCCTGCTTCAGATCTATGAACTTGGACGCCATACTGGCAATCATGACAATTGACAATCAAGTACAGCTGTAACAGCCATTTTAAAGAGACACCTTGTTGTTTTCATTGTTCCACTGGCTTCCCAGGAAATCTAAACCTGAAAATTAGTCATTCACTAGTAAAATCTCTGGGAAGGATTGTTTTCTTTTACCATCTTATGAGGGAAGTGTATCCTTAAGATAAGGAAATACCTCTTCTAGTATATGCCTACCCAAAAGACCTTCAAGAGGACCCCCCACAACCTCTGAAGTACATTATGTGGAAATGAAGGAAAGAACTTTCATGTCACAGCATCCTGACTCTACAACTTGTTATTCTTTTGCAACCGGCTTTTATCAACATTACTTACCCTTCAGTACTATTTGAAGTCTCAACTTTAATCTTGCACTTCCACATCTTAACCATACATCAGCCTTTAGATGCTTTTCAGTTAATGATACTGTTTCGCTATTCTGAATGGTAGCTGGACTATAAATATTTTAAATAAGAAACACTAGAAATACAACCAAACTATAATAAAGATGGGATATATAATCAAATGAAGAAATGGTACAAAATAGAACAAAATGTTTTCCCCTTGGGTTTATTTGGCATTCAGAAATCATTTTTGTGATAATCATAGTGTAGAGCCCATGTCTGGGTTCAATAATATCTTTGTAAGCTTCCCAATAAATTGTATCTGAAGACTACAGGAAAATATCATTCTTAGTGGGGATTTAAACAACTGATTTTCTAATCATGCGATCATTTATACTTTAACAGACATGATTCTTTTACTTGTTCTGCTGCTTAGAAATGTTCCATCATTTCACAAGTTGGTAAAAATATATTCCATATTAAATCAGCTATAACCAGAATGCTTCTGAATATGACTGAAGTTTATCCCTTTTTTAAATGCTTCTTCTGAATTGGACAACTATAGACAAGTCTGACCAGATCATGGTCTGACTCAGGAGTGAGTTCTAGCAGTCGCTACTGCTGATTCACTGATGGCTGCACATGCGCAGAAGCCAAAAATGAGATGGCGGTGCCATAGGTGCCGCCCAGAGAACCAGTTCGGGGGCGTGGCAAGCCTGGGTCACTGCCGGTTCCAGCAACCCAGGCTGTCAAACAACTACCAGTTCAGCCGAACCGGGCCAAACTGGTAGGAACCCACCACTGTTCTGACTTATCCAGACTAGGATATCTATAAGGAATATCAGGCAGGTGGAGCTGTTAATGTCTCCAAGGGTCCTGTTAGAATGACTTCTATTCTAAGCTGTACTGTTCATTTCCCCTCCCCACTCCAAACGGAGATAGGAGATATGATGCTTAAACCATCAGAAAACAAGTAGCATCTCTCTAACCAAAATGCCTATACTGTGAACATAACACATTTCTTTGTGACTTTTTATTAATCATTTTAATATGGTACTGGTATTATATCATTCTTTGAATCAGTAAAGCCATATGCCCCCTCAAGAGAAATAATTCAAGCAGTGAAAATGAATCAACAATCTGAAATGTTATATTTCTAAACTACAATATATGGACTAAGATTAATGCATGAAACCTATAATTATCCAAGCAGTAGCTGAATATATTAAAAAGAATACAATTATGCTAAATTACAGTTTGTTCGTAAGATAAAATTTATTCTTTATTTGGAAGGAATTTTCCATTAAAATTAGCTAATATGTTATGTTGGAAACTGCTCACAGAATTATCTTAACCCAAAATGAAACTAATAACACTCCTGCTGTTACTATAATACTCTGCATGGCAACCTGGTGTTTTCAGCTCTCTATATACTCAAAATGTATGCATGTACAGTGTAATGGTTAAATATCTTTTAAAAAAACCGTCCAGCTGGTTGTTCACAGTATTTTTCTAGTCCAATTATAATTACAGATATGGGTAATTAAAAGCAAAATACACAGAGGTCAAGCTGTGGATTTTGATAAACACAAGAGAAATGATCTTCCAAAGAAAGCATTTTTTTCCAAAACTGTCAATTGAGATGATATCATGCCTCTGTTCAGAATCTCTGTTCAGAGATTTTACAGTATCCTTCCCCTGGAGTGGGGTGGGAATGGAGATTTTACAATATACTTCCCCTGCCATGCCCACCAAGCCACGCCCACCAAGCCACATCATGTCCACAAAGCCATGCCCACAGAACCGGTAGTAAAAAAAAAATTGAAATCCACCACTGAAGTAGTCACCCAAACACATATGCATAGTTTTATGCTCTCATAATCCCAAGTATCTTCTATCTTTTATTTCAGCTAGGTAGAAAGTTATCTTTTATAGTTTTACAGTTATCTTTTTAAACAAAACTAAAAATATGTTTTCGAAACAGCATAAAAAGGCCAGTCAGATAATAGTCTTTAACGCATATTTTAAACTTAATGGTTTTATTTATGTCTAAATAATTCTAAATAATTCTGACCATGGTTACGGTACTATAGTTCACATAATTCTCAGACTAAATAAATTATGTGCCCTTTGTGTTTTATAAAAACCGTAACATGAGGATTGAATTTCGAGCCCTAAGGAGACTGGAAGGTGGCAGACAGTAGTCCGATGTGATGCTATTTTTAAAAAAAAATACAGACATGTCAACATCATAAATTCCTGGAAATGTCACATTGAAGTCTCATCAATAACTTCTGGAATTGTCCACAGAATTGCCTAAGATGAGATATTTTAACAAGTTTTATACAAATTGAAAGAACAAGAATGGAAATTGTTCACTAATGCCTATATGACTCATCTGTTCAGCATTTCCTTTTATATATAAAGCATGAAGCTTATCTAAAGAATTTAGTGATCCACTTTTCGTACAGAATATAGGGCACATCAGACCTTTGGAGTGACACAGTTACAATCTATGCTGAAATCTATGATCAAATAGGACCCCTAATTTTCTGCTATGGATAGTACCAGAATCTCATAGAAGCTGCATGTTATTTTAGGACAAAATAATGGAACATGTGAACTAGCATAAGTTCAAACTACTCTTTGTTCTTAAAGCTCCATCAACATGCCAGATGACAGTGCCAGACTTGTGTCTAAAATAAAATGCAGTCAGTTGTAGTGCATATTTTTCAATTGCTCAAAATAGAAAGCAGTTTTGTGGGGGAGTTCAGGATTTTGCATCAGCATCATCAACAGAAGCGTTTGTTACAGCTCATAAAATTGGCACAATTGTTCCCAAATTTGCTGTTTATTTCTGTACCATGGGAGCTTTTTATGATACTATGCTCTTCTTTCTTTTACATATATTAAGCTGCGAAAGTTTGGAAGCTTGGAGGGGTTGTGATGCATACTATTAAATGTGCAATCCTAAAAACAATGGCTACTTCCTATATCTCACTACATTCAGTGGAACCCCTACAGAAACCTGAAGATAATTGTATTGACATTTTTTATTTTCTAGCTTTTTTCTAAATCTCACCAGTTCCAGCATGATGGGAGGACCAGAGCTTTCTATGGAAAGCAGAGATTTAAAGAAACCAATTCATCAAAATCATAGGTCTGCAGGATTGAAAGCAGCCATGAATGGATTCCAAAGGTGAAAATCCCATAAGCAATATCCTTTTTAGAAATAAAAAGGCAAAATTTATAAAAGTTCACAACTAATTCTTTGCTTTTCTTCTGTAGCAATAATTTGTTCCCCAAGAAATTCATCACATATTTTTGAATTGTGTGAATCATTTAAAAGTAAAAATGTAATTTGAGATCATAATTATTTCTTTTTAAATACAATGTTATAGAAACATAGGATTAAAGTTTTCTTAATGTGGAAAAGTAAAAAAGAAAATTAAAAGGTACCATATCTGCATTTTTAACATAGGTTGTCCTTGGCTTACAACCATTCATTTAGTGACCATTCAAAATTACAATAACCTGAAAAAAGTAACATGACTGTTACTTCACACTTACACCCATTGCAGCATCTGTATGATCATGTGATTTACATTCAGATGCTTGACAACTGGTTCATATTTACAGCTGTGTTAAAAAGTCCTGTACGCTTTCAGTTTTAAGGTGTATTTACATGTTTAATTAACTTTTCATTCATAGGTTTTCACCACGCAAAATTAGTACTTTGATGAAAATTTCTGTAGTTGGATTGAGATGCATAATTTTTATTAATATAACCAAAGTCTTTTTAAGGTTTTGAGTCAGTTTATGTGCTAAAACAAACACAACTTGAATTTTCGAGAATGTTAGGATCGAAAGTAGCCAATCAGCAGCAAACTTTGGCTAACCAATCAAAATGCACAGAGGCTAAATCTATGAACCAATCAATGTTGTCATGCTGTCTGACTATAAATAGGCATGAAAAGCATCGAGAAATTTAATTTAGCTCTGGCTGCGGGCAAGGATGAAGGCCTTTGCTTTCACCAGTACTGAGCAGCGGCATCGCATCATTGTGCTTCATGAAGAGGGTTACTCCTGTATAGAAATAGCCAAGAGAGTGAAATGCCATTGCACCACAGTGAGCAGAGTGGTTGAAAAATACCAAATAACTGGTTCAGTTGATGACAGGCTCTGCTCTGGAAGACCAAGAAAGTCGACAAAACAGCAAGATCTGGCTCTGCAACGCATTTCAGTGGCTGACAGGAAGCTCACCTCACCTCAGATTACAAGAAGTTGGGATGAAACATGTGATGTAAAAGTGTGCACAAGCACAGTGCATTTCAAACTGCTTCCCAGAGGGCCCAAAGGCTGCAGGGCGCGAAGTAAACTTTGCTCACAGACGCTCACCTCTCTCATCGACGTGCATGGGCCAAGAAGTATGCCAAGTGGACCAACAAACAGTGGACCAAGGTCATCCTCAGTGATGAGAGCAATTTCTACTTGACTGGGAATCAGTGTAATAAGTATGTCAGAAGATTTCCAGCTAAAGAATTTAGGCTGTACTGCTTGAATCTGTGAAGCATCCATTGCACGTGATGATCTGGGGCTATATCGCTGCTTCTGATATTGGTCGGATACAAATTGTGCAGGGAATCATGAATTCCAAGCAGTATGTTGAAGGCCTGGAAAAGACCATGCTTCCTTCAGCTCAGCAATTTGTAGGAAAGGACTTTTACTTCCAGGATGACAACGCTCCTTGTCATCGAGCCAAGTCCATACAGCAGTGGATGAAGAAGCATGGTGTTCGACTCCTGGATTGGCCAGCTCAGAGCCCGGATTTGAACTCAATTGAGAACTTGTGAGCCAAGATTGGTTATGAAATAAGCAAGAAGATCCGAAAACCAAGCAGGAGCTGATTGAAACCATTATTGCAGTCTGGCACCACATTGTCACCAAAGATCATGTGCAAAGGCTTATACAGTTTATGCCAAAGCGATGCCGCCTGTTGATAAGCAATAAGACCTGGCCAATTTCATATTAGTAACCATGTTTGGTTACCTAAACAATCCTTTTCAGGATTGTTAACAAAACACTAGCATCACCCTTAGTAATTGTAACACGTATGCCACTGGATATGCATCAGTTAATCTGTTTTCATAGTCATTGTAAGCATGCATTGTAAGAATGCAAGAAAATTCACAATCCTCATCCAAACAGCACCAAATTGCAAAAAGCTAATGCTTTTCACTTAAAAACCACCAGTATTTATTTAAATATAACAATATTTCCATAGCAGTTATCATAAAATATCATAAAATAAATGGCCTATCCAAAAAATGTCATAAACTGTAAACCATAAACTGTAAAGCGTGCAGGACTTTTTCTCACAGCTGTATTATGGTTGTAGTGTTCTGGGTTCATGTGATCACCTTTTGCAACCTTCTGATGAGCAAAGTCAGTGGGGAAGCCAGGTTCACTTAACAACTGTGTTACTAATTTTAACAACCACAGTCATTCACTTAACAACTGTGATAAGAAAGGTTGTAAAATGGTAAAAAACTCACTTAACTACTGTCTTACTAGCATCAGAATTTTTGGGCTCAATTGTAATCATAAATCGAGGACTACCTGTAATGCCATTCTAAAATCAACACTTCTGTACCTTATTTTGGTAATTTTTCCACTTAATAAACGTGTTTATGGAATATAGTAAATTGGTCATCACCTGCCCTAGTGAAGTCCAAGGATCCAATAAAGTTTTATCAAAAGCAGTGGCATTTATTGGAAAAGCAGGATCAATTTTTTTGTGTGGGATTGCTAAGGAAATGATCAATACCTTTGTCAGTTATAGTTGAAGGTGTTGATTAAAAGTCACTTGGAAAGAAGTATTGTTTCAGCAACATGCAAATGCTTTCTGAGACCTTATAAAGATTTGATGATTTGAACTATTTTAGCTATGTTTTTGTTTAATAAGCAGAATAGAAAGGGAACTATTCTTACACTTTACCTGTAAATGATTTTAAATGGAACATTTATTTATTTTTATTTATTTATTGAATTATTATATTGCCCATCTCACCTTAGTGACACTGGGCAGTTTACAACTGAGCATTTACAATAAAAGCCATTTCTGTGATAATTGGAGTTCATAAAAACATAGCAAAAGATGAAACTCAGTTACATTTGTCTACTGAACCTTTGTGCTTCCAGATTCTTTCAACAGCAGTTATTGAGGGTTGAAAAGTTGATGTGTCGTCCCCCCCCCCCCGCCCCGCCTCTTCATGACTTGGCAATAAACCTTACAGAAGCACTGGATTTGCCTCCTTTGAAAACAGTCTGCTAGGCAAATGGATCTGTAATCCATCAAATCGTTTCTTATTCTTTTATTTGTTTCAAAGGATGTGTCATAGAGACCTTGAAAATATGTGAGCAAGTCTCACTTTCAAATGTATATATGTGTGTCTGAGAGAGAGACAGACAAATTGACTCAGTGAGACATGACATGAAAGCAAAATCTCATCTTAATACTGATTTTTTCCTACTATACTACCGAAATAACTTACAAAACACATGATCATTATAATCAAGCTGATCTAAAATCTAAGAATATTAATTTTCAATTGTGTTGTTAATATACAGACAAAGGATGATTATAAACATGAAGCTGGTACCAGGATTAGCCGTTGATATCATCATGAGAAATAATACATTTAATCTACATTCTTGAGAAAAGGAAGTAAGTCAATGAATTTTTATACAAGAACAGATCTAGGGAGAACTTCTGGTCCCTGGATTGCATCTAATGTTCTTTATTATTTTGTTTCTTAATCCAAGTATATAATTTTCCTACTGAAATAAATATGTAGATTACAAAACACTCTCCGATATTGTTACTGAAAAGGAAGGAGGAAAATAAGCATCAGAAGCAACTTCCAATAAAAAATAAGTGGTAATATTTCCCCGTGATCTATTGTACATAACCAAAAATATTATAATGATTCTCTAATTATATGTTGGAAAACATCTCCCATTATTCATAATCAACATGGCCAATGCTTCGTTTGTGGAAGTTTTCACATAACACTATTACAAAAAATAAAAAAGTGAGAAGCATTCTTTATAAGCAAATAAAGTTTTTCATTACCTTAAAACATGCAATTTATTTATTACTTCACAATAAGAAAATGGCTATCTTCAAATTATTAAAAAATGATCTTAGTCCTATATAATAAATAAAATGGCTAACTAATTAAATCCTGGAGCCTTGCTGGTAGCTTACTAGGATTTTGATAAATTAGAAGCCATTACAAAAACTCAGCAATAATTTCTAATGATGGGGGGCTGTTCAAATGATCTGCTTTTCTAAATTTTATAAATATGGATCCAGATCATTTTAGATGAGGCAGGATGAGTATAAATACAATCACATAAAGCAATGTATAAAATTATTTACTTTCTATATTAAAGTTAATAGTTATAATATGCTCAATATATCAGATTCATTCTTTGAAATAGTCATATGGCCAGGACTTAATATACTATATATTTCATTCATGTTCTTCACAAATCTAGAAGATTGTAAACAAAGATTAATATAACTTTGCATTTACCTGCCGACTTCCTTGTTTAGAAGAACAGCTGCTAGTACTTCTTGAATGTGACAAGGCACTCTGAGACACCCCCAGATTCTTTTCTTCAGTCATGATTGTAGAACAAAATTCTTCTGAATCAAATCACTTACAACAGCATCAGAAAGATGGGAAGAAATAGAAGAGAAAGAGCAGAGTCATTTCTTTCCCTCATACATTCCAATGGCATTCTTAGCATTCAGCGGAACTTCCTAAGAAAGGGGGGGATGGACCCAATATATACATTTCACTTGATAGTCATAGGAACACCAGACAAGAACTATGTTTTTACAAGTGAAAAAAACCTCAATAGTTTGTCATGAAATTGCAAGTTAATCTGTGATACAATACAGGTAGTCCTCGATTTACAACCACAACTGAGTCAAAAATTTCTGTTGCTAAGTGAGATAGTTTTTAAGTTAATTTTGCTCCATTTTATGATCTTTCTAACCACAGTTGTTAAATGAATCACTGATATTGTTAAGTTAGTAACATAGTTGTTAAGTCAATGTGGATTCCCCACTAACTTTTATTGTTAGAGGATCACAAAAGATGATTAAATGAGCCTGGGACATTGCAAGCATGATGGGTTCTTCTTGGAGTCTGTTGTACTTTCACCACAGTTCAAAGCATTTATCTTTTTCTCACACATTTTTTATGATATGAAATTGTTACAGCTATATATTGATATCAGTGGTAGGTTTCCATTTTTTTTATTACCGGTTTGTTCGTGTGCACATGATGCTTCTGCGCATGTGGGCAGGTGGAGCGTCCCACTGCCATCAATACCGGTTTGCCCAATCCAGGCCGAACCAGCAGAAACCAACCTCTGATTCACATTGAAAATATCTTTACTATGATTACCTTCTATTCTAATACTGATCTCTTTAATTTTTCACTGTCATCCCTACCTTACATCAGAACTTAAGAAAGCAAATCTACTACCACTTTTATTTCTTTGCCACCATTTATACTTTTATTCAGTATAGTTACTGAAATTACATTCGTATTAACATTTAACATTCACCTGGAATTTTCTCTTTCCATTCATACTTCCATAATCAGATGCTCTAAGTTGTAATTACTTTCAGCTAAGAAAATGATTATCTGTTTCAGTCTCCAATTATGGTTCAATTTGTCAACTCTTCCGATTTTGCCAGGCTTATATTGGTTGCCATACAGTTATAGTGACACTATGGTAATTGTCCATTCATCTCTAGCTTTTCTGCAACTTTGCTTTTATTTCTTAATGTATGGATATATTCTTCTTTGTCACAGTTTAAATGAAACTTTACAGAAGGAATCAGCACAATAATTTAATAATTTGCGTAGTTCTTTCATGTCTTTTCTTTGGGTCATGCGGTTTTTCCCCCATATTGCTTATAGTTATTAGCATTTTAATTGTTTCTTCTCATGCAACTTTTTCATCAAAATACTAATTAACCTTTTATGCATGTACATTAACTGAATATAAACTTATGGAATAACATAAAATCATTAAAGTATCGTAGTGAATTCTGAAAAATTCATTCAGATAAACTTCATACATAAATATATACATAAATGCACATACGAGCGCGCGCACACACACAAACACACAGTCATAAAATATCATACTTGTTGTTTAATAAGACTGAATGTTCCAGTTTACATTTATTACTGGGTCTGGTAGGAAAACAGTAACGGAAGCCAAGAATTGCAGTCTATATCTGAAATAGAAACTTTGCTAGCAGACCCCTCTGAGAATTATGTGAACTATAGTACCGTAACCATGGAAACAGATTCTCGTTACTGTATAAAGACATTATTTAAAAAAGCAATACCTTTCACAACTCAAACAGGAAAGAATTGTTTTGATAATATACTATATCAAAAGGAATCTCAGATAGAGTGGGAATTTCCAAATTGATGTTTTGAAACATTTTGGATTCTGAGCCGATTAGTTTAATTCATTTGAAGGAACAGAATAAAAGCTGTTATTTGATTATTTTATTTGCTGTGATTTATTGGATGCCACACCAAAACCAGTTTTAGAATTTTCTTTTAAATTATAACATTGTAGGAAGTTCCTGCTGTGGTTCAGCTGCAATTATCCACAAAAGGGAATTCTTGTCTTACCTCACTTATATAACTTCACAGTTATATAAAATAGTAACTATTTTAACTATTTCAAATTCTCATATTTTTCTATAGACTCTTTTCAACTGGTCATGAACTGATATCTGATTTATTAAAGTTGGTTTTCTTTAAATGCTGGAATTATCTTTCATTTGCACAATAGAAATAGAGAATATTTTTGCTGGGCATCTGTACTTTTAAACATATTTCCTTTAATTCTCCCAATTTATCTTCCCTATTTATCTTCCATAATAAATGAGAATATATTTATGGCAAGTAGGAAATCCTGTCATATCCACTAATACGTCACTTGAATGAAAGCATGCATATACAAACAAAGAAAACTCAATAGGGTCTCGGTCGGAATCCTGACAGTTATAATTTACCTGGTAGGCTTAAAATATTAATAACAACTTAATGACATACAATATTTGTAATTCATCACCCAGTAAAACTAATTTGTATGTATAAATTCATCATGATTGTTCCAGATTCTATATCTCCAAATGCACAAAATATCCTTTTAAAAGTCTAAGTACGAGTAATTCTCAAATTGCAACCAATCATTTAGTAAGCTTTTGAAGTTAGAGTGGCACTGAAGAAGTGATTTAAGACCATTTTTCAGAGTTATGCCTGTTGTAGCATCCCAATGGTCACATGATCAAAATTTGGATGATTGGAAACTGCCGTGTATTTATGATGGTTGCAGTGTGTTGGACTATGTGATCACCTTTTTGCAATGTTCTGACAAGAAAAGTCAATGGGGAAGCCAGATTCACTTAAGAACCATGTTACAAACTTAACAACTTCAAGGATTCCCTTAACAACTATGGCAATAAAAGTCATAAAATGGGGCTGAACTCATTACAACTGTCCTGTTTAGCAACAGAAATTTTGAGCTCAATTGTGGTTACAAAGTTGAGGATTACTAGCTAAATGAGAATTCATCCAAGTGCAAACGATGTTATTTTCAATTAATCGATCAGTTTCTATCACTCTCCAAGTCTTATTTTTATGAACTGATTCTGCTTTTCTAGTTATTCTACATTAATAAGAATTTGCATACTGCTTCTGAATCGCTAACAATAAAAACAACAACAAAAACACTTCCTTTCAGTATTTATGAACTGTTCCTGAAACGGTAAATTTTCTTTAAATCTACTGATAGATTTTGCAAACTAAGAAAGAAGATTTTTATTTTGTAAAGAAGTATTAAGTGCTGCTGGGATTTATTCTGCAAGCACAGAGTAAGAGTCCAAGATTAGATCAGGAGTAGTTCACAGAAATTGCCCTCCAAATACAGGTAGTCCTCAAGTTACAGCCACAATTGAACCTAAAATTTATGTTGCAAAGTGAAACATCTGTTAAGTGAGTTTGCTCCATATTACGTCTTTTCTTGTCACAGTTGTTAAGGGAATCACTGCATTTGTTAAGTTGTTAACACAATTGTTAAGTGAATCTGGATTCCTCATTGACTTTGCTTGTTAGAAGATTGCAAAAGGGGATCACATATCCTTGGAACACTGCAACCATTATAAATATGAACCAGTTGCCCAGCATCTGAATTTTGATCATGTGATGATAGGGATGCTGCAATGGTTGTAAGTGTGAAAAATGGTCAGAGCCATTGTAATTTTGAACAATCATTACATGAACTGTTGTAAGTCAAGGATCACCTGCAAACTTTCAGCTGTGATAGGAGATACATTTTATATTTTAGTTTACTATTAGCTTGCTCTAGGATGCTCACAGTTTCCCAGTTGAAACTAAGGCTGAGTCTGTCTGTGTGCTGGGAGATTAAGGAGTTTCCCTCACATCATCTGACTCCTAGTTTTCTGTCGGTCTTTCCTATATAATGGCTGTTTTAATTCTTACACTGAATATTATAGATGTTGACTGTATATCAGTATTTAGATCAGACTCAATCAACGCAAGGAGACCGAGAGAGGGAGGCCCAAGGTGGCTCCACACTAACCCAAAGGCAATCTGCCACAGAACCCTAATCGTAGTCCTGGCCAGCAGGGGGGCAGGCGAACAGACGCCCTCTCTCTCCTTGGCTCCCTTGGACTGAATGTGTATCTTCGCTCAAGCACCGCAGTGACCCACGCACCAGCCGAGTGTGAAGTGCTGGCTGCAGCAGCGGTGAGAAGCTGAGCTTGGAGAGCTAATCAGAGGTGGTGCATGCTCTCCCTTCGTCCCTCTCTCTCGCCATGCCTCAGCCAGTGCTGCTTCCTCTGTGGACTTGAGGGAAAAGAAAGTTCCCACTTTTCTCCCTTCTCAAATTGCGATGTGCGTGGCGATAGAGAGAGAGGGAGGGAGGGAGAGCGCACACCACCTTCGATTAGCTCTCCAAGCTCAGCTTCTTGAGGGCAAGGCCAGTGCTTCACACACTGCTGATGCATGGGTCACCGCGGTGCTTGAGCGAAGAAACACATACAGTCCAAGGGAGCCAGGGAGAGAGAAAGTGCCTGCTCGCCTGCTGGCTGGGGCTGTGGTTAGAGTTCAGTGGCAGATTGGTCTTTCCGGTTAGCTGGCATGCTCGGTGACTTGTTGAGAGGCACCACTCCCCCATTTTCTCACATCACACAAGCCGCAATTTGAGAAGGGGAAAAAGGGGGTAGGTTCTTTCCCGTCAAGTCTATGGAGGGAGATTTCAGGGAAGCTCCAGCTCCTTAAGAATAAAAGAGGCCAGCGGCGTGCCTCATCCCAATGCTGCTCCCATGGCAAATAGGGGAAACACCCCCCCCCCCGCCATCCCGATCTCTCTCTCAACCCCCCGGGAACCTGTTTACCCATGGCACACCCTTTCTGCGCCGGAGGAAGGACATGGGTATTGGGGCATTGTACCCCCAACCGCCCGCCAGCCACCAGGGAGACAGCTGGCACTGTCTGGTGCCTCCTGGTGCAGGTGAACTGCACTTGGCTTATGAAGCTTCAGGCCAAGACCGTGTGAGCACGGCTGTCCCACCAAGAGTAGAGGTTGCCTCCTAGAAAGCTTCTGGAGCCTGGGGAGGGCAAAAATGGGAATATTGCACACTAAAAGTAGAGGAGAGGGTGGGGGTTGTACACGCATGGTTTGTTTGTGCATGCACATGGGGTCACGCGCATAGGATTATGGGTGTGGCACGCCTGCCCAAGACCCCCCTGCGCTCCCCCCGTTTTTGGCATGTGATGCCAAAAAGTTTCACCATGATTGCTATATATATTCTCTTCTACTGGAGAGAGAGTGTAAATTGTCAATAATTTCAAGAAGGCACTACAGTATTATGGAATCTCTTTGCTGTCACCATAACAGAATCTGATTTCTACAATCTGTTACACTGTTTTTATATAGCAAAGATGTGATTTTACTCCCAATTCCACATTTATCCTCTTGGAATGAAATATTAGAAAAAGTGGGCAGCAGAGTTGCTATGGAGCATTTATACATTTTTGCTGTTGCTTAGCACTTTCTATAGTTCTTTATAAATTATGGCTCATCTCTAACCTAGTAGTTATCCATTTTATTTTTAGAATATACAAAACAGTGCCTATAAATACTACCTACTTTATCATTCAAGCAATTCTTTCCTAACCACTACAAAAAGAAAAAAAAGAAAAAGAAAACAAGCTCATTTTCTATTATTGTCTGTGCAAGTATTTTAAGTCCTTAGCACAAAAATTTTCACTATACTGAAAAAATAGATTTTGGATGTGATCCATATAACAACCATAAAACTATTTTGTTCAAAGATTTTGATTTAAGATCCAATCAGGAAAAGGTAACAAAAAGTTCCTTGACTTTTCCCTTATTTAAAGCAAGAGAAATTGACCTGAATAAAGTATATAAGGATAAAGGGTTTTTCAAATCATATAAATCCTTTAAGATTTCACATTAGCCCTAATCCAGGATCAATTCAGCATTCTGTTTCACATAGCAAATTAGTGAAAGGCAGCATTATAACACTTTATGATTGGAAGAAAGGTTCTTACATTATTCAAGATTACTTCTGCTCTAATTTTTTTTAAACCCACATTTTTAGCTTCTTATCTTTGGCATTAATTTGCATCTAGGATCATTTTTGAAGACTTCTGAAAGTTGTTTAGAAACTATGTCTTGTTCTGAATAGCTCTAGATCATTAACAAGAACCGAGAAATGTAAAATATTATAATCATATTACAACAATTGCACTGTATCTCATTTGGCAGTGCAATTCTAAGTGCTCTTCTTTATTTTTCAAAATGTTTATTAGTCTGCACTGGACTACATTCTCCTTTATATAGTATGTATCTAACATACAAGAGAGACAACAAACACAGTGGTGGAATCTGAAGTTTAGAATGCCATCCTAGTCGGCTTCATTCTTTAGCTAGGAAAGGCTCCTTGAAATAATTCAATATAAGTTTTATGTATTTTTTTAATTATGAGTTTAAAGTTCTGAAAGTGATGTATATTGCCAATTTATCAACCATCATCTATGAGTGTATTTGTCAAAAGTGTTGTGAAATAAGATCCTCCCCCCCCCAGGTGTGGATTTCAACCGGTTCAACCGACTAGTATGGCAGTACCGGATGGTGAAATTTAGCATGCCTTCCTGTACCCGTTGGTAAGGAGGCCCCGTACCGGAACGCTCCCTCCCCTCGTTCACTCTTTCACTCGCCCTGCCCATGTGCACCAGAAGTTCTCAGAAGAAGAACCAGAAGAAGAAAGAACTGGTGAGTGGCTGGGGTGGAGGGGGAGGATGTTGGGAAAGAAGGAAGAGGCAGAGGGGCTGCTGGAAGAGTGTGTGTGTGTG
Organism: Thamnophis elegans; assembly: GCF_009769535.1. Classification (NCBI taxonomy): domain Eukaryota; kingdom Metazoa; phylum Chordata; class Lepidosauria; order Squamata; family Natricidae; genus Thamnophis; species Thamnophis elegans. Next base: position 41,115,803 of record NC_045558.1, read on the forward strand.
CACAGGCTGTGGGTTTTAAAAACGTCTGAGGGAATCTAGGAAGAGGGAAGAGGCAGAAGGGCTGGACGATACTATAGGAACACGCACTTCCAGCCCCTCTGTCTTGTCCCCCTTCCTGGATTCACTCAGATTTTTTTTAAAACTCACAGCCTGTCACACTTTAGCCCCTCTGCCTCTTCCCTCTTCCTTGATTCACTCAAACGTTTTTAAAAATCAGTCTGTACACATGGACACACTTCCAGCCCCTCTACCTCTTCCCTCTTCCTGGATTCACTCAGACATTTTTAAAACTCACAGCCTGTGCACACACAATACATTTTTAAAACTCACAGCCTGTGCACACATAAGATGTTTTTAAAATCCACAGCCTGTGCACACACATTCACTCTTCCACTCTTTTAAAAACATCTGAGTGAATCCAGGAAGAAGGAAAAGGCAGAGGAGCTGAAAGTGTGTGTCGTGTGCACAGGCTGTGAGTTTTTAAAAAGTCTGAGTGAATCCAGGAAGAGGGGAGAGGCAGAGGGGCTGGAAGTGTGTGTGCTGTGCACAGGCTGTGAGTTTTAAAAAAGTCTGAGTGAAACTAGGAAGGGAGAAGAGGCAGAGGGGCTGGAAGTGGGTGTGTAAGGTGGTCAGTAATGTTAAAGACTGGCAAGGACAGCCAATTTCCACTGTAAGTATCTGTTTTATTGTTTTGTGTATTTATTTTATTCTTATTTAAGTAGTAAGCGCAAAAAATAATAAATTTCCTTTTTTATATCTTCTTTTTCTGGTCATTCTTTTGGGCAAAGAATTCAGTGACATTGACTTGGCCACTCCCACCCGGTCACATAACTGCCAAGCCACTCTCACTCAGTCACATGACTGCCAAGCTACTCCCACCCAGTCACATGATCACCAAGCCACTCCCACCTGATCACATGACCATCAAGCCACTCCCACAAAACAGGCCACACCTACAGAATAGGTTCTAAAAAAATTTGAAACCCACCACTGCTCCCCCAGAAACCTACCACTTTCTAAACTTGTAAAACAATGTATTTTTCAAAGTGTAACTAAATTGAATTGAATGCCTCAATAATGGAATATTTTAATTATTGCATGTTTATCATTAAAGCTTGAATGTTCTCCTGATTGAGAGCAAAAGAGACATGAAGAATTTTCTCACAAGACCAGGTATTCACATCAGCTGTTTTTAACAAAACAATGAGTCTCTGCTGTACTTGGATTATTTGTATGCACCATAGACCTTTAATCAAGTATATTTCCTCAAAATATATCAATAGCCGCCCCTCATCTCTTCCATTCCATTCACTTCCTTTCAAAAATATTTTGTACCCTTTACTGTTCATGAATAAAGCAACCAGCTCTTTCATTTATTCAGCAGTTACGGTTAGTTGTATTGCTGCAGCTTTTGAATAATTTATTGCCTGCTGTCCTTCCTCATTAGTCTGAAAGGGATGAAAAATCAGGTAGCATTACTTCTCAAAAATAATTAGATTTGGAAAATCCCTACAGGGACAAGATGATAGACTGATTTATTTACAAATCAATTACTCTTGTTATTCTTAGCAAGTTACATACACGGGGAAGCAATGCAATGGTTCTGAGCAGAGCCATGGAGTCAAAAATATAATAAAGGTAAGCTATTTAAAGGTGGGATGAATAAGAACAAGAGTTGGATAAGGGGTTAAGTACTGCTTCTGTTGAGGAAGCTGTTTTATATTTTAAAAAAAGCAAAAGCAGTATTGAAACAAGTCAGCATTTTTTGGAACCATGTTCCCCTTCCCCCAGCTGTGCACAGGCTTGCAAGAAGAGGAGACAGGGCAATAAATTCTCAATGATATCTATGGACAAGCAGCATAAAAGAGACACTAAAAGTTACCTCTCTCCCTCTCTCTCTCCTCCCTCCCTCTCTCTATATTTGTGAAGAAAATAGAGGGTTTTTGGAAGAATAAAATCCCTACACTTATCATACCACAAAAGCAGAAGAAATTATATTGTTAGTTGTTTCCCCTAAACAGGAAAGTTGGGGAATGCCCTCAATTTCCAATTATCTATATTTCCCTATTGATTTCTTAATTACAAAAATATGTTTGACTGGTTTAGAAAGAGACGTCTTAAATTGTGATTCAGTATTGAAGTAGGGAGTGATGGTTAACCTTTTTGTCCTCATGTGCCGGAAGAGTGTTTCTGTGCACAACACCACATGCCAACACCCATAATACAATGTGCACATGCCCCCTGCACCTCCCCCTGCACATGTGACCCACCCTGCACCCCATTTTGGACCTAGGCCTCCCTGAAGCCTCCTTGGAACAAAAATGGGGCATGGGGGGCCATACCCCCCACGCTCCCCCTCTTTGCATGCCTACACTGTTACAGAAGTTATGTCATCCTTGTATGCAGCTTTATTCCTCTCTAGCATTCATCTCCATTGTTCCATTAGGCATTTCCAGTCTCTCTAGGATTTACCTCTATCTGCTCCTGTGAGTGACTTCCTGTTCCTATTGGATGTATATTGATGGCTTGTAATAATAATAATAATAATAATAATAATAATAATAATAGTAGTAGTAGTAGTAGTAGTAGTAGTAGTAGTAGTAGTAGTAGTATAGTGTTTTGCAGAGACCTGAAAATCAACTGGCCGGCAGCCATGCTTAGTGAAGCTCAGCTAGGGCTTCTGTGTCCGTAGAGAGGCCTCCATATGCCACCTGTGGCATGCATGCCATAGGTACGCCATCACAGATGTATAGACTTGATTATTGTTATGGCTTTGATTTGTTTAATTTAAAGCCATTAGGATAAGTTGTGGATCCATAAAAGTTATGTTTTTATATATGTAGAAATAAGTCTTGTTTGTATCTTATCTAACTGAGATATGGATCAGTTGACTACAGCTCTTCCCTTTCAGTTTCAATGTTTTCCTTTTATAGTACTACAGATTAAGAATAATATTGTAATGTCATCACAGACGGTTCATGAAGGCTTGAAGAAATCTTATGATTTAAATCTTGAGTTAAGGGGGTCCATGGCCATAAAAAGTAGGGGGTCTGTGATGAAGGAAAAGTTGAGAACCACTGAAATAGATTTTTGTTAATGTTATTAGCAGCATACTGTGATACTAAAATACCCCTTTCATAGCATTTTACAAAGAAAAGGCTAATCAGAAAATATGAAACAAAAGAATAACAAAGGGAGAATGAAATGAAAAATAGAACAGAAATAATTTCTGTTCTATTTAATGTTTTGGGATCAATTTTAAACATTTTGACCGTAGCATCAAGCTTTGTGTGGCAAGTTAAAAGAGTTGCATTCTCAAAACAGAGGTGCGAAACTCGCAGTGTGCTTAGATGGGGCCCACAGCCTGCCCTGAGAACAGCAAAGGACTGGCTTGCCTCTGCCAGTGAAAACAGATGTGTGGCATGCCCAGGCTCCGTTTCCGGCCATGATGACCTGCAAATCTCTGCAAATGAAAATGGACCTGGGGGGGGGGGGGGGCTGCATGTGGCCACCCGAAGCTACTTCACTGGCGAGAGGATTGCAGGAGGCCATTGCAGCTGAAAATGGAACCTCGATGAGTGATGTGGAACTGGCCACGCCCACTCTGGCCAGGCCCCTCAGGCCCCTCGAGGTCAAATACAACCCTGGTGCGTCCTTCAACAAAATCAGGTTTGACAACCCTGCTCTAAAAGGTCATTGAACAGCCACTTTGCTCTCTAGTGGTTAAGGACAAAGCTAGAGGTCATGGGATTGTGAGTTCTAGTGCTGCCTTACACATGAAAGCTGGTTGGGGGACTTTCGGCCAGTCATTCTCAACTCATCTCACAGGGTGACTGTTGGGGAATGACGAAAGAATATTGGAGGACGGAAGAATATTGTGTTATGTTCCCTGGTGGGATATAAATAAATTAACAAAATCCTTTGAAGAAAGGATTTTTGGTTACCATTTTGCCCCCTATTCTTTCTCAAAGGGGAAAAAAAATCTTCTTTATCACTCCCCCCAATGGAAAAGGATTCTTAGCAATACAGTGCAGTTTTTACATTCACATTCAAGTAATTATAATCAAGTAACAAGCCACATTACATATCCTTACAACAGACTTAAAAAGTACGTTTTCAGTAATTTACAGGCATAAAACTGTTAGTTCAAAAGTATTCTGTGCTGCTCCTCAAAGAAAACATTGCAAAGTTATTTTGACTGATAGCTCTTCAGTCTCAAATACAGGAATTCTATTGTGCAACTACTTTTCCTGTGGAACTCAGTCCTTTTAAAGCAACTTGCACAAGCAGTAACGAAATTATCTTTTGTATGTAATTCATCAGCAGAATATGACTTAAGCAGAGGAAGAGGTTAATGGCTCATGATCATGAAATGTAAGTGAAGGTCGTGTTTCATTTTACTCGTTATATCAATAGCAAATATGGTGACTCCACTGTGAATAGCTGTCAGATGTAAAACTAGTCTCCAAAGCTTTATTGTTATGTCAGGTTTTGATTCAGTAATTTCTGGGGAAGAAATAAGAGCCAGTTTGGCCAGATTAGAAACCAGGAGATGGGAATTCTAGCCCCACCTTATCCATAAAGGCCAACTGGATGATGTTGGGCCAGTCATTCTTTCTTACCCCAAGAAATAATTTTGATGAAATGCCCACACAAAATATAACAGCCTAGCCATTTCCCAATAATCATTTAAAGAACAAAAATTTAAAAACCCACCCTTCAAATCCTCTACACATTGAGAAAAATAAAAACAGTTTTGTGTACTGCAGCACTTGTCTTCCTTAAGTGTCGCTCTGGCCATAAAAAATTGGCCAACTTTCAGCTTTTTTCACCTTACCTTCCCCTGACCACATGCAATGTGTCAGTCCTTTGAAGTAGCCCAAACCATGAAAAAAAGTTAAGAATGCTAATACATGTATTTAAAGTTACAGTAACAGAATAAGACAATGCCCCTTTTCCTTTTCTCCACTTAACTTAAAAAAATGCCCTCAAAGTATGCTTTCTCAAATTACATTCCTGCTTTGGGCTATGTGTGGATCTACTTCCTGTTCCTCAAAGTTATTCTTATAGCTTGTTATATCCAGGTATCAGAATATGAAATATTATTCAGATATAGTAAAGAACATGGAATAAATTAAAAGAGTTTGTTCCCCAATTTATTGGTGCTAAATCATTTCAGAATAAATGCTAGAAATTTACATGTAAAAAACAAAGCAAGTTTAGTAAAGGAAAAATCTGCTACACTATTGCAATGGTCATCTTATTACAAAATTATCTGGTCATTAAGTTATACAGTATATCACATTTTGTAAATATTTAAGTATATCTTTTTGTGTGACAATACTGAAGAAATGACACTTGGCTACAACATAAAGTAGTGAGTATACAGGTTTTATAACTATAAATGTGCTGTCCCCTCAAAATAACGCAACACACAGCCATTAATGTCTAAACTGCTGGCAACAAAAGTGAGTACACCCATAAGTGATAATGTCCAAAGCAAAGCATATTTTCAGTGAAACAGTTGTTAAACCAGTAGGATCCCACCTCTGGCCCAACTCATCTCACAGGGTTGTTGTTGTGTGGAAAAATAGGAGGAGGAAGGAATATTATGTATGTTTGCCAACTTGAGTTACATAAAAGGAATAAAGGTGGGATAAAAATCTAATAAATAAATAATAAATAATATGATAGGGGATCCACCAATCAGGAATGACAATAGCAGCTAATAAGCCACTTCCAGTGAGAATTGAGCTGTTTTTATTATTATATAATATTGAATATGTATATTACAACTACTGGATAGCAGTAGCACTAGCAATAGCACTTAGACTTATATACTGCTTCACAGCCCCCTCTAAGCAGTTTATAGCATATTGCTCCCAACAATCTGGGTCCTCATAATATATTACTGTATATTTCTATTTTAGCAGTCAATTTCCTGATAGTTTTTCCTAACCATAAGGAGGATTGATTTGATTCCAGTGGGGTTAATGAAATGTTTTTTTTCTTTCTTCTAAAAATTCTTGGACATGGCACATTCACATATGCACAAAAGGAAATAAGTTGTTGGTATTTTAAGTATGATATGGAACATATATTTAATTGAATGGGAGCTGATGGGAAAACTGGGATCAGATTCTTTGCAGCACTTAGTTCTTTGTCCCAGGCCTACTGATTTTAAAATATGAAAGATATTTGAGCCTGTTTCCCTTCTCATGCCCAAGATTTTGCTGATGTAAGAACAGCAAAAGCCACCAGGCACATCAAAGCAAGCAATGAACCAGTTTATGAAACAAAATGGCTTGGAATATCCAAAGGAAATGCAATCAAAATTACTTAACCCCAAATTCATCTTCCAGCAAAGGTGACTCATTGCACCCTTGAGAAAATGTGGCAATGTGCTACTGTCTGGAACAAATGTGTATGCTCTGATTTTGAGTGCTGGAAAACAACTCAAATTCAACATACCGGAATAAAGCTAACTCTTCCAAAAGGAATGACAGCTGAAAATTACAGCAAGAAGCAATGGAGAATCATCTTGTTTTGATTCTGCTCTTCTTACTGCCTTTCTCTCCACCCCCCAACCCCCTTACTGCAATGAGCTGTATCCTCTTCAGTCTGAAATGAGAACTACCATTTTAATACTGAATGTGAAGGTTTTCAATGGAAATTAAATCTTCGGCTGTCTATTGTTACCATCCTTTTCTTGAGTATGATATCCCCTCACCTGTAAACATGTGTAGCATACTGCAGTATTTTCTGGGAACTGGGGAATTATGTTCATCAAGCAGTAGGCAATTTGGCTTTGCATTACAAGTTTCCTAACTCTTGATCAATTTGTCTGGGATATTTTGACTTGAAAAGAGATAAAATTATAGATGATATCGCTTTGGATGAGGGAGTACATTTGTGGACAAAACCCTTCTCTGTAGATGTTTGTGTGGGGTTTGTGTTGGGTTCTAGGTGTTCCTCTTCACAGTTTTAATCTTATGGTGGGATAAAACTATTTTACAAAATGGCTTTTATCCTACAGTTGTTTTCAAGCAGACAAAAAACAAGAGGTTGCAGTTACATTATGGAATACTTACCATTAACCTTGCACAAAATAGTTTATCCACCAGAAATGTTATATACCTCAAATTATATCTGGCTCCAGATTGGCAGCACAAACATATTCAACCATCTGGCTGAAGTGCAGCAAACATGAAGGGAAGAAAATGTGCAGCTTTATTATCTAATCTAGTTTGCCCCAAGTATAATAAACAACACTCAGCTTTATCAATCTATTTATATATCATATGAGTTATGTGGAAAAATAAAAACAGAATCCAACTTTATGTCCTCTTAACAATGAGGGATTGTTTTGATTGTTATGCTATCTCTTGTGAAGATGACTTACTGAGAATAAAGTAGACACATGTATATGAAAAAAGAATATTCATCCTTCATTATCTTTAGGATTGATACACAATGGTATTGTCTTACAGAAAAGAATACATTGATGACAAAACTTCGAATCTTTAATTTCAATTGCCATGCTAAATACTTAATCTAAGCATTTATTAAGAGATTAAGTTAGAGTTGGAAGGGACCTTGTAGGTCATCTAGTCCAACCCTTCCGCCCAAGCAGGGAACTCTACATCAGTGATGGCGAGTCTTTTTTGGATTGCGTGCCAAAAGCAGGGGGAGCGCAGGGGGTCTTGTGCGGGTGTGCCACACCCAGCATGCATGCGCGCATGATGGGCGCTCCTTCCCATTTTTTGCATGCATTTTTCGCCCTCCCCAGGCTCCAGAGACTTTATAGGAGTTTGGGGAAGGCAAAAACAGCTCCCCCCTGAAGGCCCTCTGGAGGCTTCAGGAGCTTCCCTGAAGCCTTCAGAACACAAAAACCGGCCTTACAGGCAAACTGGAAGTTTGGGGACAGACTTCCAGTTTGTCCATAGGGCCATTTTTAGTCCTTCAGAAGGCTTCCCTGAAGGCTCCAGAGGATGAAAAAGACTCTACAAGCAAACCGGAAGTCACTTGAAAGTGATTTTTTTTTGCCCTCCAGAGCCTTCAGGTAAGCCTCCGGAAGGCCCCTGAAGGCTTTGGAGGTCTAAAACTGGCCCTACGAGGAAACCGAAGTCCGTTCCCGAATTTTCGGTTTGTCCGTAGGACTGGTTTTTTGTGCTCCGGAGGCTTCAGGTAAACTCCTGAAACTTCCGGAGGGCCTCTGGAGGGTAGGGGGGGGTGTTTTCACCCTCCCCAGGCTCCTATAAAGCCTCTGGAGCCTGGAGAGGGCGAAAAATGGCCTCAAAAAAAGGCTGAAGTCAGCTGGCCAGCTGACAGGGCAACGCCTTGAGTGCCCTGACAAATGGCTATGCGTGCCACAAGTTTGCCATCCCAGACCTACACCATTTCTATCAGATGAGAGTCCAGTCTTTTCTTGAAAGCTTCCGTATGGCCAGAGAAGAGAGCTGCGTAGCCTAGAGCTGCATAAATGGGCACAGCAAATGGCTTTAAGAAATTCATACTGCATCTGGTGTGCTCCCATTCAACTAATCTGCATCAAAACTTTCAGCCTTCCATTCTGTGATTTTTATGTGCTTTGGGTATCACCGCTACGGTACAGAGGGATTCTTTTACATAGAGTATGCAATGTGCTACAATATAATTTATAGCAGCTTGAAAAGGGTTTGTTCATTCCTTTCAAGTAAAGCATTTATCTGAATCTTTACAAAGGGTCAATTAAAAATACAGTCATATGGATAATAAAAATATGCTGTATTTATTTTTATTTCTGCTTATACCTAATGTACTCTTAACTAGAACTGCAAAAAGTTTTAATGGGTAATTTGCAAAGCAAGCTGATCTCCTTTCATTTAGAGTGTAGTGACTCAGCTTCTTCACCTCACTCTTCTTCAAAATTCCTCTCAGCCTCTTCCTGTACTATTTCAGCTAAAAGAGAAAGCTAACAGGAGCTTTTTTGAGAAATGTTGTGAGAGATGGTATAGATAAATCTTATCTCACATTAGTTCAAGTATTGTTACACTTGGCAGTTTTGGTGTATGCTGAGTATTTCTTCAGTAAATTTCAAAAGCAGCCATCTTGGGAGTCTTCCCTTGACTGCTCACCCAAAGAAATGTCACAGCAACCTTAAACTGCCCAGTTTGAAGCACCTTCAGCATTTTGAAGGTATTTCAGGCTAAGCTTGTGCACTGAGAAATCCCAATTCCACTGAGCCTAGAAGCACTTCAGTTAGAATTAGGGGATAGCGAGTAGTTTCTTAACAGGCCTGGTGGCTTAGTGGTGAAGATGCTTGCCTCCCACTCAGAAAATTGAGAGTTCTATCCTAGGTAGCAGATGTTTCTCTCCTAGAGTGCAAAAACAAATCTGCTGTGAACTCTGTGAAGGCATCAGGAAGGGCATCGGCCAATAAATCTCAGCTCTATTCAATCACTCTGACTCTATCCTGTATAGGTACGACAGCACATTAAAAAAAGTTGAGGAGTTTCTCCTAAGCACTGGACCAAAATTATGTAGATACTGCTTGCTTCATCTAAGGCAAATGGGTAACCTCTTTGCTTCAGAAAAAGCAATTGTAGACACTGCTTTGCTGAAGAGAGCCCATCTTTCCAGGCTTGTAAACAAACCAATTTCTAACCAGATTTAGAATATTTTCTGTTTTTGTTCTTAAGGTAAATTTAGATAGTGATGTTGAAGGGCAGCACATAAAAGATAGAAATAAATGAAAAATACAATTAAGAAATAATCATAGTTGGCTTTCTTTCTTCCAGACTCACAAATGCAGTGCTTAACTTCAAATCTGAAGGAGATTTCTGAGGAACACAGAAATCATTATATCTTAACAATTAGCTGATTATAATAGAGCTATTTTATTTGTGATTTTTTTTCTAAAAGGCAATATAGTTACAAATCTTTTTTATATATTTATGAAATGACAACCAACTTTCAAAAGCTATATACCACATTTTTGGATTATAAGATGCACTCCCCCCCCAAAAGAGGCTGAAAATTTGGATGCATCTTATACTCCAAATGTAGCTTTTTTGAAGTTTTTTTTTAGCCCTAATGAGGCGCTAATGAGTGAAGCAATCTTCCATGCTTTGCCTGCTTTTCACACTGTTTCTCTCTCCAATGATCAGCTATGCTTTAGACTGTTTTTTATCCTCAACCAGGGGACAAAAAGTGTGCAGGCGCACACTCATAACCAGCAAACTATGTGCTGAACTTGACCAGACTAAGGGTACTAGCCAGATGAATACCTGGTAGGCAGAATCCCCCCCCCCACTATTTTCCTCCCCAAAAACTAAGGTGCATCTTATACTCTGATGCATCTTATACTCTGAAAAATATGATATCTAATGAAATAATTAATGATGCAATATTGGCATAGTATAGATCTAGCACAGTGATGGCTAACCTTTTTACCATCATGTGCCAAAAGCAGGGGAAGCCTGGGGGTTCGTGTGAGCTCGTGCCTACACCCATAATTCTATGTGTCCTCCCTGCGCATGCGAACCCCTATGCATGCATGTGTGATTCTCTGCCCTCCCCCTGCTTTTGGCACATGATGGCATGGTGGACCCATTTTTTGCCCTACCCATACTCCAGACTCTTTCTATGAGCCTGGGGTGGGAGAAAACGGCATTCTCCGCCCCCACAAGGCCCTCTGGAGGTGAAAACGACCCATTGCCCAACTTCCAGTCAGACCAGAAGGCCCATTTGTCACTCTCCCCAGGCTCCAGAGGCTTTCTAGGAACATGGAGAGGGCAAAAATGGCCTTCCCCGCCCCTGGAGGCCTTCCAGAGATCAGAAATGGACTGTTTACCAACTTCTGGGTTGCCCATTGAGCCATTTTTCTCTCTCCGGAGGCTTCACGAGACTTCCTTGAAGCCTCTGGACAGCAAAAAATGGCCGAATGCGCAAACCAGAAGTTCGGGAACAGACTTCTACTTTGCACGTTGGCCGGTTTTTGACTCTCCAGAGGCGAAGGTGAAAAACAGCTCAACATCCAAACTGGAAGTCTGTTCCAGAATGGGAATGGTTCGTTCAGGGAAGCCTCTGGATGGTGAAAAACAGCTTAAAATCAGCTGGTTAGCACACCCATGAGCACTAGAGCTAACAGGGCAACGTCTCGCGTGCCCTCAGAAATGGCTACATGTGCCACTTGTGGCATGCGTGCCAAAGGTTCGCCGTTACGGATCTAGCAGTTATTTAACAGATACACCCAGGAAAAAGATGAAAAGGTTTCTTTCATTGCTCCTCATGATTCCCAGCTATGTGTTTAACTAAATCTGTTGACCCAAGTGAGTCCTATTATGCAACAAATAGGATATAGAGATCTGTTCATATAGGTTGCTTATAATCTTTGTTTTGGTGAGATATTTTATAAAATGTTGAATTGAGGCTAACCTATCAGCCATTCTACCTTTCCAACAGCTATGCTGTACCTGTGTTGAATGTACACAGAAATTTCTGCTGGGGAATGAAGCAGTGTGGTATAGCCATTCCACCTTAAGGAGGATTCTTCAAATACCAACACAGTTGTATTAATTACAACCAGTCCATGTTATAGCATGTACATTGAATTTTCTTTTGATTCCCTGCATTTCTCATAATGGATCTTAATCAAATACACATACAAAAAAGCACATTTATTTTTTGTATTCCACATTTGCTAACATAATTTTTAATTACAACTTTTTCTGATGCAACTTTTTTGCAATTTTTCAATGAAATGTTGCTCTACAAAGTTTAGGGAAGTGTTTATGAGGAAGAAGGAAGGAATCCAGGAAATGTGTTTGCTTAAAATTGTAGATCCATCCCTATGTACTATCACAGCTGGCTGTATTCCCTCCACACCATTTTATCTTTCTTCTTCTGCTTATCCCCTTTCATTTTGCCTGCAAGTTGAATCAACAAGCAGAGAAAAAGAGAAAATTAAAGGTCTTGTGTCTTGTCTAGTTGCGGAAAAAAGCTGAGAAAGACACATGCAAATATTGAAAAATAAAATATGCAAGTCATCACTTAAAATTAGCAAGGCACGCTGCCTCCTAGAAAGCAACATCACTTGAATGGAAATACACCAATTGATTCTTCAGATGAATTTACTAAAACTAAACTAATTTCTACCAAAATTTGCAGGGTGACATGCCATTCATCTCATTCAAAAGCTTCCCCAACGTTGGATAGCATTCCTTGAAGTTAACGCCTGGCATTTAGTTTTATTTAAAAATGATAACTGAAGAAGCTTCTTGGATGAGAATCAAAATGTCTTCAATGAAAAAAGAACAGTTTAGTTACCTTTTGAAAAAGCACCCTTGGGACAATATTTTTTTAATATTTCATTAAAATCACTGCAAATCTTTGGGGCATGGTGAAAATAAAATGCATATATCACTCATCTTTTTCCCTCCATTATGAAAGGACTTTAGTAAAGTAAATGATGCCTTTTCACCCATTCCAGAAAAAAACATCCTACCAGGCATTCTTAATTTTGGATTGCCTCACTGTTAAATAGAATAGATTATTAATATTTCATAAGAGTGTTAAAATAGTTTATCTCCATATCAGTTGTGATATATGATATATAATAAGGACTAACATTTAAAAACCCTACTTGTAAGTACAGGCATGCATGCAAATCCAAACAACTTGCCCAACTCAGCTTACTGCTTCCTTCAAGCACCTTCCCTCCTTTCACACTATCATGCTTGCCAATTTGACAGCTTTCATAACACATTGCTAATGATCATGAGTGAATAAATAGAAATTACTATCTTCAGTCCAGCAGTCAAATTGGCCCAAGTAGGAGTGAGATGACCGAATAGAAGCTAACTTTTATGTAACATGTAATTCTGAACCCTGAAGCAAAAATCTCTGTAAGAGAGGGAAAAAAGATTAATGGGATTTTAAAAGAACTCTTCCTTTGAGTCTTCAAGAGTTGCAATTACATCTCATGTTTTTTTAAATATAGCAGTTATATAAGATCATAATTTCTGTGTGTCACTGAAGGCTGTACATTGTTTGTTTCAGGTGAGCAGCGCTGTACTTTGCTGCTTCCAATTTTGAAGGGAAAGTATATACTTTATTCTGATTTAAACCCTTTCTCCATTGAAGATACATGCATTTTTAAAAATTACCTTCCTACAGAAAGTTAAGGCAATCCCATAGGTAGCTCGTCAGATCTGTTGGAATGTATACTCGTAGCTTAACTCAGGCCACTTTTATAGAAAAGGCTTTGCACTTGACTGAAAGCATCTCCTCTGCGTGTTCTAGAACCGGAACTTTTGGGGACAAGGAAAAGAATGGAGTAGAACCCCCTGCTCTACGGGAACTGGTTCTATGGCATTTATCTGGAGGAGATGCAAGATCTCCGCCAGCATGCGTTGTCTTTTGGGGAGGGAGATGGGAACTGGACAGCGGATTAAGGGTTCATGGGGGAAGGGATAGGAATTCCAAGGTCAGGCCCTGCCTGATCGTGTTGAGAACCCAAGTGTCCATTGTGATCAACTCCCATTGGGCAGCATAAAGTTGGAGATGGCAGCCTATGGGAGGATCCCACTGGTGGTCACTTGGACCTATGGTAGGAGCGGTTGTTTGAACCGCCACGAAAGGGGCTTCAGAAAATGACCTATCCTGGCAACGCTCATTGCCGTGGGGGCAAGGTCTCTGATAGGAGGGACCCGCACCCGAGTTGTCATTTCCCCGAAAGGACTGCTTCAGAAAAAAGGAATTGTTCTTCCTGTCAGCCTTCCAGGCAGTAGACATTTATCCTTGGTCTCAATTAGGAATTTGTCTAATGTGTCACCAAACAACTGTCCTCCTTTGAAGGGAGCGGAAGCAAGCTTCCATTTCGACTTCACATCCGCTTGCCAGTGACGAAGCCACAATAGATGTTGTGAGGTCACATTTAAAGCCAGAGCCCGGGAGGCAAATTTTGCAGCATTGAGTGAAGCATCAGCCAAATACTTCATAGCTGCTATCATTTTGTTAAGGTCATGCATCTATCTGGAGCCCTCTGAGTGGGGATTCGCTCTCAACTGCCTCAGCCAAAGCAGTGAGGCTCTAGTAAAGAACAAAGCCGCTGTAGTTGTCTTAATGGACCAGGCGGCCACCTGGTGTGTCTTGTGAAATGCTTTCTCAGCCTTTCTGTCCTCGGCTTTGAGCCCTTCAAGGTCGTCAGCGGGTAGGACAGAGTTGGAAGTGAGAGATATCACTGGAGCCTCCACCTGTGGACACTTCAAGATATCCTCCAAATTATTGGGAATCCCCTTTCCCTTGGTGCCCTTACTGCCCAGTTCCACCACAGGAGGGTGTGGCCTACTGTGTTTTGGTGAGGAGGCAGGATGTTCCTCTGGCGCCCTCTTACCACTGTCAGCCATGATGTTCTTCAGCCAGATCGAAGACAGAATCACACAGCCCTTCGGGGAGACTCTGCATGCAGTAGGCTGGCACTCGCATGAGCTGGGAGCTGCTGTGCACTGCGCAGATATGTTCATGGGACAGGAGTATGGCCAGGCGGCCAAAATTCTCCTAGGCCGCAATATAGATGGTCCAGGAGGAGGCCTAGCCGGAGCCCCGAACGAAGGCCAAAGACTCCCTCGCAGCAATCTGCAGGCTGGGAGGAAAAGCATGGCAACTCCAAACGGCCGGCAGCGAAAAGCGCATGAAAAACACATTCAAAATGGCTACTGTGCTTCTTGGACACTCAGGGAACTGTCAGGCATAAACCAGAGCCTCCGCCGAGGACTCCGGCAGCTGCAGATGAAGGTGAAGACAGCCGGGGGGGGGGGGAAAGGAAGCCTCCTACCTTCCCCTGTGTTCACCGCAGCCGCTGGACAAACGCCCCGACAATTGCGGGCTCCGCAGCGATGCGGAACCTGGAAATCCGAAAGCCTCACCTGCGATCTTTAAAACGGCTCAAAGATCTTCCTAGCACTATTTCTCAGCAAAAAACAAAACTAAGAAAATCTAATCTAACTAACTAATAGTCACACTCTATTCGCACAAGAACTGAGGAGCTCCCCAAAACGTATCTAAATTGGGCTGGACTGAGTTTTTGAACTGAACCTCAATTAGAAGAGGCGGCGTGGTTAAGAATTTCAACTCAGTCCTTGGGCGAATAGACTGAATTTAACCCATACTTGGATTCTCCAAGCAGCGCACAAGAGAAATGTTTATTTTAACTTCACCTCTTTTTGGAGTGATAGCTTTTATATCTGGCCTGATAAACTGCAGACAACTATTAGAACAACTGTATTGTATTCAAAAGTATTGTACATCTCTCACAAATAGAATTGTGTTGATGAAAATTACTTCTCAAGGCAGGTTAAAATCCATTAGCATCTCTTCATTGTGTTTTCCCCCAGCTTCTCCACTTTGGCCCCTCAGTTTTTGGGCGCTGTGTTTGCTAGAATTTCTTGCCATTGGAATAAACCTTGTTTGTTAGAAATTTTTAGAGTTTCAGTCCCAGTATTATATTTATTCCATGCAGATACATAGTGCCACACATCTCATGCTAGATAACTGCATCTCTTTGTAGTGCCATCCAATAAATGATGAAAATAAGCCATAAATATACTCTTCCTCAAATACCTTTGTAAATCAGTGAGTAATTAGGAAGTTTAATGAAGGACAAATGCAAATACAAATATATACACACTAGGTATCTAGATGAAATCACTGGACTGGACTGTTCAAGTTTAATTATCAGGCTCCAGTAAATGTTACTCAAGCCTAATTATTTACAACACGGGTGTTCCAATAACAATCTATATACGTAATTCATATCCTCATACCTCCAAGGAAGATATTGGTTCAATTTCTTTGTTGACATCAAATAACATACTTTAACAAGGATTTGTGAAGGCTGGATTACATGTACCATGTTTCATTAACCAAATATCCATATATCGACTGCAATTTCCCCCCCCCCCCCTCAAAATACAAATATTAAGCTCCTGACATAAATGGAAAGCGTACTTTCCGGGAAAGAGAAGAAACAATATCAATCCCCTTTACTTCCACACCTTCAAAGTTGTCAAACAAGTTCTACTGTGGTAGTTTCATAGAAACCATTTGCTCTATATATTTTAGGATGTTCTAAATAAAGTGAAAGGAAATGCAGATAATCTGCTCTTCGTGTCTTTACTCACTCGCAATATCAAAGGGAAGCTCAAAAACAAATAAACAAACATGGCTCAGAAGGGAGATTTTCTATGCTTCGGTCCTGTTGTACCATGGGCACTTCTATCAGCCCTTTAAGATAGCCAAAATCATGAAATCACTAGGAATCCTGGAATGTACTGTTATGTGGTTATAATACTGTAACAGAATCTTGAAGGTTCATCAAATTCCCCTCTCTCTTTCACCTTATACCTAACAGAATCAAAATAGAGTTACTCCAAGTTTGTTTTTCATGCTTTCTAGTTTCACAAGATTCAAATATCCTTACTGTAATAGCTTGGCATTCTCTTCCTCCTTCCCTGAGTAAATCCAACATTTCTTCATTTCAATAATCCTCCTGCCCACCTGGCTATTTTTATATTCATTTAATTTTAAAAGTAGGAAGTTGGCAAAGAGTTGACCTCAAGATATTAATGAGTCCAACACAGGCATTCTTAAAAAATGGAAATAATAAGGGGCTGAAGCCCCTTATAGACAGACACAAAAAATTATATAAACCATAGAGACTTTCTTGGGAGATTAAGTGGGCGGAAGGAAACATTCTCGGTAGTTTCTCTTCTAGTAAATTAGTATTTACTCATCTTATGAATTAACAAGCCTGCCCCATGGCATTTTGTAATGCACTCTCCAGCTCAAAAAGGTCACCTACTTATTATAGTATTAGGTAACTTTTTTCTTGGTAGTGGTCCAATGTATATGTACTGATTTATTTTCTTAAGAAATACACTGGTTGACATATTTATATACTCTCCCCTCCTGTATTTTCTGTCTCTGTTCTTGGAATTTCTAAATATCAGAAAAGTTCATAGGGATATAATGTGCTGATTTATCTAGTGCATTATGTTTGAAGAGCTAACACAAATTGCCACTCAGTTGTTTGCTCTTCTGAATCTTTAATTTTTTTGTTCTTAGCACTAGAGATCAGCTTGACATTCACAAGGCTGGTATAAATTTATTAAAAGGGAAACAGTTCAAAGGAGAAAGATCAATAAATGTGCTATATAGTTCAGACTAAGAAAGTCACTGTTTGTTTAAAACCCTGCTAGATGCTAGGAAGAGCAGTAATCTCCTGGATGTTACCTTTCTGTAACATGCAGGAGATTGCAGCCCAAAATGGAGCAAGGTTAGGTTTTCATATAACCAACTATGGTATATTTTTGGCAGGACTGAGCCTTTGGTTCACTATTCCTTATGAAACATGTCCATCTGGGGTCTTTTGTTATACATCTAAGCAATTGTCCCAAAATGCTCACAGGATCCATCTGCTCTGTTTTGCTCAACCTCTACATTAAACCCTAGTATGCTGAAGACACCCTTTGGTTCGTTTATCCAACCTGAAGGAAGGAAATAATGGTTGTTTGACTATCAGCTGGATGAGATAACAAATTTCACTGACCAATATGGTGTTAGGAATCAAGAAATGAATTTGAGAATTGTATTTCAATCTGTTTGGAAATAAATTCCATTCTTTGTGAAAAGTAAATTCAGAATCTGGAACACTCCTCAATACTCCAATATCATTAGAAATGTCTTAACCCAGTTATGTCTGTACCAGTTGCAACCATTTTTACTGATTTTCATTATGTCTTCTTTCTTATTTTTCTCTAAAATAGAATGAAATAAAAGTGCACATTTTGTAGCTGAAAAAGTACTGTTTACAATTAGGGAAATTTCACAATACTATAAAATAACTTCCCAGAATTGAGGAAAGTGATTTCTTAAGCCTAACTGAAATTTAGGTGAACTTTGTTGTCTAATTTTAGGTAACTTTATATACGTACGTACGTATGTACGTACGTACATACATACTTTATTTATATTTCATATTTTTAAACAGTTCATCGTTTTTAAAGAGGGGTTCTAGATGATGTATAACAACCAATAAATTATGGTTATAGAAAAATCAACATTAAAATTAAAAATTAGAAAACTTTTAAAAAATTATAGAATGAAAATTAAACATAAAAAGGGGGGAAATCCTATGATCTATATTGATTTTATACAAAAAACAAATACCAACCACTAAGCATTTTTAATATGAAAGTGCCAAAAACAGTATTGTAACAGTTTTTTCAGATTTTAGACTATATTCTGATATAATCCTAAATTATACTGGTAGTTAAAGATATACAATACAATAGCAGAGTTGGAAGATACCTTGGAGGTCTTCTAGTCCAACCCCCTACCTAGGCAGGAAACCCTGTACCGTTCCAGGCAAATGGCTATCCAACATCTTCTTAAAGACTTCCAATGTTGGGGCATTCACAACTTCTCGATGCAAGCTGTTCCACTGATTAATTGTTCTAACTGTCAGGAAATTTCTCCTCAGTTCTAAGTTGCTTCTCTCCTTGATTAGTTTCCACTCATTGCTTCTTGTTCTACCCTCAGGTTCCTTGGAGAATAGCTTGACTCCCTCTTCTTTGTGGCAACCTCTGAGATATTGGAACACTGCTATCATGTCTCCCCTAATCCTTCTTTTCATTAAACTAGACATACCCAGTTCCTGCAACTGTTCTTCATATGTTTCAGTTTCCAGTCCCCTAATCATCTTTGTTGCTCTTCTCTGCACTATTTCTAGAGTTTCCACATCTTTTCTACATTGTGGTGACCAAAACTGTTTAAATGGTTGTCCAGTAGGATTCCAAGATCCCTCTCACAATTACTACTATTGAGCAAGGTACCACGTATACTGTACCTGTGCATTTCTTTTTTCTTTCCTAAATGTAGAACCTTGCTCTTCATCATTGAATTTCATTTTATTAGATAGTGCCCAATGTTCAAGTTTGTCAAGATCCTTCTGTATCTTAAGCCTGTCTTCTGGAGTGTTGGCTATTCCTGCCAGTTTGGTGTCATCTGCAAATTTGATGAGTTCCCCATTTATTCCCTCATCCAAATAATTGATGAAGATGTTGAAGAGTACTGGGCCTAAAACAGAGCCTTGGGGTACTCCACTGCATACTTCTCTCCATGTAGATGCAGTTCCATTGAGGACTACATGTTGAGTGCGGTCGGTCAGCCAGTTACGAATCCATCTGGTGGTGATGCTGTCCAACCCACATTCTTCTACTTTACCTAGTACTAGGTTATCGTCTACCTTATCAAATGCCTTATTGAAGTCCAAGTAAACTATATCGATGGCATTCATCTGGTGCACTAATTTTGTCAATTTGTCACAGATTGCAATAAGATTAGTCTGGCATGATCTGTTTTTGACAAACCATGTTAGCTTTTGGATATTACTTTGTTTGCTTCTAGGTGTTCGCTAATTCGTTACTTGATTATCTTTTCCAGAATATTTCCTGGTATTGAGGTCAGGCTGATAGGTCTGTAGTTTCCTAGATCTATTTTTTTTCTTTTTTTGAAGATGGGAACCAGCCAGCTCTTTTCCAGTCCTCTCCCAGTTCCCCAGTGCTCCAGGATCTCTGAAAAATATAGTTCAGTGGTTATGAGATCTCATCTGCCATTTCCTTCAGAACCCTGGGGTGTAATCCATCCGGTCCTGGTGATTTGAACTTGTCTAGGGTAGACAGGTGCTCACTTACCATTTTCTTCCCTATTTCAATTTGTATTCCTAATCTGATTTTTGTGGTGCTGTTTTTGATAGGTTGGACTGTTTTATCCCTTTGCGTAAAGACAGATGCAAAAAATGAGTTAAATAGTTCTGCTTTCTCCCTGTTGCTTGTCACCTTCTTGCCACTTTCTCCCAGCAATGGACCAATTGTTTCCTTAACCCTTTTCTTGTTTTTAACATATTGGAAGAAGCTTTTTTGTTATTTTTTACTTTTGTGGCAAGCATTTCTTCATTGTAAGCCTTAGCTTTCCCTACTTCATCTTTACAAGCTTGGGCTATTTGCTGATATTCTGCCTTAGTTATGTCCCCCTCTTTCCACTTTTTATACTTAACTTTTTTGTCTTTCAATTTGTCAGGGAGTTCTTTATGCAGCCATGCTGGCACTCACTATTAAATGCTTGGTTTTGCTTGACAGCAGGAGTGATAATTTTACCCACACAAACATCTACACATGCACTGATAACCCTATGACTTTTAGATTGCTGGGGACATAAATGTTCTGTATCAATTAATTCTCTGTCCCCGCTGTTCAGTTTAAATGTTTATCCAGAAAATCTGTGAACTTAATGCCAGTAACTCAGTCCCTTTCTTGGATGGGTGCAAACCATCTCTTTTGTACAGTTTTTCATTGGACCAGCTGCAGACACCATGACTAATAAAACCAAAGCCTTCCCTTTTACACCATTCCTTTAACCACACATTAAAGTCTGCTACACGCTGCCCTTCCCTTTCTATTCCTTATATACTGGTAAAAACCTCTGAAAAGATAAGCCTACAACCTACACTACTAAGTTCATACCCCAAGCTCTGGAAATCATTCTTCACAGAAAGTACATCTTTTTGGTACAGATCATTTGTGCCAAGATGTATAATAACATCAGCGTCACAGTCCTTTCTTGCATTCTTGACTATCTTAAGAATACGCCTCTTGTCTCTGTTGACAGTAGCACCTGGCAGACACCTGACCTCTTTTAAAACCTCCATATCCTTTTCTAAATTTACATTCCTTATGATTGAATCAACAACCAGAAGGTCACTTTTCTTTTTACATACCTTGATCTTCATGTGTGACTGATGTGTGATACCTGGGTCTCCATTTCGCCTTTCCAAAGAAAGTTCTTCATTTTGGACCATGAGCCCCTGCTTATTTGAGTCATCATTATCACAACTACCTTGACCTGTCTCTTTAGTGTCCCAATTAAGGTCAGCAAGGGCACTATATCTGTTATGCTGGGTCACAGCAAAAGCTTTGTGTTTATGGTTCACAGCTCTCACCCTGCCAGATCCCACGGTTATCCAGACTGCTCTTCTCCTGCAGGATCTTTTCGGTAGAGGGGGTTGATAGCGTGGCATCTCCATAATGTGGAATGGCCGAATTGGGCCCCTAATTTCTGCTTGGAGAGCACAGATTAGAGATTCTAGATAGGTAATCTGTCTATGTAGACTAGTAATTTGTTTACAAAGATATTTTGTATCCAAATTTGAAAAGAGTACTGCGAAAAACAGATGCAAAACAAATAAAATAAAATCACAATCTCAAGCGCACTAATCCAGAATGTATTATTGCTATTTTGGTTTATAAATATATGATTCGCGTGCCTAACGGCGCACAGGCTACTACCTAGTCCTCTTTCTCTCTCTGACTCCCTCCTTATAGCCAGCAGTTCCAATCACCAGCCTCAGGAAAGTTCAAATGAAATGGAGTTAAAGGGCGCCTACCTTTGTCTCTCTGACCCCCCCCCCCTTGCAGAAAACAGCTTCAATCACTAGTCTCAGGGAAGTTCAAATGAAATGGGCATATGAGACATATCCTAGACAAACATCAAGATTTCACACTTTTCTCCCCTTTTTTCTTGTCCAGTTTGGAGGGAAGGAGAAAGGAAAGGAGGAAGACCATACTGTCTTTAAGTAACATGAATTATCAAAAGCTGTCAATTTTCAACTAACCTTTAGAATGATTGTACCTATATGTAATCTGAATTATGAATTGTCTTTAGCTATAATTTTATAGTTAGCAAAGATAATAGTTCTTTATAAACTATGCTTGAAGGTGATTTTCTTTATTAAATCATAGTTAAGTCATAATTTCATGAAAAGGTATGGAGAATGGAAATGTTGCTTCATATTATCTTTTATAGTTATGATATAGATTATACCCAAAACAAGATTGGAATATAGAAAAACAAGATTTGAATAGTTTCCCCAATCGCAATATTTAAAATTCTGAAAACTTATTTTAAGCCTGATACTAAAAATTAGGTTGAATTTAGTACTATTATATTTACAAAACAGCAGAATTTTTTTTAAAAATGGCTATGTTTTTCATATGTTTCAGCTATGAAAGTCCCATCCAGAACCTTATCATTTATATTTATAGAGGGAAGAGGGAATGGTTTTGAGCAACAGGAGGAATTGCTAGAGAATTGTTGGATAAAAGATATGTGGTTCTGGATCAGGAATGTAATCTGAGTAAATTTACTCAGGCAACACCATCATTAGATATCATGAAGATAAAGGAAGGAAAGGGGAAAGTCAGAAGTGTATTTATTATTTTATTAATAATTATTTGCTTCAACCTATAAGTATGATCAATAGAATATTGTAATATCAGAAACCAGAGAGGCATGCAACAACAAAATGCAACTTTTTTTTCCTTAGAAACTGTTTGTTAAAATAAGATGTCTTATAGACTTGCAAGGAAGAACCAACACAGCTAAAAGTACATGCTGGACAAGCTCTTTCATTTGCTTAGCAGAGCAACTCTCAAAAAGAAGTGATGAAAAGTGGAGAAACAAAGATAAAAGTTCCAGCAACAGATTTTCTAGTTGTTCCCTGCAACTAAAACACCACAAACCTTTTGGATGTCATAATTCTGAGTAATGAACTTGAGGAAATCAGGATCATGCAGTTTATTAGGCATGCTTCAGATTGTAGTAATAAGCCTGCAGCCCTATCTTCATTTTCAGTATTTTGTTCCAAAACTACACATTTAGTTATTTGTATCCCTACATTATTTCATACGATCACGAGATTCATCCACTATTAACAAAGTGGCCTCAAATTAATAGTGCATACTGAAGTTTTATGTTTCCCATAAAATAACTTATACTACTTTTCAACGTCAAGTAGACCTCAATGCTTTGTTCCATCTGGTTATAAAAGAGGGTTGGCTTAACTTCAACTCATATAGTAGTAGTCCTGTAAATCTGGGCTATAATCCACAATCCATTTACTCCAGATCAGCTTAATTAAAATCACAGGAACTGCACTTGGGTCAAGTAGTATAAATGACTTTTTAGATATGTGTCATTTCACGATAAAGTATATTTATGGCATGTAACATTTCTGGTCTAATTGACTTTCCCATTCATTTGTTGGTTTATAGTTGCTTTTAAAAAGATATAGTCAGAAATTAAGAAGAACAGCATAAATTATATACACGCTGTTAATAGCAACTTTTAAAGATATAACCAGAAGTGAAGTAGGACACCATAAATTATATACTGAGTGTTACTTGCCTACATCAACTAAATCACTGCCATGATTAAGTTTTTCCAAACAAGGAATTTGTTTGGAAAACTAGACAGAAATATCAAAAAACTAAACACACAAGCATCTTAATGGAGAGCAAAATAACAACTTAAATGTAAAATCTGTACATTATAAAGCGGCTGCTTCAGTCTCACGAGAGCCACTTATTTCTAGTGCATTCCCATACAGGCAAACATATGGTAGTGCATCATGGGAAAGTGTCTCTGGCACAGGCAAAAGCTGCAGCTGAAGGGCACCTGAAAAACTACAGTCATTTGCAATCAAGCATTAAAAAAATAAAACTGGAAGATAATTCTAGCCATTTTTTTTACAACTACACAAAAAGATCTATACATCTTTCATATGTTTTTCTAACATGATAAAATGATGTAATGAACAACATTATATTGAACTGGCAGCTGTTTTGATTTGGATGATGAGATATTATTTTAAAGTAAGTTCATCAACAAAGTTCATTATTTGTTATATATAAAAAATAAGTAGACTCACCATTCACTTTTAGTAGTTTAGTGAATAATTCAAAAATGGCAACAAATTACCATAAATTGTATGTTATAATCAAGCATATTATACCCGAGCATACATTCATTGTATTCCATGTCTATTCTCCTTTTTATTGAGTTCAACTCACAAATCTGCTGATTAAATTCAATAGAACTACTTTTATGACACAAATACTCACAGGGGGCCAAGGATGGCATATTGCTGAATGAATCACTGGCTGTTTGCATATCCAATTCAGGGTGTTTATTATGTTGATGGCCCAACACAGTGATTGTTGACGCTTTGTTAAGAGCAGCCCTCACTCTTTGGAACATGTGGATTTCAGAGACACATAAAACCTCTTTGTCTTTAAGAGAGCTTTGGAAGTATGTTTATTTCATAGAAATAGCTGTCTTTGTTGTTACTCCAACTGAACATTGTCTCAAATAATAAATGTAGATAGTATGAAAACAAATATATTGATATACATTGACAAACTGAAAATGATGCAAATTATATACTTGTATCAGGTGTTGTAATGCCAGTACTAAGCCGGTTTAAATGATGTCACAATGCACACATTGTCATTTTGTTGCCACTGAGATTTGTTATGGATACTGTTGTGATGACTGACCTCCATGAGGAAGGATGGATTATAAATGCTAGAAGTAACATTGCCTCAATTTCCCATACAGCTGGAATTTGAATTTGAAGGCAGGATGACTATATAACAAACTGTCATTTAGTATGGAGGATGTTCATAAAGTCTTCTTCCACACCACAGCTTTGTAAAGCTATTGCACTGCAACATAATCCCAGCAAGCACATTTCTACAGGGCATAGGATCAAGGAAGGCTGTATTTATATGTTATGAAATCTGCTTTTAAGTTGACAGAAAAAAATTATCAATATGTATGGTCTTCTCTCACTCACAGCTTGGGATGTTAAGTTATTGGGAAAAACTTACATGATTGGAATACTATAACAATTTCATCTCAGTCAGGCAAACAAATTTAGGAAGTATACATTACTGATGCATAAATTTTATGTTTTGACATGCAGGCTCACAGCTTTATTGAGATACTATTTTTTTTAACAGACAAATCCTGTCTTACAAATAGTACTATATTATGCAAATGTTTTGTCAGTCTCTTAAAACATAACATGTAAGGCAGTGGTTTTTTTAAAAAAAATCAGTTTCATTTCAGACATCTATATTTCCTGTGCAAGCAGTTAATATGTGGGTTTACCACAGTTGCAACTGTTTTTCTTGCCCTTCCTTAAGATTATTTTATTCTCAGAGCAATGTTTTCATTGAGCAATTTCTCCCTTACAACATAGGCAATAATGCTACACAAACCTATGAAACATAACCTGGCATTGTGAAAGCAGAAGATAATCATTAAAGTTCAGACACAAAAATATAACAAGTACAAACTAGATGTAGTTCAGTTCAAACAATATAATCCTGTTGTGCATGTATCCTACAATACCAACCATACCAATAGGAAGAGCAGACACTGCATTCCTCAGGCAGCTGGTTCTGATAGTCAAGAAATGGAAGCAAATTCTGTTATGCTTTTATGACAGGAAGGAGGGGAAAATATTTGTGATCTGTTTTGATAGTAAGCAAATTCCCAGCTTTTCAATACAAGAATTTTGGTGTGCCAGATGTGACAACCGTATTAGTTTCTATATATCATTCCTACTTAGGCTAGGTTTGCAAATCATTGTAGTCTATTTCTGAGGATTGTAAAGACTGTTAGAAGTGGTGAGCATTCATTAGTTTGCTACAGTCCGCAATCTAAACATATCTGAAAGGCAGCAGATTGAGGAAGAATGGCTTCTAAAGGAAATTACAGGACACCCACAAATCTTTTTAAAAGAGTACAACTGTGATGGGCAACGGCCACAACATAGTAAGTCTAAAATGCAGGCCATATGAACTCCCACAACTTAAGGTGTAAATATATTGGGAGGGGGGAGGGTTGTTACATAGATTTTTGATCAAAATAAATGAGGCCTTGGAGCTCTTGAGCAATATAACAGGGAAAAATTAATTTGGATAATATGGTAATTAAATTACTTGAAGCACAACTAGAAAGAAACTCAAGATCACCACAGGTTTTATACTTCATTTATTCATCCCTTTGGCAGTAAACATCCAATGTATAAACTCTTCTGAAACAGAGCAATTAGAATCATTGTTTTGGGAATCTGCAGCTATCAATGGAAGTTGAAAGGTAAGTATTTCCTCCTACAATTTTCATACTCAAGAAAAGCACATAACACAATATTGCAATAATCTGAAACATATGCTAATAATCCCAAAACAAGTAAACTTTGTCGCCTGGAATTTGTCATTTGAGCCAAGGGTATATGAAAACTTGCAGCACACTGAGTTCATTGTTCTACTTCCCTATAAGAATTAGCAGAAACTTTTCAAAGTTGATTTTCTACCTGAAAATGCTGGGCTCTTTAACATTCAAAACAAAAGTTTTAGCATTCCTTGTTCCTTTTTTTCATTTTCATTGAAGTTACTGTCATAGTTGCATTTAACACTATTGCAAGTTCTGAACTACATTGTGCAAAGCAGGCACCCAATACCAGTCAGCTTGAAAGATTTCAAGCAGGGATGCCAGAATTTAAGAGTGACTAGGAAATTATTCTATACTGCTTTGTGAGCAATATCCAAATAACTGAATTTAATTACCTCTTAATCCTCCTCATAATATAGTATCCCACAAGGAGAAGGAAATAATGTATCAAATCCCCAAAGTATCTAATCCAGCAGCACTTTCTGCAAGTAGGAAAAATACAATTATTCTTAAAGCCTCTGAAGTTAGAGTCAATAGCTAGCTGGCTGCCCATTGTTATTTCCATGGTACACAGTCAGAGGCCAAAATCAGAAGTTGTTCCCTGCTGAATTCTTCCAAGGAAAGTCACCTTTCACCAAGCATCCCCCCCCCCCGTCAACATATCTAGCAATATAAGATTAATTCTTAGAAACACAGGATTAATAAAGCAATTAATCTAATATCAACTGGATTTCAATAGAGAGAAATATTTATGTTACAATCTTCTGGAAGCACTCAAAATGATTGAAAATCTATATGAAGTGGCAGATGAAACAAGATAATGTCAGAAACTGTACTCCTTAATAATCTTACTATGAGTTGTATAATGTTCAAAATCTAAATCTGTTGAAAAAATGCAAATGAAAAAACGCTGGTCATAATTATTGAAACTTGCGAGTTTCAATTCTAGGTAAAAGCTAATATTATAAGTAAACCAGGGAAACAACACATCCATATATTTGCATCTTGTTGCAAATATATAATTTTAAGTCAAAATTATTTTTTTAATCTAGCCTGAGAGTGCTCAAAGGAGCATGATGATGATACCTCTGAGGAACCGGACATTTAACTAAGAGTTCTGAAAGAAAGGGGGTGTATTGAGCCTAAGAAAACACATTCTTTCTTCTTATTTACAATCTTGATCCTCAAAATACTGCACTAAAATTTTGGTGATAGAGATATTGCGATGGATTAATGATTAGCCTCACACTTACTAAAAAACTCATCTATGTTTGTTATACAGAATCACAATAAACTGAATAAAAGTTTAGACTCAATCAGAATAGCAATTTTAAACTGTGCTTGAAAGTATCTTATTCTGAATTTGTGGAGTAATATAAGAGGCATAAAATTTCTCAGTGTAAGAGCCAACATGAAATATATTCCCCTTCTTGTAATTCTCTTTACCCCAGCCCACTATTTATATTAAAATTTCAATTAAAATTGCCTCTGTTAAGTTACAGATGCATTGATCGGTTGGTTGGATGCTTTTAAAACTCACTTTTCAGAAGTTCTGTAACTTAGACCACCTGAAATTCCATCAAATTTCCAGGTCTTCTGATATCAACTATTTCCCACATTCTTCCTAATCGTAAAAAAGTCTTTGTTAAAAAAAAAAAGTTCTCTTTTCCATTTTAATTATGTTTTTGTTGTAACATAATGGTTTGATGCAAACTGGCCTAAGAAAATGGGGAGCCTAAAAATAAATTAGCTTCTATCTTTTTTGATGGATCGGTTGTAAAACAATAAACTATACATAAATATTGACTTCATAGCACTCTTTGGCAGGTAAAAACACAGATAGCTTTTGGTGCATGTGAGCTTTTTCATAGATTTTTGATGATACATATACAGTTCACAAGTGGCTTTGTCAGTATGGGGCATTCATGCCACATATAAAATTTTGTCTAGCCTTTTTGCAGTCAAGAAATAAGAAACCACTGAGATAAACACAAATGCCCATCAATGATGTATTTTGGGAATATATCATTGTATTTGAGATATAAGAATGGGCTTTATTTCCAAGAAATAAGCTTATTTTTTTCTGGAAAAGGTAATGTATTTATGGTAGTTTAAAAACAAACCACACAACACTTAATACTACAAACACTTTTTAAATTACTTCTTGAAGGATGGCTCTCTGGATCAGTCCTGAAGCAGCTGTCTTATTAACTGCTATCCTGGTTGACAATCCATGTCTTCATGGTTGTTAGGGTGAATGGGGTGATTTTCAGCAGAGGTTCTTAACCATTCTATTAATTTGCTTAGACAGTTTTCTCCTACAGCAGCTTAATGTTTTCCAGAGATATTACAGCTTCTATTAGCTCCTGCCCAGAAGTTTCATAATCTGCAATATGACTTCCCTAAACATGTAATAAACCATGTTAGATCAGAAGAAAAAGCACCAATTTATTGGCTCTAACCTCACCATTTATACCAGCAATCTTCCACTCAGAAGGAAAAAGTCTTCAAAACCTGATTAAATCAGAGAAGTAATCTACTTTTTGCATTTAGAAGTACAGTACCCTGTTATCAATCTAAAGAAATTCACTTTAGTTTCTGATCTTGTTTATATCTATATACACAGAATTATCTGTGCATGAGCAAAACTATTTATAAAATTACTTTTACAAAACAAAATGAATAGAGGGAAGCATTAAAAAAACTGAACAGGAAAGAAACATTAAAGTTGTACAAAATTCAGTCTGCTAAAAGTTTTTTCCTGCCCCTCATAACGTTCAAAAATAAAATCTATCCGGAATAACAAGCTTTCCTAAAATTTATTCTTACCTGAGATCTGGCAGCAATTTGAAACATAGGTTAGACAAGTATAAGCTTTCTCAAAGCTGTTGTATCTTTAGCGCGGAAAGAGTAACACCCAAGAGGCTTTTCACCTCCTCTGAATAAGCTGCCAAAGCTAAAAAGCAAAAAAACAGGGCGGACGGGAGCGAGAAACGGAAATATATTCACTTTAAGCAACGCTACCTGTGGAAATAGGGTGGAGCCTCCTGAGCTCGTCCCATTTCGGTTCCTAGGGGGTCTTCAGAAGGGGCAGAGAATCGTTTCCATTGATTGACAGTTGTTTTGACCAAATGAAATCGTTAGAGCGAACAGTATTTGCATGCGCTTTCCTGGGCGGCGGGGTGTTTCCATGATGTCAGTAAGCAGCGTTTCTAGGGCAGGTGGCAAGGGGCGATATGATGCGGGCGGGCAGATACCCACTGGGAACAAATCAAAGAACCTGTCAACCTGCCGGCGGGATAAGACTTCTGTGTGCAAGGATGATTTACCCTAACTGCGCTGCCTTTTCCAAAGTTAAGAAGAAAAGATGCTTAGCCTGAAATGTAGGTGGGTTTAAATTTAAGTCCAAAGAGACCCAGATATTTTAAATATAGAAAAGGTTGCGCTTTGTGCAAACTCAAAATTTTAGTTCCCTTCTCCTCTTTTTAATCATATGATCTAATTATAAATTACTTTCCATTATTTCTTGAGCTTTACACCACAAACACATGCAAACTCGTGCTTTTAATGTAAAACAACGGTCAGGTTTTAAGAAACACGACTTTCCAGAATTCCTCACGCTCGCCCGGGGTCCTTCCCGAACGGCATCCAAGGTATTTATTACAAGGAAGGAATACCAGCGCCACTAAACAGCAATCGTCCCCGGGCAAGAGGCAATGTTTAAAAAATGAATGCGTTACCGTGGAAGAATATTTGCAACGGAGAAAAACTTAAAAGGATCGTAACCAAGCTGGAGGAAAAAACAACCCCTTCCTTCGCTTCCATACCCCATCAAGGAAACTGTATTATGTGACGATTCAAGCATGGCTAATTAGACCAAAATAGCATTTCGCTACCTTAAAACCATTTCGCAGGCAAACCGAGGGAAAGAAGAGAAATGCAAGAAAGATTTCAGGAGATGTACCTTATTTTTTTAATTAAGAAGCAGGAAACAGCCCCAGACATGCTCGGATCGCTTCGGGCTCATTTCAAAGTTCTGAATACTTGCTTCGGTCTTCCCGTCTCTTTCTATGGATTCTCAATGCAGTAACAAAAGGAAGGTTCCGTCAACACCGCCCAGATTCTGCTAAGGCTGCGGTTACTATTGGCTATTCTCAAAGAGGCGGGGTTTCGCCTTGCTTTCTTCCAGTAATCGCATCAATTATTTGGCACGCCATTCGACTTTTCTTGGCTAGCGAAACGAGATCTGAGTAGTCAGAATTCCTCTGGCGATTCTTTACTCCTCCGCGGAACTACGGAGCGTAATGCATGGTTCTTGGCTATTAGAAAATTGTTTTGATTTTGATTACCGGCGTTTTTGCCCAACCCATAGAAAACAGAATGCTTATGGAAATTTTAGAGTTTGCACATATAATTCAAGGTAGCAAACATACTTCATACTCCTCCCACCTACAACCCTGTAAGGTAGGTTGGCTGAGCAACAGGGACCGGCCCAAAATCACGTGGTTAGCTTTCATGCCTAAGGGATGTAGAGATGTTCTCGGAGTTTCAGACATGTGATGTGTAAAAAACATTTTAAAAAATCCTTTTATAGATTACTGCTCCAATGCCTTTGTTCCCAGTCATTGTCTTCCTACATTCACCCCAGACAGGTGGATAATGATTTTGTACTTCTGGAGGCTTCCCCTAGATACTGATTGAACCTGAGAGAAAATATTTCTTTAAATATCAATTGTGAAGACGTATTAAGACAAATTACTAATGAATTAGGGAGAAGATGAAACAACATTGTGAGGACCTGGCAGAAACATATTGCCATGATGCATTTGTGCAATAGCTGAAAAAAATGGGTAAGAGGAAAATGCCACTGTCTAAATATTGAAAGTACCAGTTGGGTGTAGCAGTTAAGGTATCATAATAAACTGGGACAATTGTTTCTAGACCTACTTTAGATAGAAAATCAGCAGGATGGCCTTGGACTAGTGAGTCTGTCAGCTCTAGCAAATTCAATGATGATAGCAAATACTTCCAAAAAATCTTATCAAGAAAATTGTGGTGATTAGTCCAGACAGTTTCCAGGAGTTAACATTTATTTAAGGGGATCAAACAAAAATAAAATAAATATTAATTGAATCTATATCTCTGTATCTCCCTAACTCTCTTTGTCTCTCAAAACCCTTGCTTTTCTTTCTCTTCTTGATGGATGCAACAAAAAAGCTGGTCTCTTCCTAGTTTAGGATAAGTCTAAAAATTGGTTTTATATATATTATTTTTTAATACACAAACACCTTAAAATCATCTTCCATTACAATTGTAGAAAGTGTGTCAATTGGTTACAAAGAACTTCGTGCATCCCTTCCAGAGTCATCATCTATGATTCATATCAAGTTACATATTTTACATCACAGTTACATATATTGCTATCATCATACCTCATCCTTCATATAACTATAGTTGTTTTAACGTCTCTTTATAACAAACATTCCAAAATTTAAAATAAAACCACATAGTGGCATTCCCTTATCTATTTTCAATATATCCAGACACATTGTACCTTTATAACACATTCAAAATAAAAATTAATTATGTTTAATAACAACATTTTAGATCCCTTTTCTTAATCATTTACAATTTATATCAGATTTCTCTTTTAGCATATCAATACAAATTATTACATTATTATCATTATCAGTCATTTATTTAACAATAGTTTGACTAAGTTTAACTTGCTTTTCCCCCTTTTTTCACCATTTAAAATTTATCAAACCAATACATACATTGTTATCATTATCAATTATTTACCTAATTTTATCCATTATCACTACATTTTTAACATAATGCTCTAATTTTAACTAAATTTAACTAGTGTTTTATTGATTTTTGTATCTCAACCTGTGTCTTTCCAGTAATAGTGTAATCCTATTTCTTTTGCCATTTGTGGAATTAGTCTTCTGGTTATTTCCTTAATCGAATTTGTTTGGACTTCTCTTCCCAACTTGTTGCTTGTTACATATCTTGTAAAATCTCAATACTGTTCATCAGCTTCTTTAATCAGCTTATCTTTGGTTACCAGTAGTGTTTTTGTCAATGTTTCTCTCCTTAAGTCCATCAATTCTTCTTTCTTCTTCTTCTATACCTTGAAATCTGAAGTAAAGCACCTTTCCATCTATCTTCCCTTTCCTTGTTCCACTCCTTCCATCTCCAACCACATTCAGTTCACTGTCAATATCCACGGTTATCTTACCTCTTTGTTCATTTTTCCCTTGGGTTTTTAGGACTCAAGCCTCCACTTTTTCCATTTGCTGGATATCTTCCATTTTTCCATCAGGTTTTACCACATTAAAATTTATATTTTCAATATTTTTCCCATCTCTTCTCAATTCTCTCTGTTGTTTCTAATAATTTTTGAATTCCAAACATAATCTGTTGTAATGTTATGGTTTCTTTTTGATGTAGTGCCATCCTTCCAATTGCTAAAAACACTGTCACTAGTTTAAAAACTAATCTTTGTTTTCACTTCTTTCCAGCTACCAACAAGCATCCAGAGAGCACCTGCGTAAACAACCCATGCTCTTCTCTATAAACAAGCTGAAGCCTTTGAATTTCAAGGTCAAAATGATCAAAGGGAAAAAAGAAAAAGAAATGTTTCCAGGTCTCAACCTCCAAGTGGCAGTGTAACTTCTTTTCCCTCTAAGAATTACTACCCTCTTTATATTCCTTTTATATATTCTTTATGTTTCAGGTTAGAAGAGAAAAAATTCTTAAATGAAACAAAAAAAAATCCATCCCAACCAGTATTGTAGAAATAAAGGAAAAGATTTAACCCATAGGTAAAAAAAGAAATAGAAGAAGAAAATCCAATACTTTCACTTTAAAAAGTAAAAAAAATTCAAAAAACTTCCATCGATAGAAAAAAATAAAAAGATAACACACTGTTCAATAATACTTAGATTCACTGCTTATTTTCTTTTCTTTACCAGTTTAATTTAACTTCAATCTTTTTTGGGCAGTCTTTTATTAAAATAAATTTTCCTCACCAGATGGACACACTTTCTCTTTCCCCTTTCCTCCCATTGCGGAGCTGTCCCGACTTCAGCAACTTGAGACTGTGCTTTTTGTCGCCAGCAAGAAGAGATTCTATTGGATCAATCAGGGACTTTGTGATGTCCCTGTGATCAGCAAGACATACTCTTCCCTGTCACCATCTCTTCGGGATGGTTTAGGTCCGAATGGACCATCTAGCGGCAAAAGTGTTGGCTGCGATCTCGGAGCTCTGAGGTCGCACATCATTCTTTTGTGACATCAGCTCCTTTCTCCTAAAAATTGGTTTTGAAAGTTGCTGTGAAAGGCTCAGTTTTTAGTCTTCCATTCCAAAATGATATTATTTATTTGTGGTCCAAACTCCTTAAAATGATAATCATATCCATAGCTCATATTTAAAAAATAAAGCAAAATATGACTTCAATTAAGTTGTAAAACTCTTTGCCTTCATAGCTATTTATTAACACCTTTGAAGATGCTGCATTGCCCTTGGATGACCTTGGCTGATATTGAAAAAATAGGTAGAAAAACTAAGAAGGGTCAGATCTAACTAGTAGATCAGTGTTTTCAAACACTGGTAACTACAAGATATGTGGACTTCATGATGTGTTTTGCAATGCAGGTCTTAGCAGTCCTTTACTATTCACCCTTTGCTTAAGGTTGATGGTAATAGAAGCCCAAATCCTACATGGGAGGTGAACAAAGCTACAGTTTAAACTACAAACCCAGCTGTGAAATTGTGCTTTCCATTCAAGTTGAAATACATTCCTTCTCTGATGGAGATAGGAATGAAGTTGGTTGAAAGTTACTTTTTTGAAAATTCTACTTTTCTAACTTATTCAAACTTCTATGACAAAAGGACAGTCAGTTTTTATTTGAGGGAGAAAAGGACTGAATGGGAAAGTGGATTGCAGATACTAATACAACTCCTATTGTGCATCTGTTTATACCCTTCAATTAGTCCAAACAGTATATTAGAGCAGAATAATTTTTGTATTATGGTACTTCAAATCCATGATCTTAAAAAAAAAGTGTTAAAAGATCTTGAACCCATGACTATTGTGGAATTAAAATTTCAAGGATATTCAGATTACTTTTATTCACAAATTGTGGCGGCTGCAAGAGCCCCCTAATCACATGTTTTGTGACTTCTGATACTGTCAATGGGTAACAGGCAGAAAGTCAGAAGTCTCTCCCACTCCAAAGGGTGGTATTCAGCAGGTTCTGACCAGTTCTGGAGAACCGGTAGCGGAAATTTTGAGTAGTTTGGAGTACCGGTAAATACAACATCTGACTAGCCCTGCCTCCTACTGGTGATTTTACAGTATCCTTCGCCTGCTACGCCTACCAAGCCATGTCCACTAAGCCATGCCCACAGAACTGGTAGTAAAAATTTTTACTAGTTAAGCTAGTTAAACATAAATTTGATAGCATAGCAAATAATACACAGCTAGTTCAAAAATCAAATTCAAAGAGGGTTTTTCAGCAGTTTGATGGTGTCACAGGATTTAATTCTAGGCCTTGTGCTGTTCCACTTTATCCACCTTTATATCTGGATAAAAAAGAAGAAGAAATGCTGTTCAAATTTGCATTATTGAATGATCATTCACAGTTGACTCAAAATTGGGTGGACAAGTAAAGGTTAAGGCATCAAGCTAGAAACTGAGATACCACCTTAGGCACAAAGCCAACTGGGTGACTTAGGCCAATCACTTTCAATCCTAAGAAGCAACCAATAGAAAGCAAGAAAAGAAAAACATGAACAAAACATCAAAAATAATGTTCTGTACTGTACAAGAGAGAAAGTCATGGAATAATGAATTAAACAGACTCAGAATTCTAGCTCTGCCTTAGGCAGAGCCTTAGGCATGAAAGTTGGGAGTGTCACCTTGGATTATAGCCAGTCTGTCAGGCCTGCAGTTATATTCCTTTTAGGATCTTTGGCCTGCCACACACACTATTATTTTACTATGCTGTTACAATAGTGGGGTAACTGGGAGGGGGAATAGTAAAGAGTAGAATTGAAGAATGTGTTGTTGTCGTAATAAAACATTCATTTCCAGAAGCCCAAGGTCATCTTTGTCTCTCTCTGCACCTGACCGGAACTAGATGGGTGGAAATGCCAGCATGACAGAGGAACATTGGACCATGTGATGGATTTGTGGGTATGGGGGTAAGGTTTTGAATTTTCAACTGGGTGGAAACCCGAAAGCTTTCAGATTCGGGTTTCCACAGTTTGTACCAACATGTCTCTCTTATTAAATTGGAAGTTTGATGAAAGCTATACTTTGAACTCTGATTTAATTCTGGATGATATTTGGAATGCTGACACAGTCTCTCCCAGCTACCTATCACACACAATTGTATTGAAAAAAATAGGAAGTGGAAGAAACGTAGTTATAAGTTACTTATAAAAATAATGAAGTTGAAATAGAAATAAATAAATGAACAAACTTCTGATTGAACGTTAGTTAAACTTTTCCTAACAGAAAGAACAGATTGATGATGAAAATTATTTTCCAGAGAGGTGGTGGGGTTCCTTTGCACTAAATATACTGATAATCAAAGAGAGATAGACAGAGGTGTTTCGATTTCAGTTTGGGTGGGGGTGTCTGAAGGGCATGATCCAAAAAGTCAGAATGGTGGATGGATGGGACAATGCAATCAAAGCTTAGCCTATTGTTATGTGTGTTGCACACACAATCCACACGATAAAATGGTTAGAACTTTGATACTACCATCCTGATGACTTTTTAAATAACATTCTTCAAATATCCCTGAATTGCCAACAGTAGCTAAAAATTCTTATGTCAGAAAAGTCACTGAAAAAATTTATCTACAGTTGGTACTTTTATACCAATATGATATAAAATATAAAGAATTGAAATATGTCATGTGGAATAGATGATTGTCAAAATTAAATAATAGTTTTTTTTCTTTTTGTGGGAGAAAATGGACACTATATTATAGTGTTAATCTAAGAATTGAACATGTTTCTTATATCCTTGCAAGAAGTAGTCATTCTTGCATATATGTTAATTTTCCTTTCTTTTTCTTCATATGTTTCTGCACCTCTATTTTTATCTTTTTTTTTCCTCTTCATCTTTCCTTCTGAGTGTGAATTTATGTTATTTTTAAGTGTACATTTTATAAAATTTAATAAAATTAATATGAAATGGGATACCCCTGAATTTCAGCCTTAAGCATAGGCTGGGCTTCATCTAAATAACTCCCTTAACATAACTCTATGATTATGCAGCAACTTAAAAAATCAAATTCTACATTCAGTTTCAACTTTTTAAATCCTTAATTATTTGGTTTTGGTTATATTAAGGCCTCCTTTCCTTTACTAATTGTTTTTATATTACAGCATATGCTTATGTTTTATAAGGTATGTAAAGAGGCCTATATCTTTTATGTAAAAGATACATTACAGAATATATAAAAAGATGTCTTTGACACTCCTTAGACTTCTTGGTCTGCAATAAGTAAACATAAAATTATTTCTTTTTTTTTAATATACCATATGTTTTATTTGTAGTTTTCCTTTAACAGCCATACATATTTTGTGGATAATGTATTGACTGGGTCAATATACTTTTTACACAATGCTAACATTAATAATACAATTAAATATACATAATCCTAATCTTCCAACTTCTAACCTTAACATGTACATTATAATTATAATAAATTCTTTTATAAATAAAATTATTTCTGTCTGTTTTGCCTCCATCTTTTTTGTTCCTCTCTGTATTTCAAACAATAAATTAATAATTATAAGTTATAAATAGAATATTTGATGTCCAAACCAAACTGTTTCACCTAGCAGTTTAAAATATATTTTTGGAAGCTGTTTTCAATAACATCTGTTAATGTGCCATATTTTTAGGTCATAGTGATAAAATGGTATGGAAAAATATATGTGGAAAACATGTTTCCTGAAAAAAATAGTGCTCAGAACATGAGTTGAGTGCAAACCTAATCATAGTTTTTACTCCAAAGTGCTGAAGATGAGTGGGATGGTTGATGAACAACAGGGACACAAGAACAGTCAAGTGGGCTGGCTTAATTATTGCTAATTTCACGGCATTTTCACAGTGTCTTTTTATAGCTTTGCTTGGGGAGATGGAATTTCACTGCAGCAAATGGACTCTGACCTAAGCCACAAAACAAAAGCTAAAAAAAAAAACTTCTTAAATAAGAGCAGCTCATTCAGTCACCTATGTGTGAGTTGGGTAACTATATAAATTTGTTAAATAAGTAAATAAACAAAGTACAGCATTTCTAACCATGCAGAACTAAAAATGTTCAACTAGCAATACAAATAAATTAAGCTTCAATACAGAGTTTAATCAAAATAGAAATAGATATCCTGCTCCAAATTCAGAATTGGTGTCAAATTGGACCATAGATTCTTGTGGGAGAGTATGGGGTTATTGCAAGAAGTCTATGCCCACCAACTAATCTATATCTCCCTCACTTCAAATAGAGGGAACATTCTTAATAGGGCTTAATAGGGCTCTCAAGATGTTCTCACCAGCTGGGCAAATGATGCCTGATGCAATCTGATACTAAACTGTATAGAACTTAACAGATCATCACCAGGTTTGGGCCTGGAAACTCACCCAATCAAAGGTCGTCCCCTATAGTATCATGTGTATCAATAGGAGGCTGTCAATCCAGATGTGTGATCTTCACAAAATGAAGACAGTTATAGTATAGTGATATAAATAAAATGGACAGTAGTCTTCAAAGTCTATAACCAATTTCAAGCGGCTCCTTTTTATGAGAAAAAGGAAGGCTGGAAGATTTGGAGAAATATAGTGATAGAAGAGTTGCTTAGCCATTCTGCTTCTGACCATTTTGATTTTGGTTTTGTGTGGGTTAGTTTCTTTGAGGTTTCCTTCCTTCCTTCCTTCCTTCCTTCTTTCTTTTTCTTTCTTTCTGAAAAATGATCATTTAAATGGTGAGATTTTACCAACCAGGCTTAGTTGTTATAGAACACTATAAGAAAGAGATTCAAAGTAGGTTTTGATATGATAGATATATTGTTAAAGAGGGTGAGGGACTAAAAGTAGATTGAAAAAACACCACCCTCTTCTAATCCTTAGGGGTGTTGAAGAAAATTCTTTAGTTTGCATACAGTGTCTGGGGAGGGACATAGGTGCACCCCTTTCCAGATAAGCAAGTGACAATAGACAATGCCCAGCTAGATGAAGGAATAGTCTGGTTTTACACACTTTGTATGAATTCTGTGGCTCAATTTAGATCTTTTAATGACTATAGTTTACTGTGTGAATTTCACAAGTCAGCCAGACAAGAATTACCAGGGCTCCATGGACAGCCAGGCCTGGGAGCACAATTAGATCTTCAGAGATATAAATAACATTTGAAAGGTGAAAGCCGTGTGTACCTTGGGGTAATATTGCAGAGGATGACACTATGACAGAGAAGATATACTTCTTTGGTTCTTATAAATGACAATCTTTAACTGATGACACTCTGAGCGCACCACCTCCTCTGTTTGATCATATCTGAAAGGCAGAAATTATTAGATACAACAATTCCTTCAAAAACCCAGACCCTGTCCCATGAAGGACTTTATAAGGTGACAACCAACAACATAAATTGCAATTGAAAGCCAACTGGTAACAGTACAGCTCGTCAAGCAAAGTTTACATGATGGGCGTGAAATGCCAACTACAGCTTGCACTGATGCAATTGGAATGATTGTGGCTTCTATATGGTTTTTAATGACAATCCATGTAGAGTGTCTTATCAGTGTGCGAATGACCAGCTAAATAGACCTCTTTGTTGGTCAGTTAAACAATGGAATTGGTGAATTAGATGAACCTGTGGGCAAATGTCCTCCTGCCTATAGCTTTCTGTCACACTTCAGCAGTTTCTGAAAATCAAGGAGGATCCTCTTGAATGGGGAAATGCAATCCCAAAGAGCCAAGGTGGCGCAGTGGTTAAATGCAGCACTGCAGGCTACTGCTAGATCAGCAGGTCAGCGGTTCAAATCCCACCGGCTCAGGGTTGACTCAGCCTTCCATCCTTCCGAGGTGGGTAAAATGAGGACCCAGATTGTTGGGGGCAATATGCTGACTCTCTGTAAACCGCTTAGAGAGGCCTGAAAGGCCTATGAAGCGGTATATAAGTCTACTGCTATTTCCAGGTCAACAATTTAAAACCACCCCAAATTTAGAAATCCAAAACAGTTCCAGTCCTGCTCAATGTAATCAGAATTAAGCCTGAGACTTTTCCTTCCTATTCAGACCTAAACAGTTTGCAGACAATGGAGCAGGACATTTTCACCTTCGCAGTCAGGAATGAGATATACAATTAC
Organism: Thamnophis elegans; assembly: GCF_009769535.1. Classification (NCBI taxonomy): domain Eukaryota; kingdom Metazoa; phylum Chordata; class Lepidosauria; order Squamata; family Natricidae; genus Thamnophis; species Thamnophis elegans. The sequence goes on from NC_045558.1 coordinate 41,155,314, forward strand.
ATATCACCAGCATATTGATGATTCCAAATGGATAGATGATTTCTCTCAATTCCTTTCATTGTTGCAATAGTGGAATACCAAAATTAGGATGGGAGAGCTTCTTAGGATTAAATTACTATAATACTTTGAAATTGTAGAATATTTAGAGTTATACGTGAAATTTTTGTTGGCATGTTTACCAAGTATCATATCTTACACTGTAATGTTACACTGCAAATTACAAAAAACATCAACAACATAACTTGAAAGTAGACCTTACATCTTACATCAAATCCTTTATTTCCTTTTCAGAAATATTCACCTATAGTCAGAAAAACAGAAGCAGATATGTTTTCTCCGTGGCATTTCCATCTGGATATGCCATTAGGAATAAGATTGTAAGTGCTAGAATCTAAGAGATTCAATTTGATACTCTTAACAAGAAGAGGGCAGAGGGACCTTACAACATATTTCTGCTACTAACACAGCGGGGAGGAAAACAAAGAAGCTAAGAGAGAGTGAAAGCTAATCCACACTGAAACCTATTCCTCTTCAAATAACACTTATTAACAAAGGATTAGGCTGTCCACTAACCAGAACTGAAGAGTTGAATTTGTACTTCTGGCAGCATTATCAACCCGCTCTGATGTCTCACTGAAAGACATTATTGAATAACATCTCGAGAAAATATCATATTTGTGCACATGCTTTACCTGAAAATGAGATTCACAGAACAGCCTGTCCTGTTAATTATGATGATGCTTATGTCAAGAATGGAGGCAGTTTCTTTATCTACCTCCTTTCTTCCTCTTTCCCCCTTTCAAGAAAACAACATAATAGAGCAATAATGCAACAGCTGGAAAGAAGAAGTCATTTATGAACAAGAAATACTGGCTGCTTAGAAAAAAAATTGAAAGTTAATTTTTTCAGCTATATGATTATTTCTTACCAAATTTTTCTTCTCACTCCATACTAAAACAACAGCCATCAAATAAATAATAGAAGTAGAACAAAGGACAAAGCAAAATTAATAAGGAGAATTTGGTTAAGTTTTAGAGGCTATACATAGACAGAAGTTGGTAGAAGAAACATTACAACTTGGGCTAATCATTAATTTAAAACTAGCAAGGACATAAAAGGACAAAGAGGAGAAATAAAGTACCTATTTTCAGCGTGGGAGGAAGGTAATAGGGAATTGTTCCAACACCGGAACCAATGTTCCATAGTAATAGTCAATGTATTATTGCTAGTTCAGAATGGATTTAATGAATATATAGCAGTAAAGAGCTCCCCCCCTTCCCTCGTGGAATACAGTGATCTAGCAGAGAAGAAGACAAATAAAAAAGCATTATAAGCTTTTATTGTTTTTTGTTTTGTTTTTTTGCATTCCCTAGAGCTCCCTTATACCACATACTGAAATCCAATATTTTACAGGCAAAAATCAGTGGGACAGTTTTTGACTATTTTTAGATGGTATCCTACTACAATTTGACCCTGTGACACTATTTCCTGAAATGGGAGAGGGGAATCCAACCTCACCCTATCCTTCAGTCTTTGGAAAACACCATTCCCGTGAGTTACTAATCTACTATTCCAGGTCTATGCAAAAAAATAATAATTTAGCCACTCCCCATGATGATTTCTGGGTTCTGAAACTTTATTTGGTATAGATTAAGTGCTGCATGCTAGTATCCACTCAGCATATGGACCAGTTAATTAATTCAACTTTCCCCACTGATGGTCTTATTATGTGGTTTTCAAGTCTCATAAATCTTTTGAATTAATCAATTCGCATTATTCACAGTCAATTCTGCCTGGTATATAGTCCAAAAGAACTGAAAGGTACCAGAAAGATTTCATCTTTCTTTCCTTCTTTCCTTCCTTCCTTCTTTCTTTCTTTCTTTCTTTCTTTCTTTCTTTCTTTCTTTCTTTCTTTCTTTCTTTCTTTCTTCCTTCCTTCCTTTCTTTTTCTTTCATTCATTCATTCATTCATACACACACACAGTATATATTACAGGAACACAAGACTGTGTAGCTAGTGTTTCTTTCTCCCACTTCGTGTTTTTGATGTTTTCTGGTGTTATTTCCAAAACAGAACAACAATTTCAATAATCAGATAATTCAACAATCATCTTTCACAAGTCATTGTGAAAACAACTTCAGCAAATAGCTAGATTTCTGGCACTTTGTCACTTTCTCCCTAGGAAGAACATTGGCATAATCAACACTGAAATGATTTATAATGGTAAAAATATACACCATACATACAGTTCTCATGATAAATGTTCCTTTAAAAAAAACTGAACTAAATATGCTAAACATTTTGGGATTCCTTCTAAAACTGAAAATTCCTGACTGGTCTTTGAGATATATAGAATCCATCTGGGAATTATGGTGTGAACTGGTAGAGTTTATTACTGTACTTCAATTATGAATAATTTCTTCTGTTGGACTTGGCTTATTTTGGATCTCCCCAAGCTACACACCTGCTTATTGATGCTACACGTTTTCTGCATTTATTTTTTACTTTTCATTGCCATTTCTTCATACCATTTATCATCTCTTTGTCCCTCTTTTGTACTAAGTAAGGTGAATACTTTCTGAAATTCCATGTAGCTGATTCATGAAAGCTTTGCTGTCGTGATAAATGGCTTGCCTTCAGAAGTTGCGAGTGCTCCATCACTGGAGATATTTAATAAGAGATTTGATAGCCATTTGTCCAGTCTTCTGCTTGACCAGGGGGTTGCACTATATAAGCCTTCCAATGTCCCTTCCAACTCTGATATTCTGTTATTCTTTAACACTCTAAAACATACTGAAGTGCCTTCATGATGAAGTAGTATTTTGTCAAATGTTTTGTATTAGACAAACACTTCACAGAAACAATTTTCATCATATATATTTTTTAAAAATTAATACTCATGATTCCATAATTTCCAATATGGCCAAAGGACATGAATGCAAAATGTTTGCAGTAGTAATATATAACCTAAATCTCTAGAAATGTATCTGTGTCCAAACTGTAGTTTAACTTGATGGAAGAAAAATTACTTAAACATAGGTAGATAATATAAATCATATAATATGCATCATTTAAATATGTTTTAAATGAAACCAAATTCAGCTGTCCCTGACTATTGGGGAGCAATGTTACTTCTTCACACACATCTTTAATGCAAAGTACTTCCCCACTGCAGAAAACTTTGCACAGGATTTATGACTTTACTAACCTGATGTTATGAAGCTTAGTTAAGTCATATCTGAATCAGATATGACACTGACCATACAGAAGAATATTGTTCATCCTGATCTGTCTTCACTAATAATTTGCCACTGTTCTAGAGACATACCTGATCTCTTCTGTCAGGGATCAATAGTTCCATCCGTCCCTGATCAATTGACTTTCCTTTAACCTTGCCAAGCATTTTTTTTCTTTTAGTTTGCATCACATGCCTGAATTATATGAGTTCTGCTTGCTAATGATCACCTCAAGGGAACAGTCAATCTTTATTTCTTCCAGTACCAACTGCTTGATAGTGTTTGAAGTCTATAATGTAACTGTTGCCAAAACTATAATTCAAAGAATTTTCTTCTTTGCCTCATTTTTTTTCCCTAAGGGAGCAGCTTTCACTGGCATATATTACTGCTGGAAAAACCATTTCTTTTATCTGTTGCAATCTCTGCCTTAATTGGTTTATACTAGATTTTCCTTAAATAAAATATTTAAGTTATTTTCTATCATAGTGTCCTGGTACATATTGACCACAACATTTAAAATGCTACAAATGGATTCAAATGTACTTTCTAAAGGATTATGATCGATCTCATTTCACCTTTAACAGGACATAATTATATTCACTATTTTCACTGTACATTGTAGTTTAGAAGATCATTATGTGACCATTTTGAAGACCATTTTATTCTTTTTCTTTCCTCCCTCCCTCCCGCTTTTCTGCTTCATTGTCGAGATTGACTCCCAGTTTATTTTTTTTATATAAGAAATCTATTACTTCAGAGGATACAAAACAAAACAATTTGAGTTTTTGATTGAAACCCTGTACAGGAGAAGGATTTCCCTCTTTCACCTCAGACTCCTTTCACAGCAGGAAAAATATATATTTTTTGAATTGCCAAATGGAAGCTTTTACATAAGAAAAGGCTAGAAAATTTCATAGCAACATAGAAACAATCTAAAGAAATTGGGTATTTGTGCATTTAGTCCTTTTTCTAGTTAGACAATATAGAACCTTGCTTAAATATTTTTCTATGAGAGTTATTTTGCAGAAATTTACCAAATAACAAGCAGTTCTAAACAAGCTGTTAAGTTATAAGTAAGATTGGGCGTGGTTGATTTATTTCTAAACCTAAGCAAAAATTATATTTCCAAATTCTCCATTGAGTATGGGGCCAAAAAAAAGAGATTATTTTTGCAGGTTTTCTCCAGAAAAATAGGAACTTCTCCAGCAATTTCCACAACATATTTTCTCTCCTGTAATTTAATGAGAAATTATTTTAAAATGCAGGACCATTTTATTTGCTATCACTAGTTCATTAGTAAGACTTTAGTAACAATGTTTTGTTAATAAAGTTTGCAACTTTGTCATAAAGACAAAAGAAAAAAAATACATTAAGAAATGCAGATATAAATGCAGATAAATAAATAAATTTACCAAAACATTCAAAGTATTTAGTCAGAGCTCATCTTCTAGTCAAGTATCATGTACTTTATTGCATAAGTCATCCATGATCTTTTCACCAAATTTTTGAAACACTGTAAAAGATACAAAAAAATAAACAAAATATCAAGACATTTCAATTAGATTACATTGCATGAGATTTTAAATTATTTTATTAGGGGAATGACAGCCATTGCTTGTTATTACACTGTCAAATTTTCATTTAAATATTGAAAATCTGGGTACAAATCTTTTAAGTTTTCAGTCATGATTATGGTATTAAATTAAATGTCAACCACTATTTTTTGACAGGATCATTTGCTTTTAACAGCAATGAAATGGGTGCTAAATTAGCATCTTATGTTATCAATATTTGCACTTTGAATTTTCTAGGGGTAGATTATGGCCAGATTAAAAAAAATATTCAGTTAATTTTCTTTTTAAAAATGAGAATCACATAATATTTGATTAGAATATTTTTCTCATTTTTAAACATTTCATCATATACAAATAGACTACATGAGAGTAAAGTCAGAAGGGGAAAAAGCCAAGGGAAAACCAAATTAACATATATATTATTTTATTTTTAAGAGCGCAAATAGGAATGGGGACAAGATTAATTATGTCAGTCTTCTTAGAAATAAAAATATGCAAGATTTGAGTATAATAGATAGAATAAAAAGTTCCTTTATTTGATGGAAGAAAAAGTTGCAAATCATAATGATTTTCTAAAATCTGCCCTTTTTTGAAGAACTAATTGTGAATAGAAAAAGAACGTTGGTTCTTACCTGAATGTGTCTGATGTGGAGGGAGGGGTCACGGCAGGGTTTTATCACAGACTGATTGGTCCATTAGACTGAGAGAAAACTTCTTAGCCTTCAGCTATCCCATTGGCTCCCAGTTTCCTCGATGGCGAACAGAGTCCTTGTCTGCAAACAAAACCCACAGAGATCCCAGAAGAGACCTCCCCCGGACCCTAACTCAACTAGCTAGGGTGGGAACGTGACCCCTCCCTCCACATCACCTAAAAGACACGTTCAAGTAAGACCAAAGTTCTATTTCCGGTGATGTAGAGGGAAGGGTCACGGCAGGGACATACCTAAGCTACAATCCCAGGGAGGGAAGGAGAAGGACCCAGGGAGGAGTGACTGCCACCTGTTGAAGGACCCTTCTACTAAAGGACGCCTCAGCCGAGGCATAGATGTCCAGCCGGTAGTGTCATATAAACGGAGTTGGAGGGGCCCACGTGGCCACTCGGCAGATGTCTTCAAATGGACCCCTAGTGGCCCAGGCTGCAGTCATGGTGGTGCTGTGTGTATAGTGGGCAGTGATGCCTGCAGGGGAAGCCTGACCTGATGCTTCATAGGCAGCCATGATGGCCTGTCTCAGCCACTTCCCTATGATGGATGAAAAATCCCTAGATCCCAGGGACCCCGGTCGAAAGGAGACAAACAAAGCCTCTGATCTGCAAATTGTCACAGTCCTTCTTAAGTAAATCCGGAGAGCCCGGCGAACGTCCAGCCTATGCCAGAGCCGTTTGCGTTCATGGGACGGATCCGGGCAAAAATTATGCAGAATAACCTCCTGAGCCCTATGGAACGGGATACTCACCTTCGGGAGGAATGTGGCATCTAGACGGAGGACCACTCTGCCAGGATGGAACTGACAGAGGTCATCCCTAGAAGAGAGGGCACCCAACTCAGATATATGCCTGGCTGAGGTGACAGCTACCAGGAACACCACCTTAAGGGTGACTAGGCACATATGAACCATCCTGAGTGGTTCGAACGGTTCCCCTGTCAATGCTCTGAGGACCAGCGGGAGATCCCAGGTAGGGAATCTATGGAATGGGGGTGGACAAAGGTTTGCAGCCCCTTTTAGAAAGCGTTTAGTGAGGGGAGCATGTGTGAGGGTATAAGAGTCCTCCCCCTCCAAAACCGTGCCTAAGGCTGCCACCTGTCTGCGCAAAGTGTTTTGGGACAGACCGTTCTCGAAACCCTTTTGCAGGAATTCCAAGACTATGGAGATTGAGGCCCTGGAGGGATCAAGGTCATGGCTAGAACACAAATGTCTTCCAAGTGGAGTTGTATATTCTGGTAGTGGAAGGCCGCCTAGATGCTTCGATGGTGGCAATGACCCCCTTGGACAGATTAACACTCCTCAGGAGTTGCTGCTCAAGTGCCAGGCGGTCAAGTGGAGCCACTGGGGCTCCGGGTGCACCAGGACCCCCTGACACAAAGCGATTTCCTCCCGAGGTATCCTTCAGGGTGGGGAGACCAACAGTTGGATTAGGTCCACAAACCATGGATTCCTGGGCCAGTAGGGGGCAAGTAGGATGACCTGAGCCCGTTCTCTGACTCTTCCTGACCATCCCGGGAATGAGGGAGATGGGAGGGAATGCATAAAGTAGGCCCGCTGGCCAGTGGCTCCTGACAGCATCCGTGCCCTCCGCCTCTCGGGACCAGAACCGGGAGAAGAAGCGCGGTAGTTGGGCGTTTCTGGGTGTGGCAAATAAATTCACCACTGGCATGCCAAACCTCTGGCAGACCTTCTGGAATAGTTCTGGAATGAGCTGCCACTCTCCATTGTCCAGGGTCACTTGGCTCAGCCAGTCTGCTTGGTGATTCATCTCCCTGGAGATGTGCTCTGCAACTATGGAGGCTAGGTGTCGCTCAGCCCACATCCCCAGCCATAGGGCCTCCTGCCACAAGGCCCGGGAATGTGTCCCCCCTTGTCGATTTACGTGTGCCTTTGTGGCCACGTTGTCCGTGAGAAGTAGGATGTGTTGGCCCTGAAGTTGATGCTGGAAGTGTCAGAGTGCTAGCCGGTTTATATTGTGGAGAAGATCCGTGGCAGACCACTGACCCTGGGCTATGTTGGTGTCCATTACGGCCACCCAGCCGAAGAGGCTCGCATCCTTTGTTATGGTTACCCTGTCCGGCTCCCAGAACAAGCCCCCCCATTGTACCACTGGGGATAGCCACCACAGGAGGGACGAGCGGACTTCTGGTGTCAGGCGCAAAGTTCAGTTAGAATTGCTCAGGTGCCTCTTTTGGAAGGGGATCAAGGCCCACTGGAGTGGACGTAGGTGCAGCCTGGCCCAAGGAACAATCCCTATGCAGGATACCATCTTGCCAAGTAGCTGAGACAAGATCAGGATGGAAACGGACCGCCTTCTGCGGACTGAAGCTACTAGTTGGCGAAGACTGGCTAGGTGTTCCAGGGAGAGCTGCACTATCCCTGATTCTGCATTTATGATCGTCCCTAGATGAAGGATCTGTGTGGACGGGGACAGATGACTTTTCGGGAAAATTACAGAGAACCCTAGGGACTGGAGGCATTGGATGGTGAGCCGGAGACTGCGTATTGCCTGATGGAGGGAACCTGCTTGAACCAACACGTCGTCTAGGTAGCATTGAAGTCTCACTGGTTTCGAGCGGAGGTGAGCCACCAATGCTGCCAGGACCTTCATGAAGGTGCGTGGGGCCGAGGCCAGACTGAATGAGAGTGCACGGTATTGGAAGTGGCATTCTCCGTGGGAGAACCACAGGTATTTCCGGTGTGTCTGTAGCATCGGAATATGTAAGTAGGCCTCCGTCAGATCCACGGAGGCCAGGAAATCCCCCCGGCGGATGCCCTGGAGGATGGTCTTTAGAGATGACATTTTGAACCGTCTGTAAACCAGATACTGGTTCAGACGTTTGAGGTCCAGGATAGCCCTCCACCACCCCCCGAGCTCTTGAGGACCACGAACAGGTGCGAATAGTGACCTTGTCCACGTTCCCAAGAGGAAACCTCTTCCACCACCCTGATCTCTAGCAGGTGGGCTACGGCAAGATCCATCAGGTGGCGGCGCTCTGGGTTCCTGGATGGAGTGAAGTTCCGAAAGAGATTCGGAGAAGTGGAGAGGAATTCCAGCTTCAGGCCGTGGCGAACTGTGGCTCTGACCCAGGCATCTGTGGTGATCCTGTCTCACTGATCTGCATATGGAGCGAAGTGGCCACCTATGGGTTGACTTGGTTTCGAGTCATTTCCCTCTGCGGAAGGGACAATCGCCCCCCCCCCCTGCGAAAGGGCCACTTAGATTGTGGCTGGTACCTGTTGTGGTCCTGATATGTGGATCGCTGGAACTGCCTGTCCTGTCTGAAGGTCTGGAATCTGGCCTGATTATTATGGTTTGGGTCCCTAAATGATGGTCTGTGGTAGGGGTGGGGATGGGATTCTGACTTCTTAGCCGTGGAAGGTAGCACCTTCTTCTCCTTATTCTCTACCAAAATCAGGGCCTTCCCGAAGAGGCTCGGGCCCATATACGGTGCGGCGGCCAGGTTCCATTTGGACTTATTGTCCATCTGCCAACTTCTCAGCCAGAGCAGGTGGCGAGAAGTGACAGATGTGGCTAGGGCGCTAGAGGAAAACTTGACTGCATCTAAGGTGGCGTTGGCAAAGTATTATGAGGCCGCCATAATTTTGGTGATGTCCTGATGGAATTCCTCGTCTTCTATTGGGATACGGAGTTGGCACAGCCACATCACCGTATTACGGTTAAAGTACGATGCTGCGGCTGCGGCCCTAATTGCCCAGGCCATGGCCTTAAAATTTTTCCTGATGGTAAGCTCTGCCTGTTTATCTTCGGGTTTCATCTTGTCCAGCGCGTCCCCTGATATGACTGGGGAAGACGAGACAAGGGCCACAATCGGAGTGTTGATTGCGGGCAACTGCAGGGCCTGAGCGAATGCCTTCTCCAGATTATAGACGCGATGATCATTGCTGCCTGGTGTGGAGAAGTTAGCAGGGTGAGATCAAGGCCCTTTGAGCACCTCCAGAAAAAACGGAGGAGCCGGAATCTCCTCTTTATTGACATCAGTGTTGAAGAACATTGCCATGTCAGGATCCCTAGGAGGAGGAACAGTGGGATCCCCAGTCCCTATTTTAGTGGTCTTGCGTGCCTTGTGAAGCAAGGTCTTGAAGGCTGCGGGTGGAAGAAGGTTAGAAGAGGATGGGGAATCCAGAGCGGAGTCCTCATCTTTGGAAAACCCCATATCACTTTGGTTTCCATCACCCCGCGTGGAACCCTCACTAACTAGGGAAGGAGAGACGTCCCTGGACCGAGTCCTTGAGGAATAATGAGACTTGGTATGGTAAGAAGGTTTGTCCCTCTGCGCAATGCCACGAGATATGGCAGTTGAGATCAACCTCTTGATACTCTCTGGGAGGCGTTCTAGATCCTCCATGTCCTGATAGGGATCTGGATCATGTTGATGAGACCCAGGACGGACGCCTCTAGAGGAACCCCCAAGGGGTTTTCAGGTTTCTGCACCTGAGGTAGGGGGGACCCTGGCAGGGAGTAAGGGGAACCCTCCCTCCTAGAACTGATGTAGGATCTGGAGGGGGAAGCTGATGGGGAGGAAGGACTGAAGCGACCCCGAGGAGAAGGTGAATGTCGTGGATCTGGCCCTACTGGGGACCTAGACCTGGATCGGGGCCTGCTGGATTAGTCCTGTTTCTCTGCCCTAGCAATTGTCTTCTCCAAGGCCTTTTGCCTTCTAAGCTCATCCTTTTCAACCGCTCTGGATGCTCTTGTGCTAGCCAGTGGCTTAGGTGCAGTAGACCGGGATCTGGGTTGGTCTGGTACAGTAGACCGTGACCTGGGTTGGTCTGGGAGGCTCTCCATGCCCACGGGGGTTAGGGTAGCCTCCACTGGCAGAAAGTCAGCCCTGGCCACCATTTTGTGGCACTCATGCGTCTCCAGCCGTTTCTTCTTTAAGATGGTCTGGTACAGTAGACCGGGACCTTTCTGCAAGCTGGCTTAGGTGCAGTAGACTGGGACCTGGGTTGGTGTGGTATAGTAGACCAGGATCTGTGAGACGCAGGCAACCATTAGGGCTAGGCCACATGTCAATTCCAAAATGGCCGCCAGAGCTCCGTCGGAGTTTTTAAAATGCTCTGCTTCACCGCCGCTTGAAAGAGCTAGTTGCTGGTGGCTCACTACAGCCTCCGAAAAGTTTCTGAGGAGTCAGAGGGGGCCTGCGACGAAGAAGCGGCTGGAAATTCTCTGTTAGGCTCGGCTGGGTTGCTGGTAAGCGCGAGGAGGGCGCATCAGCGCGCACGATGCACTCGGTTCCCCCTCGCCTCTTTTGCGCCAAAAGCCTCCAAATCGAGCCGCCCGTGCTGTGGGCTCTTCCGCGGCTGCGAATGGCCCCCAGCACCCCCGACAATGGCCCTGGGGATCAGCACAGGGAGCCTGGCCCACGGAAGGAAAGAGGAGCTGCCCTACGGGCCTTCCCCACCATTTTAGGGCAGCAAGGACTGTCCTATCTGGGCGCAGCTGAATTTACTCAATTTAAGTAATTTAGACAATTTAGAATAGCCAATAACACGAATTAAAGCAAGGAATTGTAGAAATCTCACTAGTAAAAACATTTCCTACCTAGGGAGCCAAATCAACAGCCCTAGGACCAGAAAGACTGAGAGGAAGCTGGGAGCCAATGGGATAGCTGAAGGCTAAGAAGTTTTCTCTCAGTCTAATGGACCAATCAGGCTGTGATAAAACCCTGCCGTGACCCCTCCCTCTACATCACCAGAAAAACAAAGGCTTTCTTCATTAAGTACTTTATTCTATATCAGTGATGGCTAATCTTTTTGTTGTCGCAGGCCTAAAGTGTGCACACCCATAATGCAATCTGCGTGTGAACCTCCCCATGCGCCCCACACCCCACATGTTCATGTGATTCCCCATACTCCCCTTGCCCCCATGCATGCGTGCATGACCCCTGCAATCCCACAGCCCCCCACACATGCACATGCCCCCATGAATGCCCACACATCTCCTGCATGCCCCCTGCCCCCCATTCATTCACAGTAGAGTCTCTAAAACCAGCTGGCCAGTGGAAAATGCGCACACATACAGGGCTGGGAATTTTAATCAAGCATTCTAAAGTGTGTTCTCCCTAAGTTTGTGCAGTATGTGCAGTGTACCACCAGAGGTAAGAATACTTTAGACCATATATACTCAAATGTAAGACAGGCATATAGAGCAATTCCCCTCTCCCATCTGGGTATGTCTGACCACATCTAGCTGCTATTGTGCCCAAAGTATATCCCTCTTGGAAAAAGGATACGACCAGTCTTGAAAACTGTCACAATCTGGCCGGAGGGAGTACTCTGCCAGTTGTAGGACTGCTTTGAGACTACCGAGTGGAGTATATTTGAACATTTGGAGCTGCAAGAATTCACTGACACTGTACTCTCATACATTAAAACATGCATAAACAATGTAACAGTGAATAAGCGCATCAAAGTTTATAGTAATCGTAAACCCTGGATGTCAGCAGAGGTACAATCACTTCTGAGAGCCCGAAACTCCACCTTCAAGGAAGGAAATGAAGACAAATACAATGAAGCCAGGGCAAACTTGAAATTAAGGTGGCTAAACAGAAATACAAACAAATGGTAGAGAAGTATCTGGAAGATAATAACTCAAGACAGATGCGGCAGGGGCTACAACACCTAACCAACTATAAGGGCAATACGAAAAAAATAGCCAATGCTAATGCTTTGCTAGTAGAGGAGCTAAATAGCTTCTTTGCCTGCTTTGAGGTCAAAAGATCAGTCTCTGTGGCTCTAGCCCAACTATGTGTAACCTCCAGCCATTCGCTCTGGATGAATTTCAAGTGAGAGCTCAGCTGAAGGCTGTAAATCCCAAGTTGCAGGTCCAGACGAGGTGTTGGGGAAAGTGGTAAATACGTGTGCTGACCAATTAACAGGGGTCCTTGCAACAATTTTTAACCTCTCCCTTCAACAGGCTAGAGTCCCATCATGCTTGAAAGCAGCCACAATTATCCCAGTTCCGAAGAAAGCATCCATAAAAAGCTTGAATGACTATAGACCCATTGCACTGACGTCTATAGTGATGAAGGGCTGGTCCTACAACATCAGGTCCTGTCTTCCACCAAATTTTGATCAACACCAGTTTGCTTATAGAAGCAACAGGTCAACAGGAGATGCCATCACCACTACTCTACATATTGCACTGAGCCACCTTGAGAAATCTGGGAATTATGTCAGAATGTTTTTTATAGACTATAGCTCGGCCTTTAACATCATCTTACCAGGAATTTTCATTGAAAAGTTGACTGACCTGAATTTCCCTCCCCTTACTTGTGAATGGATCAAATACTTCCTGATGGATCGTCCACAAACAGTAAGGGTTGGGTCCTCTACATCTTCCATGCTGAAGCTCAGCACAGGCTCCCCTCAGGGCTGTGTGCTCAGCCCCTATCTGTATTCACTGTATACATATGACTGCATATCCTCTGATCCATCCAACATCATAATAAAGTTTGCAGATGACACAACAGTGCTGGGTCTCATAACTGAAGGGGATGAATCAGCATACAGGGAAGAAGGCCGGAAGGTATCCGCATGGTGCTCAAGAAACAACTTACATCTAAATACTATAAGACAAAGGAGATGGTGCTAGATTTCCGGAAGCACAGAGAGGAACCTACCTCACTGTATATTGAGGGGGGCTGTGTGGAGAGGGTTTCCTCTTTTAAATCCTTGGGAGTGCTTATTAGTCAAGATCTCACCTGGAAAAACAACACGTCTCTGGTGATTGGAAAGGTCCAACAGAGACTTCATTTCCTTAGAGTCCTGCAAAAAAATCAGGTGGAACAACGGTTGATGACCTCTTTCTATTGGTCCACCATAGAAAGTTTCCTCACATATTGTATTACAGTATGATATGCTGGTTTAATAGCTGTGGACAGGAAGGCACTACAGAGAGTGATCAATTCGGCACAAGAAACCATTGGTTGCCCTCTGACACCACTGGATGACATCGCCAGATCTCGCTGCTTTAGCAGAGAAAGGAAGATACTCAGAGATGATTCTTACCCTGGTCAGTGTCTCTTTGCACTTCTACCATCAGGTAGAAGACATCAAAGTATAGCCAGCTGAACAAACAGGTTTAAAGATGGTTTCTATCCTTGGGCTGTGAGACTTTTAAATACAACCACAATCACTCCATGCGCACGCTAGTTTTTTTTCTTTTTCTTTCTTTTTCGTTTCTGTTATACTTTTGTACCACTGAGGTTAAAACCAATTTCGTTTTAAATACAATGACAATGAAGATTATACTTATACTTATAGAGCTGAGCTGGAATGATAGTTTGCATATCTGCAGAGTGCTCTGCATGCCACCTGTGGCATAAGTACCATAGGTTTGCCATTGTGGTTCTATATTATTCGTCTAGCAGAAATGTTTTGTCACATTGCTTTTTGTAATACCTTGAAATTTCATTACTGATTTATAGGGTTTTATTGGGATATTATATCTCATTTACAATTACTGTTTTTGCACAGTCTCATGTTATTGCTGTCATTGTCTCATATGCAACAATGTTCATTGTATAGCTTTGGCATGATTCTCTCTCAGTAAGCATTTTATCACCTCATTTCTCTTTTTCACTACAACATTCTATTGCTTGGGGAATATTAACAAGAAAGATCATAGATCCAGTCCATGCATTATTACTATATTCCAAAGATCATCTCTTTTCATTGATTCATCATTGCCAATTCCCTTGACGAGATAAAGTATCAAAAAGATTCAAACAAATCTTATATGTTTTTCATGTTTGATGAAAATATTATTAAAATTGAGTCAGGCAGTAAAAGTCTACAATTTAATCTAAATAATACGCTGTGTGACACAATCAGTCACATTGTTTTTATATAAAAAATGGAAGGACTCATAAAAACTAAAGAATGATACATTTAACACAATATGACAGAATAAATTACGTAACCCCAGAATGTACCACTTCATTAGAAATTTATAAGCTACCTTTACTTCAACTGAATTTTTAAAAAGCATCATGTAATACTTTTAAGAAAGATAAATCCAAAAAATGTGAATGAAACTGAACAAGAAACAAAATGGTAATAGATTTACTTATATGAAAAGCATATGAGGTTTTCTTTAAAAATATAGTTCATTCATGCATTTCATTGTCTTTGACTATGTATTACTTCTTTTTTGAAATCCAAAATAATTTTCTGAAAAAGCAATATTTACAACGATAGTTAATAGGAATCAAGGCCAACATTGATTATATTACGTTAAAATAAAACTTACTCCTTTAAGAACATAGATATACTGGAATAAATTAAGACGACTAAATTTATAAAATAAAAACATCTCAAAATCTATTGCATTCCTTTTCCTCATTCTGTAATTTATTTCTTCATTTTCAGGATTCTGTGCCCACTGACCATGCTCAGACCACAGTAAGCTCGTTTGGTTCTTTTTCCTTTAAAATTTGTTCTCTGAAATGAGGGAAGGAGCATGAGGCAGTGATGGCGGCAGTGCAGGGGTTTGCAGGAATTGTGGCAATAGAGGGGGAGGGCAGTGGCAGCCCTATTGATTCAGCCTCCACAATGGTCCTTGGAAAAATTAAATGCCCATCCTGACCTAGACTCATAATTCCTGTTTGAGGGGGAGTTGTGATTATAAGTACTTTGCTCAATTTTGTATTGTTCATCAGCTGTGCATAGATAAAGGATCAAGGGACTCTACTCATGATTACTCTATCCTAATCATCGGCTACTTGGATTCCTGTAATGTAATCTACATGGGGCTGCCCTTGAAGATTATCTAGAAGCAGTACTGGCTGTGATGTGTACCTGTATAGGAATGTACATTATATCTCTGCTCTTGAACTGCATTGGTTACCAATCTGTTTGTAGGTCAAATTCAAGGTGTCGTATTTAATCTCTAAAGTTCTACATGGCATGGGACCAGATTATTGGAAAGGACTGGATTCTCCTAGGCGCTGCTTGGAGTGTCCAAGCTCGGGTTAACTTCAGCTTGCTGCCCAAGGAACTGAGTTTGAAACTTTGTTGTAGCTCCGCCTCCTGGTTGCTCCAGAGGCTCAGTTTTAAAAAACTCAATCGCCCAACAGGACGTATTTCCAGGGGCTCCAGTCCTTGTGCAGCAAGCTGGACCCCAATTTAGTATTTCCTAGAGAGTTTGTAGCTCCTTTTTTGCTAGTTTGGATAGATAGGTTGCAGTTAGGGTAATTTTATCCTGCTTTTCTACTTCTTCGAGAATTCTGCCTTAATCCATCACACAGGCAGGCTCCCTGGGGCGATCGCAGCCCAGCCTCCACCTGGGCTGTTTCTAGGTCGGGTCTCTCCCAAAACGCCGGTTCAGTGAGTATGTGGGGGGGGGGATTCAGCTGCTAAAGCCTTCCTGAACCCCTGACAGGAGCGCTAGGCTCCGTGCCGGCCCGACAACGCTCCAGGCGTGCGCGGCAAGAGAGCCCGCCATTTTAAACGGCCCATTTTGGCGCGCTTTCATTTCCAGGCCTCTATTCTTGCCGCGCAGCCTCCCTTGAACAGCGGATCGCCGCAGAAGGCCGCCTTAAGCCTGGAGACTCACGTGGGCTGCTCACGCTGTCTCTTGCCCTCCTTCTCCTTCCAGCGACCACAGGGAACTCGGGCTTCAAACCCCCGCCTACCTGCCTTCAGCGCGGATCCGCAGGTGCTAGGCCGATCCTCTCAGCCAGCTCCAGCCTCCCTCTCCTCTCTTCAGCCGGCTAGGCCTCTGAGCCTTAAAGGCCCAGCGTGTGGATCAGGTTCTGGCCTACCCCAGGCCTGGTCTACTGCCATTGCCAGAATGGAGCAACAGCTTAGTACTATCAGCATGGAAGAGAGGCAAGGGGAAAAGACCAGGCCCACACCCAGTAAGCGTAGCAGGCCCAATCCATCGGGCAAGGGAGTTGGGGGGGGGTATTTCCCCAAGGAAGAAGCAGCCTAAGGTAGGCCCAGCCTCCAAGGCTGAGGAAAAAATGGCACTGCGCCGTCAGAAGGCCCTGGAGAAACAGTTCCAGAGGGCCCAGGCCGCACAGTGCAAGATTTCTATGGAGCCATCCCCCATCGAGACCGGGGGTGGGTCTCCCAGGGGCGAATCCCAGCAAGGGGAATCCCCTCTAGGCCCAGGCAGTGAGGACTTTGGGTTCTCCCCCAACCCTCATAGGGCTTCCTTCGGATCCCCTACCCATTCCATGGCTATGGATTCCCTAGCTGACATGGATTCATGTTTCAAATATGTTTTATTTTCATTTTCATTTCATACAGTCACATATATACTGTGCATAACCGGGGCCATATAGCATTGAGCAATAAACACAGCCATCCTTGTCAAAAATACTCCCCAAAATACAAACCCAATATACCACTTCAACCCTCCATACACCCTTTCTTTCACCCCCCTCCAACTTTCCTTTCTCCCCTCCAACATTCCCCTCTCCTACTTCCCCTCCCCCTCTATCACTCCTTTTTCCCAATACACTCCCTCCCTTCCATCTCACCCTCCTTCCGATCCTCTCTCCCACCCTCTCTACCCCTCTTTCTTCTTTCCCTCTGCTCCTCCCTTCGGTGTATTTCTACTATCTATCAATATATTCAGCTTCTTATTTTTACACTAGAATTAAAAAGGCAACAGTATACAAGTGCAATCATGTTACTTTAAAATCTAGCACATACTATATTTCCCCCCTACCCCCTCCCCCTATGACCCCACCTCCCTCCCCCCCCCGACTTCCCAGAGCCCGTACACGGTATAGCTTTTTATCAAACACAGTCTAAGATATATTAAAACCAAGGAAATTTAAAAAAAAAAGAAAAAGAAAAGAAAAAAGAAAAAAAAAGTCAGTAAAATCTCTGCGTTGAACTCAGCTTCTTGCCATTACACAAACTTTAAGCAGTTTACATTGTTCCTAATCTTAGTTGTTTGATTACCTGCAGGATTTCCCCAGAAATTATTTGTTGGTTCAACTTTTGCCTGTACTCTTCTCTAACTAGGGGTATTATCTCTTTATCTAAGTATCTGTCTATATCTAAACCCTTAATTTTGTCCCCTTTGTACCTCCTTCCCTCTATAACACAATTTGGATACATTTCAAATTTTTCTTTTGATTTCCTCTTCCAATTCTTTTCGTTTTTGCCCTTGTTTATGTCTATGTATTTTGTTTATATTCATCAGTACTCCTCTCATATATGCTTTACTTACATCCCCTACAAATTCCATGAATATACCCTTATTCGTATTCAGAACAAAGTATTCAGATGGCAATTTTTTACAATCATTAATATACTTTTCATATCTAAATAAACTCTCATTCGACCTCCAAGACCTTCTTGCCTGCACTACCCTTCCCAATTCCGTCCAGACTGGGTTATGATCCAAAAGGACCTTCGCCGCAATCTTTGTCTTCTTCACCCTAGAAAATAAATCATTAGTGATTTGTATAAAGTCAATCCTTGAAAGGGATTGATGTCCATCAGAAAAAGGGGTGAAGTCATATGCCTCTGTGTTTCTTTCTCGCCAAACATTTCTCAATTCGAAGTTGTCCATCAAGTCTTTTTCCCTTCTAGAATTAGGTCTAATGCGATATATCTTCCAAAGGGATCTGCTTCAATTAATTCAGCCTTAATGTCTTTTCTTAAGTATACAACTATACCATTTTTCTTTTCCGTAGCAGAGGTCACAAAATATTGACCAAGTTCGGGGTTGAACAGATATTTTTGATCAGTTGATTTGATATGAATTTCTTGCAGACAAATTATATCGTTCTTGAACTGTTTGAGATAGTGAAATATTTTCTTTCTCTTCTGTAAAGAGTTCAGACCATAACTCCTTGATCAATGGCCGATGATTATTGAGGTTGTTGCAATATGCCTTGTTTTCCCATTCGTCTGGTAGTCATACGGCTAGATCTTTGTTCCCTGGTCTCTTGCCCTTCCGGAAGGAGGAAATGGTGCTTTTTGTCTGGTAGTTGTGTGATTTGCTGTTTATCTTGTCCTTCTCGTGGTCTTTCTCCAGATCCAGATAATTCAGGGTGTCCCACCTTCAGGGTCTTGTGATAAAAATCTTGGGCTTCCCATACAGAGTTGAGACTATATTTTTGCTTATCAAATGTAATTATGATACCAAATGGCACATCCCATCTATACTGTATCTGACGGTTTCTGAGTTCTTCCACTAGAAAAGCATAATCTCTCCTGGCTCTTAGCATTTGGGGTGGTATTTCTTTCAAGACAATCAAGTCCTGTCTGCCAATTTGAAACCTGGTATTATAAGACTCTTGTAGTATCATGTTTCTAAACTCTCTTGTAGTAAAGTATATAATTACATCTCGGGGGAGTTGCCTCTGTTTTGCCACCCAAGAGTTAGCGCGATAAATTTTTTCGATCTGCCAGTCAAAGTTGGACCCCGGTCTTTCCACCAGACGGTTAAAAGCCTCTGAGAAAATCTGCTTCAAGTTCTCCTGTTCGTTTTCACGCAGCCCCTGACTCTTAATGCAAGCTCCATCTGTTTGTAGTGTATCATAACAATTTGTTTTTCAGTGTTTTCAACTTTTTGTTGCACCACTTCAATTTTGGATGTCAAGTTAGTGTTGGCTTCATCAAGAACCTCTAGCTTATCTTCCATTCCAGAAACATATTCTGTCAATACAGTTACAAGTCCCACCATATCGTCCTTTGTTTTGGCAATCCTAGTATCAAGCTTATCATATAAGTCTGCATTAAATTTCTTTATCTCCTCTCTGAATTCTCTGAAAGTTTCTAAATTCTGCTCTCTAAATTCTCTAAGAGTCTCAAAAAAAAGTTCTTTCGTTAGCAAATCTCCAGTAGGGGGCAAAGAGGGTGGAAGCTGCAACTTTGTGCCAAGTGCGTGAGATGTACTCCTAAAAAGAGGTCTCCCCGAATTTAATTTTGATGCCATTATATCTTTTCTTCAAACAATTATTCAACAATTATTCAAACTGCTGGCCCGTTGTGTAGCTTACGAAGGAAGAAAGTATTAAGTCCCCCCTTTATTTGTTCTTAGAGGTTTTTCAAAAGGTTTCAGAAAAGAGCATTGTAACAAAGCAGGTTTCAAAAGATTAGCATTGTAACGAAACAGTTCAGTATATTCATCTCTGTTTGGAATGTCTCTATATTAACAAGGAGTCTTTTAAAGCTTTTAAAAGTTGATAAGAAAAAAGTCTTGTAAGCTCTTCAGAGAAACGAAACTAATTAGTAAGAGAATGCTATCTGGCTGTTCCTTTGATCTTTTTCTTTGCCGGACAGTTAGGAATGTGGCACCCGCCATTTTAGGAGCTTATTTTTTTAGAAACCAAGTGCACAAAGAAAGCTCTTTCTTTAAAAAAAAAAAAAGGCAGATAAGGTTCTCGGGTACGGACTCTGCTTGTATTAATCTCAAATAAATATATCAAAAATTGTCCTAAGCAGGGGTTCCTTACTTTGCGCCGTAATGATTACAGCCGGAATTTCTGGCACGGAGATGTGATTCAGCCTTCGGTTGGCCCCCCTTTCATTCGCAGCAAAAAAAAAAAGCTGCAAACTTCAAAGAAAAGCTCTTACCAGCTGGATCTCTCTCTCACTCTTCTTTGCCTGAAGAATGAGGTATCTACCAGGTATTTAGGCAGATAACGCGGCCAGGAACCCGGGGGCAGCTCGTTAAGCTGCCGCCATCAGCAAGGTCCCGCCCCGGAAGTTGCAGACATGGATTCAGATGCTGAGGAGGAATCCTTAGCTCCATCTGAATTGGAGCCCCCTCCCCCGCAGGGTCAGGAGTCCATCCTATCCAGGGCCATGGAGGAGGTGGTAGCTCGGGCCATATCCAAAGGCATCTCAGATGGCATGGTACAGCTGGCGGCCCAGTTGCCCTCTGTGGCGCACAAGCCAGCCCCCAGTCAGGCCAAGATCCCCAAGGCTTCTGAAGCTAGGGCACCCTCTCCTGCCCCCACGGGCCTTAGTGAGGTGTCAGATCAGGAGGAGCCTGAGGTAGAAGTTCCGGTCCTATCGGAGGATGAGGAATCTGCCGCTGAACAGGCCACGGGCTCAGCCCTATTCAATCCGGCCATGTTTAAGCCCCTCCTTATGAAGGCCAGGGCTGCAGGCCCCCAGCAGCAAAGCCTATATCTGATCTGGTCACGGGTGTAGTCATAGGGCCCCAGGACCCCGGCGCAGGCCTTTTTAATGAGGTTCCTCCGCTTTTGGACCTCGTGCCGGCACCCCAGTTATTTTTGGACATCATCCAGCGACAATGGGTGCAGTCGGGGACTCTAGCCACTTCCAGTGGGACGGAGAGGAAGCTATTCACCATGGAGGCTCCCCTGGAGGAGCTCCTCAAGGTTCCTCAGGTGGATGATACAATTATGGCTCTCACATCCCCCACTTTCCTTCCAGCCGAGTTATTGGAAGGCCTCAAGGCAGAGGACAAGAGGGCGTAATCCGCGGCTCTTAAGACGCACCAGGCCACCGCCTGGGCCATGCGCGCTTCCGCCAGCTCCTCTTATTTTGGCAGGGCAGCCCTCTTCTGGCTCCGCAAACTGCGGGCTGGCCTCCCGGCAGGCAACTCCAAGACTAGGCAGGACATCACCAAGATCATAGCAGTCGTGGCGTAATCTGTTGATGCGTCCCTGGCCGCCACCAAATTTTCATCCAGGGTGCTGGCCTCGAATGTCACCTCAAGGCGCCTGCTGTGGCTCCGTCACTGGCAGGCTGATGTTAAAGCGAAATGGAAGGTGGCTTCCGCCCCCTTCAAGGGAGGTAAGCTGTTTGGAGAGGCCCTAGATCCATTCCTCACCGAGAATAAGGATAAAGCGCAAGGTGCTTCCTCCGGTCACAAAAAAGCACGAACGGAAAGGTCAGCCCTATCGCAAAAATTCCTTTCGGAATAGCGAGCCCTCCACTTCCACTGCCGGTCCTAGTCGAGGCTACGGCGCCTCACAGGATCGCGCCCAGGATAGACTCTCCTTTAGAGACAGAGGGAAGCAGCAGGGTTTCCGCAAACCCTTCCGGGGAGGCTATTCCAACAGGCCCTTTAGAAAGTCAAAGTGACCATCACAGGGCTCCCCCCATAGGCGGCCTGCTCCAGCTCTATGCTGCCCAGTGGGAGGAGACGATGATGCACAGTTGGGTCAGGAACACGGTCCGCCATGGGCTGACCCTGGAGTTCCTGTCCTTCCCCCCGAGAACCTTCCTCCGTTGCCCTATCCCCAGGTCCGCCCACAAGCTACAACTGATGAGGGAGGAGATACAACACCTTTTAGAGATAGTAGCCATAGAGGAGGTCCCCAGAGGGCAAGAAGGCAGGGGGTTTTATTCCATCCTCTTCCTGGTCCCCAAGTCATCAGGGGGGGTGAGGGCAATCCTGGACCTCAAGAAACTGAACAAGCATCTGGCGTACAAGCGCTTCAAGATGCAGTCCCTCCAGACCATCCCGGGCTGCGTCAGACCGGGCGATCTGCTGACATCGATCGACCTGAAGGAGGCGTATCTGCATGTTCCGATCCACCCGGCGCACCGCCAGTTCCTGAGGTTCCAGTTTGCCCATCACCATTACTAGTACAGGGCCCTTCCCTTCGGGCTCTCGTCGGCCCCGCGGACCTTCACCAAGCTGCTGGCAGCTGTAGCCGCACGACTCCGGTCTCTGCCCGTCAGATTGGAATGCTACCTGGACAACATACTTATCCACTCGTCGTCCAGGGGGCAAGCCCAAGCAGACCTGGCCACCACCATCAAGGCCCTGCAGCTTCACGGGTTCTCAGTCAACCTCACCAAGAGCCATCTGAACCCGACCTGCAGGATCCAGCACCTCGGAACGATCATCGATTCCGAAACCTGCCAAGTCTTCCTCACTCAAGAGTGAGTCGACAGCATCTGGACCCTGGTGAGGAGCATCCGCTCAACCGGGTCAGCCTCGATCCTCTCTCTATCACAACTGATGGGGAAGCTGGTGTCTTGCATCATGGTGGTCCCTTGGGCGCGGCTGCACACGTGAGAACTGCAATGGTTCCTGCTCCCTCTCCAAAGGAAGGCCAGCAACTCCAAATGGGTGGTACGGGTCCCACCGAAGGTCCTCCGCTCCCTCCGGTGGTGGCAGACGGAAGCCCTCCTCAAAGGCACATGCTTCAGGGAGCCAAAGAGGCTGATAATCACCACAGACGCCAGCCTCTTTGGCTGGGGTGCTCATCTGGGAACAGCGGTGGTGCAGGGCAGGTGGTCGCAGGCGGAGTTCGCCCACAACATCAACTGGCTGGAGCTCCGGGCCGCAAGACTTGCCCTGCGCCACTTCCTCGACCAGGTCAGAGGCCATGATGTACTGATTCTGATGGACAACTTCGCCGCCAAAACCTACATCAACCACCAGGGCGGCACGTGGTCTCTGGTGCTGATGTCGGAAGCAGAGACTCTGGGTCGCTGGGCGGAGAGTCATCTGGCGTCAATACGAGCAGACCACATCTCCGGCGTGGACAACGTGACAGCGGACTGGCTCAGCAGAACAACCATCCAGAACTCGGAATGGCGTCTGCACCCGAGACTATTTTACCAGCTGTCTCAGAATCTCAGCCACCCGGTTGTCGACCTGTTTGCCTCACCGGCCAATGCCCAACTTCCAAGGTACTTCACCCGGTTCCATTGCCCAGGGGCGGAGGGCACGGACGCTTTAAGATCCCTCTGGCCCCCGAGTCGGCTGTATGCCTTCCCTCCGCTCTCTCTGATACCACATGTCATTCGGAAGATTCTGGAGGAAGCTGCGGAGGTGCTCCTAGTCGCTCCTCACTGGCCGAGGAGGACTTGGTTTGCCGACCTGGTCAGTCTGTCGGTATCCCGGCCGTGGCGCATACCTCAGGAGCAAATCTCCCTCAGCCAGGGGGTCGTCCAACATCCGGAGCCTCAGTGGCTGCAATTGGCCATCTGGCACTTGAGGGGGACCTCCTGAGGCTTCATTGTTTCTCCGACAGAGTCATTCAGACGATCCAGGCCTCCAGACGACCGTACACCATCAGAATCTACGAGGCTACGTGGACGGTCTTCTCCAGTTGGTGCCTCAACCATCACCTTGTGGCATCCTCCGTGACCATTCCACAAGTCCTGGAATTTCTTCAGGACAGTTTGGAGAAAGGGCTGGCACCAAACACTCTCCGTAGACAGGTGGCAGCCCTGAGTACCATCCTGTCTTCTGACTCTCAGCTACCGATTTCATGACATCCTCAGGTAAAGGGGTTCCTGAAGGGGGCGTCCAACCTTTGCCTGCCCACCATTCACAGGTACCCTACCTGGGACTTGACTGTTGTTCTGCAGGCATTGACCGCATCTCCCTTTGAACTGTTGCGGACGGTGGGCCTACGCCACCTTACGCTAAAGACCGCCTTCCTCATCGCCATCACCTCCGCCCGCAGAATTTCGGAGTTGGCCGCCTTGTCTGTCAGAGGCGACCTTTGCATTTTCCACTCCGACAGAGTCATATTGAGACTGGACCCTGCCTTTGTCTCGAAGATTAACACCATCTTCCACAGAGCGCAGGAAGTGATACTCCCTGACTTTTGCCCTCGTCCCAAGCACCAGAGGGAAGTCACTTGGCACAAATTGGATGTACGGAGGGCAGTGCGTATTTACATCAAGCGAACGGCTCCTTTCCATAAATCGGAGGCCTTATTTGTGTCATTCCAGCCGGCCTCCATGGGAAGAAAGTCACGTCCTCTACCATCGGACGCTGGCTCAGAGCGTGCATCAAGTTGTCTTACGAGATTCAGGCCAGACCGGTTCCCTCGCGCATAACAGCACACTCTACGAGGAGCGCTGCGACTTCGGCCTCCTGGGCTAAGCAAGCGCCAATTGAAGAAATCTGCCGTGCTGCGACGTGGTCTGGTCCGTCTCCATTTATACGCAACTTTAGACTGGACACTTTCGCCTCCGCTGAGGCGTCCTTTGGGAGGAGAGTTCTACAGAGGGTCGTGGCAAGCACCGCGGCCCCGGACATTTCTTCTTCCCTCCCAACTTCGACATAGCTTTGGCATGTCCCGAGCTTGGACACTCCAAGCAGCGCCTAGGAGAAAGACCATTGGCTTACCTGAATGGTCGTTCTCGAGGCGCTGCAGAGTGTCCAAACCCACCCTTAAGGTGGGGCCATGAGGTGTGTTCTTAGCACCTTCGTGTCTTGGACTTGGACTTGGACTAGTTCAGTCATGGACTATTGATCTCCTTCATTTTTTAAAACTGAGCCTCTGGAGCAACCAGGAGCAGAGCTACAACAAAGTTTCAAACTCAGTTCCTTGGGCAGCAAGCTGAAGTTAACCCGAGCTTGGACACTCCGCAGCGCCTCGAGAACGACCATTCAGGTAAGCCAATGGTCTTTTTCCTGATTACATATACCTACCCCCCACCCCCAGATCCAGCAGAAAAGAGATACTGCAGGTCACATTGGCTAAGAAACTTTGGGGGATAGTAGGTGGAGGACTTCTTTCAGTTATGAGTCTTATGATCCCACTTTATGGAATGTTTTTCTGTCTGAATTGAGACTGGCTTCCTCTTTTTAACTTACCAGAAGTAGCTCAACACCTGATTTTGTTTTCAGTTTTGAGGACCCAGGGGACCCATTGAGATGGCTCCAATGTGATTAACATCTGGCTACTCACCTAATCTCATTATTTGGTTTTAGTACTGTGCCTTTTATCATTTTAAAGTTTTTAATATTCATACCATTAAATATTAATTTGCATGCTGTAATTGTTATAACTTTGTTGATAAAATCATTTGTGACAAGTGATAAATATGATGACTAAATAAATGAACAAGGAAGAGCAGCTGGCAGGGGTGGCCAAAAGAGACATTGCACAGAAAGCTGGTTGTACTAGAAGACCTCTAAGGTCCCTTCCAACTCTGCTATTGTATTGTATTGTATTGTATTGTATTGTATTGTATTGTATTGTATTGATCAGAAAGCCCTCCAGTCAGTCACTTGTGCCCTAATCACCTCACAAATGCAGTGAGTTCTACATGGAGCTGCCATTAAAGATAAACTAGTCCAGATTGTAGTGAAATGGACAGTTATGGGCATGCTGCAATTTGCCCATGTGTTATAACTGCTCTGCAAGTTGCACTCATTACCATCAACTTCTGGATGCAATTCAGAATACTAATTGCTGCCTTCAAAGCCTTTCAATAAATAAGTTTGGTTATTTGAGGGACTGAATATTTCCATTTTTGATGTTTGGCAACAGTTACAATTTATATTTGTAAATTGTAGTTATGTTGAAATAAAAAAAATATTACAATATTATTTTTGCGTTGTATGAAAATTTTTGTTGCTCCGTATAAAATTTTTAATCAAGCCCCCTCCCCTCCCCCCTGGGCCAAAGGTGTCCCTCTTTACCAATCTGAAAATCTGGTCACCTTATCTAAGATCCATCACTGAAAAAGGTTATTGACAGTTGTAAGTGATAAATAAATCAAACTGAACATTTCTCCACAAATAAAACTTTATTATATGTTTTCTTTTCTATCTGATAGTCAACATTTCATGGATACTGAGCATGCTCTGACTGAATTTTGTTTTTTTGGGTTTTTTTGGGGGGGAGAAAGGAAGGGGGAGGGGGAGTGTTGGGTGTTTCTTTTTCCTTAGTATTTTTAAGGAACTATTATTAGTAATATATAAATCTGGGAATTCTACTGAGTATGCTAAATATCTTTTTTTCTCTAGTAGCCCCATTTATTTCTAATTTTCTCAGCACTCAACACTCAAGTTGATTATTAACAGGAATAAAATGGTTTATGATAATGCAACAGCTGCTATTTTATGTAAATACAGGTTATGTGGTAAATCATAGAAATCATGATAGCCATCAGTCTGTTTTATGGCAACTGGCCGAGACTAAGCAGAATTAATAGAATTGCCTGTGAGAGTTAATAAAGCCTGCTGAATAATTTTGTTCCTCATATATTCCTATAAATGTGTGCAGACTCATATATTCTCAGTGCTTAGAATTACTTTAGTCGTGACTAAATGAGAAACAAGAAATCTCATTCTTGGAACCAACTCATAAAACATCATACACAGAATGTCAAATCCTAATTTTATTATATAGTTTAGCAATCCCACCAAGAGTGTGCATTTTAATATAGCCTTTATTTGTGATATTTCTGTCTGCAAATTTTCAGTATGAAGCATGAAAATAAATGAAGCTTAAAGTTTAATGCAGATTAAATCTTGCTCATCAGAAAATTCTCCTCTGCTAGAATTGGAAAATAATTTCCCTCTAGACATCACTAAGATTATTTGAGCTTTTGTTCCTAGTCAATCCTTGCTGAAGTGAATATGAACAAAAATAAAATAGGCAGAGAAATTAGTTATGTGATTTTGGATCAGTTCCTACTATATCCTCACAGGATTCTGATTGGGAAGAAAATAGGAAAAGAAAGTGTTATGTAAGTCACCTTGAATGATAAAAATACAGATAGTTATTAATGTTATCTTTTCTAGAAAAGAAAAATTCTAACTCTTGAAAATATATAAAGTGGTCAAAAATCCTGTTTCCCTGCTTTGCCTTCCCAAAGAAATGTCCCATATGTCAGCCTAAGAAGCAATACATTGTGAGAAATTTGGACTTTCATGAGTGTAGAGGATCTAGGGAAAAATTACAAACACTGGCCATTTCAAGTATGCTCAGAAGAAATAATGCTCTCCTCCCTGTCAACTACTGTTTGAATTTCATTTTTAGTAAAAATCCAAAGACAAATATATTAGAGTGGAATGTTTCCTGTTACTAGTTGGCAAGCTGAATAGTTTTTAAATTGACCTACAATTAGGTCAATTGACCTACAATTAGGTCAAGTGACGCTAGTCGTCATTTATAAAGCCCTTCATGGTATTGGACCTGGGTACTTGAGAGACCGCCTGCTGCCAATTACCTCCACTAGACCGATTAGATCCCACAGATTAGGCCTCCTCCGAATTCCATCCGCCGGCCAGTGTCGACTGGCGACTACTCGGAGGAGAGCCTTCTCTGTGGCTGCTCCGACCCTCTGGAATGAACTCCCCGTGGAGATTCGAACCCTCACAACCCTCCAGGCCTTCTGCAAAGCCCTTAAAACCTGGCTGTTCCGACAGGCCTGAGGCTAAAGAACTGTTGCCCCCATCTCGAATTGGTATGACTGTTGTGTTTTAATCATGCATTGTTTTTTATGTCGTTTTAAATTCTTGTTTGTATCCCCCTTTCCTGGTTGAGTTGTGAGCCGCCCTGAGTCCCCTTCGGGGGAAAAGGGCGGCATATAAATAAAATCAACATTCAACATTCATTCATTCAATTCTTAATCTAAAGCAGGAGCTAGACCAGTGGATTATTTGAACAATTGTAGGTTGTAGATTATATAGAAGCCGCCAACATTATCTTTTCATGAAATCAGTGATCTACATTGACTCATTTACTTTAAATCCTTGACTCACAATCTGATCCCCCAGAAGGTCAAGGATTGACATTAAATGAGTGTTTGTTAATGAAAATAAGTGATGGGTGTATTACTATCAACTCTATGTGAATCAATCAAGAATTTCAAAGTTTTATTTTCAGTCCTATATTTTAGATAATGTTTTAATATTTTTTAAGGCCATCATCACAACATTTGGATGCTTCTGGTAAGATGGGTTTGTTTCCAAAATCACTTCACATCTTTAATCGTGAAAAAATGCTATAATCCACCCACTTCCTTGGCGTGAATAAATTGATAACCAATCTTTCCCTAGCAATTTATTTTCATGGTTTGTTTCCATCGTTTAAAGTTTGTTAAATAATTAAAATTGACTCATTCCTGCTTGAAACTATTATTGAAATAAATTATTGTCAAGTGAGATGGAAATAATGTATATGGGTAAAAACAAAATTTCTGGTAGATACAATGTTTGCTTTGAAAAATTATATAAGACTAATTAGCTAACATTAATTAGTTGCCACTATTTGAGTATTTGAGAATGAACTAATCTTTCAAGTTTTGTTGAATTAAGTTGATGTAGTTGAAGTAAATATGTTTAGGATCTAACTACTGGAAAAGTTCTTTCCTTTTATTGGTACAATAAAGGAGATTAGCAAACCAAATATTGAGCTTTCGCAGAACTCAAATCCACAGATTTTAAAGAATATCAGTTTGAACTATGTACACTTTGAATGAGAGCCTGAGGGTTCCGTTGGCACTCCTGCTCTGCAATGTATTCTCCTCTTCTGATTCTGTATTCATTGTCTGTTGAGCATAATTATATTAATAAATTAATACAGATAGTCCTTACTTACTGACTACTCATCTAGCAATTGTTCATTGTTATGACAGCACTGAAAATGGAGACTTTTGGACAACCCTCAAAATTGCTGTCATTGCAGCCTCTTTGTGGTTATGCAAATGCTATTTTGGTCCTTGATACCTGGCATATATTAATGATAGTAATAGTGCTCCATAGTCATATGATTGCCATTTTTGACCATCACAGATGGCTTCCAACAAGCAAAATCAATGGGCAAACCAATAAGAAGTCACAACTTGTGAACATTATATCACGCTTAATAACCCACAGTGATTTGCTTACTGGCTATAACCAGAGTATCAGCATTCCAAACTGACATCATAAGACGTGTGTGGTCATGTGACATTTCACTTTGCAATTATGTTGTTTATAAATAGAATTGCTGGTCCCAATTGTGGTTGATAAGTGAGGACTAGCTCTAATGGCATAGGTCATAAGCTAGGAGTGTACAAATTATCTAAGTTTCTATTTTACATATTTGTTAGATTGATATCTATATTTCAAGATGATATACAATGGGATCTCCTTCTATTTAGCCTCACAAAAGTAACATGAGATTTGTTAAGCTGAGAAAATATAATTGGTCCAAACAACTGAATGAATTTTCACAGCTAAGGGAAAATTTGAATCTGGAACTTCCAGTCCCATTTCAATACCATATTGGCTAATTCAGATTAGGCATTTGAAGGCAATATGAACTGATATGAACCTCCTTGAGGTTCAAGATTTAGTTAAATCAGAGATTCATTATTAAGTACAATTAAAACACTCCTTATTTTTATGATAGGTCTACTATTCCAACTTAAAAATAAAATTTAAAAAATATAAAAACTAAAACTTCTTACTAAATAAATGAAGCTTTCTGCATACTTCGATACTACTGTAAGGCTTATTGACCTGGTTCATGGGCAAAGTTTGCATCTTCTTGGAAAGATATGTTGTGCGCTGTTTGTGCAGCCATTTTAAAGAGAAAAACTGTTGAACAATCTGTGTCTTATTATTATTTCACTATAACGAATAGTCTGTATTATATATTTAATTTCCCCAGGTTATATTTATAGATAGTACTTTAGTCTAAAAAAATTATTTTATTTTGGAGAGGGGCAGAAAGATAAAAGCTGTGGATTTAGAAAAAAGTGAAAAACAACACCCCCCCCCCCAAAGCAAACAGATGAAACAGCTCAAATCAGCTAACAAAGGGCAATACAGCAAATATGACTTTTTCTGCTAGTCTTTCCTTGCAGGCAAATTTATCAGATGAAACACAAACCACTCCTCTCAAATGACTGTGTTAGGATTTGCATAGTTGATAAAATCCAATCCCCTCCCCCAGTTTTATCCATAAATGGAAGGCAATCCCCAGTCATCTTTTAGCTTATAGCTGTTTTTCAGGGGTTATTTTAGGTCCTCTGGCATGTTTTCAGTATTGCATTTAAAATTTCATTTGCTCATTGATAAATTATCTGCTCATTGATAAATTATCTGCTTCTTCCAAATATTTGGCTCCAATTACACTGGGGAATATCTCCTTCCTCCATGAGCATGCCTGTGATAAGTTACAGTATATCTGAAAGTTTGTACAAAATGGCTTTTTATACGCATTTCCAAATATTACAATATCATTAAACATTTTAGTGATTTCATTCAGGAAGGGAATTGATGTTTTCTCTATTATGGTCTTATCTGTAGTGTTTATTTTACTTACAATTCGGATCTGTTGGGTCCATTATAATTCTAATTCAAGTTTCAGATAATCAAATAACTTTTGCTTTGATATCCATAGTGCAAAACACCAAGGTTAACAGCCTGTTGTAATATTTGATTTAGCCTGGTAATGGAGCTCAAGTGGAAAGCAAGCAAATTAAAGAGAAGAAAACTGAGGAACAACAGGCCTTGAGGTCATGCTTCTAAAACCTTCGCACAACCTTCCCAGCCTAGACCCCATGGGCTACCTTTGGAATACTGAACTGAGTTGCAGTCCAATGCATTTGGGGCAGGCTGCTTTATGTTGAAGAATGCAGCTGCTTCTGTCTTCACATAAGATTGCCTTATCTGAAGCTGGGATGACGGCTAAAAGCTGCACAGTTGACTTGGCATGTGCTAAACATGACAGCAGATGGGACCTAGATTTATTTTTATCTAGACTGAAAATGAACAGAGTAATGAATGAGAACAAATGACTACAATATTTTGATACTCCAGATTGTAGTATTTGTGGGCTGGAAGGATTTGTCTCTAGCAACAATGATGTGAAAAGATCTAAATTTACAAATCATTCCAAATGGCCATCTCTTCCCATTGCAAGCAATGCTACTGAAATTGCCACAGCCGGGGAGGGGAGACACGAATGCCTTTATATTCCTTTAACATGTCTGACAATGTGCAGG